>NC_139529.1:5499331-5664719 GCF_947247035.1 Vipera ursinii | reverse complement strand
AAAAATAAAAAGTCCAGTTGCCTTTTGGAAAAGCAACTTTGGGCCATCCCTGACCTGGATGACTGAGAATCTCCATAGACACCCCAAAGATGTGGCTCTGTAAAACGAGGCAGTACTAATGCAGCAGCCTCTTCACTTCCAAAGTGCGACAATCAATAAAGCACACCAAAATGCACTCAAGTCAAGACAAAAATAGGAAGACCACAAAAGTTCTTCTGACTGCCAAAAAGAGCCACTAGCTACTTCATAAAGCTTGCAAGCTACAGATACCTCTTTCTTGTGTTACAGTATCAAAGATTACTTGGGAAAAAAAACACAAAATGAGTTCCATCTTTTATTGCTGGAAAAAGCACACCGCTCGGTCCTTGAAGCACCAGCCCAGCAAAATCCACAAAATTTGCAGTGGAGAACATCGTCTACTCACCTTCCTAAGTGAGGTTAAACCAGGTCCTCATGTGAAGGTCCAGTGAATCCGATTTATTGCTAAAAAGAATCTTAGAACATAGAATAATAGGACTGGAAGTCTTCTAGTCCAACTTCTTCTCAAGCCATTCTGGATTTCTCAGTTAATGGTTAACACCTGCTTGGAGTTGGGTAACGGTCAACAGAGTTCAAGGAGAATTAGTCCACTTGTAGCCATGTAGGGATTCTAGGCTGATGCCTCTTTTAACTCCACCTCCAGCTCTGCCATTCCTTCTCTTAAAGCTATCTGAAGTCCACGTTTTCAGCTCTTCTGCTCCCTCCTGAAACTGATTTGGGGCCACCGCCAGATCAGCCTTCCTTTCGCTGATGGCCACTTGAAATGTCTTCCAAGGCATTCCATTAGCATGTTCTGTTTTGATTAATTTAAGCATGTCAGAGCATAAGTGAGGACCAACAGACCAGAAGAGGCTTTGAGAAAGGTTTGCTCCATTCTTTCAGTCCCCATTCAGATGGTTTAATTATGAGCTGACAGTGAGGAGATGAAACACTTCCTCCCGTGGCATAAAGAGATGGGCACTAGGGAGGCTGTTAACATGGCTTCTGGGCACAAACCTTCTATGTTCTCTGGGCTGGCATCTGGAACAAGAATGATCTGTTTCCTCTTTGAAGACCAGAAAGCTTCTAAAGTGGAGACTCTCCAGAGCATACATCTTCACTGCTCAGCTTCTTAATACCTACAGCAGCCACTGAAAAGCAGCCACGTTGGAGCCACACTGCTTAAATTATTCAGCAGTGGTAATTCCAAATCACATCTCCATGGAGATAGATAGCCAGCGTCTTGATGTTCAGTGTTTGTTTCTCCTGGCAGAATATAAAATATAATTTATGTTGCACACGGGAGGTCAGGTCATATAACTTGCATCTTCTCCCTTATCCAAATTTGTTTGACCCATCCCAGAGATGTAAAGTTTGAAGACACATAAATTTCCAATGTATTTATTCCTAATTATTTCCCAATGGTGATTGGGGAATGTGTCATTATACAGACTGATCTGTCCATCCATCCATCCATCCATCCATCCATCCATCTAGCTATCTATCTACTCAACTTGTCTATCCAGCCTATCTGTCCAATCTATCCATCTTCTATCTATTCAATTTACCTGTCTATCTCTTCATCCATCCACACCCCACCCACCCACCCATCCATCCTGCACCCCGTCCATCCATCCACTTACCCACCCACCTTTCCCACCCTCCCTCCTTACAGCCATCAAGAGCAAATTAACAACATGTGACTTTAAGTCATGTGACTTAGTCCCTGATCTGTTTTTCCATCCATTCTACTCTAAATTTGCAATTATTGTCCAGGTCTGTCCATCACGGAGCCATAAACACGTTTGACATCGGCTCTCTCTTTTCTTGATGCTTTGCAAATTGGGGGTCAGGCCGTGCTCTGAAGGCAGAAACAAGCTTTTTGATAGCCCAGCCTGCATCCTCATTAAGAACCAGCAATCTGGAGGAAGTGCAACGACTTGCTGGGAATATTAGCCCCCACTCAAGCAGGAAATCCTATGCCATTTCAGACATATGGTTGTCCAATCCCTTCTTGAAGACCGCCAGGGATGGATCGGCCACAACTTCCAGTGGCAAGCTGTTCCACTGATTAATTGTTCTCACCGTCAGGAAATTTCTGAAAGTTCTCATCTGCTGGCCTCATGAATTTGGCCGACTTACAGTAGGAGTTGCAGTGAAAAACCCGAGGAGAGTGCTACGGTGTTGTTGTTCTTGTTTTAAGAAGAATTAATGTTATTTTCATTCTCTGAATTGAAACAAGCTGCTTGACACAGAATGGCCAAACCTCAGGAATTGATAAGTCTTTCTTCATTGTCCATTCTAGTAGACTTTTCTTCCATGCTTTCATCTATGCATCAACCTGCGGGACATTTCACCATATAAGAAATAGTACATAGCTGAAGCTGGAATCATTTGCCTCTGTACAAGTAATAAATACTACTAAGGAAGGGAGGAAGGGAGGAAGGAGAAGTAAGGGAGGGAGGGAGGGAGGGAGGAAGAAAGGAAGGGAGGGAGGGTGGGAAGAGATGGAGAGGATATATATATTTTAAAATACCAGTTAATAAAACTCTCATTAGCTCCAAAAACTGCAGCATTTACTCACATATAACAACACTAAAAGACGCTGAGAGCAGCCAATTGTGCACTGGCAATTCTAATGCGCCACCAAAATTGGGCCATAAAATTGGATTACTAGTGTTTCCTATTGTAATTTACATTGTGGCATTCTCTGCAGCTTTTTCTCTTTTGAAATTGATTTACCGAGGCTGGTGGCAAATATCAAAAGAACAGACTGATCCCCAAACGGGGAAGAAATGCGACATCCTGCGGCAATAAGGATCACATTTATCATTATCATCATCATTATTATTATTATTATTATTATTATTATTATTATTATTATTATTATTATTATTATTATTATTATTATTATTATTTACCATCCCTCTTTCCTGGAGATGCTTCTACCTCCAGGCTAATCCGGCAAGGAAGGCCTCCTAATTCAGCAAGAAGCTTTACCAAGGTAGCTTCATTCATAAAATCCTTTTCCCATGAATGGAACATTTGACAGATGTGTTCATCAATGTAGCGTTCGCCAACCTTGACAAGTCATGCAAATTCCGACTTGAAATCAGAAAGAAAATAATAATTGCTTTCTAAATAACCGGACCACGCGCTTAGCTCAATATTGTGATGCTTTCCCCCCCCCCCAAGTCCTTCCTTTGCTGAAGATCACGCTAAAAGTGTGATCTTCATTCTTATAGCTATAAGAGCGAGGGTAATTCAAGGGGCACTGCTAATTAGAGTTTGGGATGTGGCTTGCTTAACCATCCAAGGGCAGCTTTAAAAGATTTTGTTTTCTTCTTGAAACTGGCATGTTGACGGACCATAATGTCTTTTTGCATCCTTTTGCAAGACCTATCACTGTTTTGTCCTAGGATTCTGTTTATGAACCATGATTTGAAAGCAGTTTCTTTGCTACACTTCCGTTCTACTTGTTGATACCTTCGCCAGAACCTTTTGGCCTTGCTGGTCCAGCCATTTTCCAAATTTCCTGGACTAAGGTAGGAAACAGAATCAAGGATCCATAGGCATTGAGAAGGAGCTATGATTACATCGGAGAAGTGATATCCTAATGAATATGATCTTGCTTCCCTTTCATGGAGGGTCTAAGTCAACTTGCTATGGCCAACGAAAGTGTCCATGGACCAAATGGGACAACTCATCATGGCCAACTCATCACGGCCAACTCACTGCAGCCAACATGCCATGGCCAACTCAGTGCAGACAACACAGACAACTCAATGCAGCCAACATGCCATGGCCAACTCAATGCAGACAACGCAGACAACTCAATGCAGACAACTTGCCATGGCCAACTCAATGCAGCTGACCTGCCATGGCCAACTCAACACAGCCAACTCTCCACAAGATAACTCACCACAGCCAACTCGCCATGGGACAACTCGCTGTAGGACAAGAGTTACACTAATAGCAAAGAAACGGTGGAATAAAATCAGTAAAGAAAGGATGCCAAAGGAGGGATAAAATGAAATGTGAATGACAAAAATTAAATTGTTTTTTTAATTACTTTCAATGATTAAATAGAATTGTTGAATTGTCCCCCCGTGGCGGGTTGGCTGTGATGAGTTGGCCACCATGAGTTGGCTGTGGCGAGTTGTCTCATTCCATTCATGGACACCTTCATTGATATTTTGCACCTGAGGTTTATCCAGGAGTGTTCCAGCTGCATCTTTATGCATCGCTGAATATGTAAAGGAGGATGTTGGAAGCAGAAAGTGGGTCCAGACCTCAACTTCATAATGGACCAGGAAGGTCTGGGGTCAACCATATGGACCTTTCACATTCTTAGACCCTGTTGAAATTCTGTTGGAATGCAACCTTGATGGACATCTGTTTCACTAAGCAATGTGGACTTTTATGTAACCTTGGACCAAATGCACTGAGCCTTTCAGTCAGTCATTCTCTTTGGCATGTCTCATTTAGATGACTGTAATTCACTCCAGGTGGGTTTGCCCTGTACGTCAGCAGTACAGGTAGCGTTCAACCTACAAACATTCGTTTAATGACCGTTAGGACCAGTCCTCACACTTAGGACTCATGCCAATGGATAAAACGAGATTCGCCTTGATCTACGTGCAGCTGTCATACGGCTGCAAATCCTACTTGATTGACAACAGTATTAATGGAGGAGAAACACGATGGTTGCGCACCAGGGATGCACAAATGCAAAATGAAAGCATCAAAGGACCTGCAAAGCTTTGACAGCCAAAATATGTCTTGCTTGCTTCTAAAGTGAGTGATGATTGCATTCCCCCACTTGTACCTGAAACCTGGGGAAATTATTCGTCTTATCCCAGCATCGTCCATGACAGTTATAGCAAGGCAATGCCCTCCCTGCCTATAACCACGCAGAGATAAATCCAAAAGCACCCAGGAATGCTGTTTTCTCCTTTTGATTTCATGAATAAATATCCAAATATGTGCCAGAGTATCATTGTCAACCCAAGACAATTTTCTTCTCCTTGCTGATGCATTTGAGGAAAAAAAAAGTGATTCTCGGGAATATTTGAACAGGTGTAGGAAGGCCAGAAGGAAGGGGGGGGGAAAGAGGCTGGGGAGAAGAATGGAGCAGTCAAGATTTCCAATTGGATATTGAAAATATTTCTCTGTAGCCTTCTAATTCCCTATGGCAATTAGAATATAATCTTCGGCTAGCTGCAGACTCTGGGTTTCCCGCGCTGCTCTCAGCTATGAGGTGGTTTGTTTGCTCAACAAACCACGGCTTGTGTGATGGGTAGATGCAACCGGTCTTTCGCTGCTGTGGATGGCGGTTGGTTTGGCAGACTTAACCGTGGAACCGATTCCAGAATTTTCTAAAGAGATGAGCAGCCCGTTAAGGATTTTCTGCACGAAACAGGGCTGGCCCACAAATCTCACTTTAAGTGAGACTGCCAATTTTATATATATATATATATATGCCCCAAGACATCGCTGTGAATCAAGCATCTTATAAATGCTGAGTCACGTAGCTAGATCATAGAAACTCAGATTTATGCTGCCAAGCAGAGGGAAGTTTTAGAGTTATGGTTTTGAAAGATTTTCTCTCTTTTTTTATTTCCTTCCTTCTTTTCTTTTTCTTTCTTTTCTTTCTTTCTTTCTTTCTTCCTTCCTTCCCTCATCTCTACTTCCTTTTCTCATCTCCCCGCCCTTCTTCTTTTCTTCTTTCCTTCTTTCCTTCCTCCCTTCTTTCTCTTATCTCTACTTCCTTTTTCCTTCCTTCCTTCTTTCCTTGCTACATTCTTCTTCTTCCTCCCTCCCTCCCTCCCTTCTCTCCTCTACTTCCTTTTCCCTGCCTCCCTTTTTTCTCTCTTCTCTACTTCCTTTTTCTTTCTTTCTTTCTTTCCTTCCTTCCTTCCTTCCTTCCTTCCTTCCTTCCTTCCTTCCTTCCTTCCTTCCTTCCCTCCTTCCTTCCAAAAGAGGGTAGAATTTTATTCATGAAAAATTCAGGCATCACACCAATGTCGACAGCAAAGCGCCGAGATCTACAGAGCTTGCAAAAGTTATGACACGCGCATAATACCAAGCACAAAGGAACTTACAAATAAAATCTCTATCATCCATCATTAGTTCTGTTCCTGTTTTCAAATGCAAAGGACCAACAGAAGAGACCGAACACAATATGAGTTGTTCCTAGGCCGGGAGTATCTTAGCAAAGCTGAATGAAAACACATCTCCCTTAAATATTTAATTTGGCTTATCTCTTGTCATTCTGCATATTTCTTTTACTTACTTGCGAGAGGTCTCGAGATGCCACAGATCAAGGACAAGCCAGCTTGAGGCACTCTAGATACTTCAGAACTCAACAGCATTGAGCAAAAACTCATCCCAAACCAGACAGGCAAACTTGAGAACTTGGAGAAACAATTAACCAGGGGAACAACCTGCCTCCAGAAGCCGTGAATGCTCCAACACTGGAAGTTTTTAAGAAGAGATTGGACAGCCATTGGTCTGAAATGGTATGGGGTTTCCTGCCTGAGCAGGGGTTGGACTAGATGAGCTCCAAAATCCCTTCCAATTTTATTACTATTATTAAATGGTTACCGATCCAATTTTTTGTCACTCTCCATGGTACTGAATTCTTCTCCATCACCAAAATGCAAAAGGCCCAAGACTCGTCCTATTCTGCTTCCTCAGAGTTCAAAACAGAGAAAATAATGGCACACAATCACAAGAGGCAAGCAAAATGAAAAACAATCTTGCATTTTTAAGGAAGCCACGTGTGCGATCAGCACTCATCGCTGAACTGACTTGGTTTAATCCAGGCTTTAATGAAAAAGGCTACAGTTGCCAGAAGCAAGAGTGCCTTAGAGTGAAAGGCCATGAAAACATTATTATTAACAAGCGGGCAGACACCTACCATTTTCCCCCATCCAACTTCCCAGATCTGCTGTTTGCAACTTGCCTGAGAGCAGATGGCTGGTTCAAGCCAACGCATCAAAATAATGGCACCATCAATTCCATGCAAGATAAATAAACATTCCACATCCGGGCTGAAAAAAAAACACAACAAAACTCTAAACCAATGGATGCTTCCTCAACATCCCTCAATGGATCGCATCAAAAAAACACAGCACGGAATCCAAGGAAGGTGAACATAGATTTAATATTTATTCTTGTATAAAGCCAAGCTAAAACATAAGCATCCTTTGAGGACTCTTCCCCTGAAATTGCTAAATGCCAAAATTGGAGTTGAATACTCGGAATATTGATGGAAACTTAAAAAATATTTCTGTTCATGCGCGAGAAACAGAGAAGAGTAGTACATCCTGCAACAAGTAGGGTGGGATATATTTTTTCCCCTCCTTAGGAAAAAAAAAGTGCCTTATTGACTTCTCTAAATTTCAACTATTGTAAATTGCGATGTATAGATCCCTCTCAAATATTCATTCCTAATTCTGTTTTATGCTGTTTCCATGCCAGCCGGCAATTATCTGAAATAGCGCTTTCCATAAACGCATCCACTCACCAATGTTTGTGATGAATATGCTGACTTACAAATATTTATGCACATTTAATTACACCATTAATTAACTGACTGCATCTTCCTTTTATTGCATTGTCTAGGTTTTCTTGAGCCTTACGGGGTGGAAAAATGGATCAAAAGTGGAATTAATACCAGAGTTCCTCAAGACTGTTGTTGTTGTGAGTTGCAAAGTCGTGTCCGACCCATCGCCACCCCATGGACAACGTTCCTCCAGGCCTTCCTGTCCTCTACCATCTTCTGGAGTCCATTTAAGCTCACGCCTACTGCTTCAGAGACTCCATCCAGCCACCTCATTCTCTGTCGTCCCCTTCTTCTCTTGCCCACAACCTTTCCCAGCATTCGGCTCTTCTCCAGTGAGTCCTTCCTTCTCATTAGGTGGCCAAAGTATTTGAGTTTTAGCTTCAGGATCTGGCCTTCTAAAGAGCAAGGTTGATCTCCTCTAGGACTGACCTCTTTGATCGCCTTGCAGTCCCGGCTGAGGAATTCTGGGAGTTGAAGTTCACAAGTCATCAAAGGGCCAAGTTTGAAGACCCCTGCTCTAGTCCAACCCCCTGCTCAGGCAGGAAACCCTATAGCAGGGGTCTTCAAACCTGGCCCTTTTATGGCTTGTGGACTTCAACTCCCAGAATTCCTCAGCTAGGCATGCTGACTGAGGAATTCTGGGAGTTGAAGTCCACAAATCATAAAAGGGCCAGGTTTGAAGACCCCTGATCTAAACCTTTTTTTAAAAAAAAAGCTGGCAACTTTGAGATGGGTGGACTTCAACTCCCAGAATTCCTCAGCCAGGCACACTGGCTGAGGAATTCTCGGAGTTGAAGTCCACAAGTCATAAAAGGGCCACATTTGAAGACCCCCTGCCCTATGACATTTCAGACAAATGGTTGTCCATGTCTCTTTAAAAACATGTAGTGTTGGAGCATTCACCACTTCTGGAAGCAGGTTGTTTCACTGATTAATTGTCAGGAAGTTTCTCCTTAGTTCTAGGTTGCTTCTCTCCTTGGTTAGTTTCCATCCGTTGCTTCTTGCCCTGGCTTCAGAAGCTTGACTCCCTCTTCTTTGGGGCAACCCCTGAGATGTTGGAAGACTGCTATTTTGCCACCCCTAGTCCTTATCTTTATTACTGGAGCAAATTTAGGGCATTTCAGTGAAAAATTAAAGCTTGCTTGCCTGCCTTCTTAAGAACCTCTAATTTGTCTCTTCTCCCCTCTGTTTTTACTACAGGAGAATCTACACAAAGGCTTTAAGAGGAGGGGAAGTCTTCCTGTTAAGAGAATCCCCAGTTTCCGGCGTTTTAATTGCAAAGGGGAAAACAGCAATCGCAATGGAAAGGAGAAGAACAAAAGAGATGACACGGCTTGGACTGATCCCAGGATGGCAAGAAGGCAACCTTACCTTCCTGGTCTTCACCGTTGACATGCAACAATCTCCATCATCGTAGTTGCAAAAGGCTCGGTTGTTGACCAGATCACAATAATTGTCTCCCCCAAAAGGCTGGAAAAGAAAAGAAAAGAAAAGGAAAAAAAAGATGAGGACAATGTCCACTTCCTTGTCAACTGAACATTGGGAATCGGCTACAATTGCCCAGCGTGAAGACTCTGGAGAATGAGAAGGAAGAGAAAGGAATCTTATTAGTGGACAATCCAGAACTGCTCCAATTAAGCTGCCTAGAGCAGGGGTCTTCAAACTTGGCCCTCTCATGACTTGTGGACTTCAACTCCCAGAATTCCTCAGCCAGGCACACTGGACCCCTAACCTAGAGTTACTCATTCATGATTTTTTAAAATTTATTTATTGAATAATAACTGTCTGGCAATAATAATAATAATAATAATAATAATAATAATAATAATAATAATAATAATAATAATAATAATAATAATAAATAATTATAATAATTATAATAATAATTATAATTATAATAATAATAATAATTATAATTATAATAATTATAATAATATAATAATAATAATAATTTTATTTCTATACCGCCCTTCTCCCGAAGGACTCAGGGTGGTGAACAGGGCAATAAATACTAAAATACAAAAGTACAAAAATTAAGAGAAGATTAAACAACGTGCCCAATGCCTTACAACAATAAGTTAAAATACATTAAAAGCAATAATAAAACCCAAACCCATCAGGCCAAGTAGACTTGTGTGGGGGTAGGTTGGTTGTTGGATAAGTCTTCCTATTTATCTCTTGTTTTAAATATTTCTGCAATTCCAGAGTCAAAGGTAAACTTTTACAATAATCGTTTGCTTAGCCATTTATCTGTTAAGATCAGGGAGTTCCAAAATTAGCCCCTTTAAGACTTGTGGACTTCAACTCCCAGAATTCCTCAGGCAAACATTCTCCCTAGGGCATTCTGGGAGTTTAAGTCCACAAGTCTTAAAGTAACCAAGTTTCAAGAACTATTCTAAGTATTGAACCATGTTGTGAGATCTCTGTTTGTATTTGTGTCTACATGTGACTAGCAATGTGATCTATAAAATAAAAAGATCAATTGCACCATATTTATTTGTGTTCATTCTTCTTTTACAAATCCAGTTAATATAGTTAATTTAGCACAAACACAACATTACATCATCCTTGTCACAATGCCAAGGCAAAAGCCCCAAAGCCAGGGCTTTGCCTGGAAATAAAAGGTGATGTCGCCCACTTTAGTGACGACATCATTCGAATAGAGCATTACATCATCCTTAGCACAATGCCACAGCAAAAGCCTTAGAAATAAAAGATGATGTCGCGTACTAAAGAGGTGAGGTCATTGGAATGTAGCATTACATCGTATTTGGCACAATGCCAAGGCAAAAACCCTAGAAATAAAAGATGACGTCACCTACAATACAGGCGATGTCATTGGAATGCAGCATTACATCGTACTTGGCACAATGCCAAGGCAAAAACCCTAGAAATCAAAGGTGATGTCGCCCCCTTTAAAGGGGATGTGATTAATATACAGCATTACATCATACTTGGCACAATGCCAAGGCAAAAGCCTTAGAAATAAAAGATGATGTCGCCCACTATAGAGGCGATGTCATTGGAATGTGGCATTACGTCGTCCTTGGCACGGTGCCAAGTGGAAAATCCTGGAAATAAAAGGTGATGTCGCCCTTTTAGGGGCGATGTCATTGGAATGCGGCATTACGTCGTCCTTGGCAGGGTGCCAAGGGGAAAATATTGGAAATAAAAGATGACGTTGCCTACTATAGAGGCGATGTCATTGGAATGTGTCATTACGTCGTCCTTGACACGGTGCCAAGTGGAAAATCCTGGAAATAAAAGGTGATGTCGCCCTCTTTAGGGGCGATGTCATTGGAATGCGGCATTACGTCGTCCTTGGCAGGGTGCCAAGGGGAAAATATTGGAAATAAAAGATGACGTAGCCTACTACAGAGGCGATGTCATTAGAATGCAGCATTACATCGTCCTTGGCACAATGCCAAGGAGAAAGCCCTAGAAATAAAAGATGATGTCGCCCCATTTAAAGGGGATGTGATTAATATACAGCATTACATCATACTTGGCACAATGCCAAGGCAAAAGCCTTAGAAATAAAAGATGATGTCGCCTATTATAGAGGCGATGTCATTGGAATGCGGCATTACGTCGTCCTTGGCACAATGCCAAGGCAAAACCCCTAGAAATAAAAGGTGATGTCGCCCCCTTTAATGGGGATGTGATTAATATACAGCATTACATCATACTTGGCACAATGCCAAGGCAAAAGCCTTAGAAATAAAAGATGACGTCGCCTACTATAGAGGCGATGTCATTGGAATGTGGCATTACGTTGTCCTTGGCACGGTGCCAAGTGGAAAACCCTGGAAATAAAACGTGATGTCGCCCTCTTTAGGGGCGATGTCATTGGAATGAGGCATTACATCGTCCTTGGCACGGTGCCAAGTGGAAAATATTGGAAATAAAAGATGACGTTGCCTACTATAGAGGCGATGTCATTGGAATGTGTCATTACGTCGTCCTTGACATGGTGCCAAGTGGAAAATCCTGGAAATAAAAGGTGATGTCGCCCTCTTTAGGGGCGATGTCATTGGAATGCGGCATTACGTCGTCCTTGGCAGGGTGCCAAGGGGAAAATATTGGAAATAAAAGATGACGTAGCCTACTACAGAGGCGATGTCATTAGAATGCAGCATTACATCGTCCTTGGCACAATGCCAAGGAGAAAGCCCTAGAAATAAAAGATGATGTCGCCCCCTTTAAAGGGGATGTGATTAATATACAGCATTACATCATACTTGGCACAATGCCAAGGCAAAAGCCTTAGAAATAAAAGATGATGTCGCCTATTATAGAGGCGATGTCATTGGAATTCGGCATTACGTCGTCCTTGGCACAATGCCAAGGCAAAACCCCTAGAAATAAAAGGTGATGTCGCCCCCTTTAATGGGGATGTGATTAATATACAGCATTACATCATACTTGGCACAATGCCAAGGCAAAAGCCTTAGAAATAAAAGATGACGTCGCCTACTATAGAGGCGATGTCATTGGAATGTGGCATTACGTTGTCCTTGGCACGGTGCCAAGTGGAAAACCCTGGAAATAAAACGTGATGTCGCCCTCTTTAGGGGCGATGTCATTGGAATGAGGCATTACATCGTCCTTGGCACGGTGCCAAGTGGAAAACCCTGGAAATAAAAGGTGATGTCGCCCTCTTTCGAGGCGATGTCATTGGAATGCGGCATTACGTCGTCCTTGGCAGGGTGCCAAGGGGAAAATATTGAAAATAAAAGATGACGTCACCTACTATAGAGGCGATGTCATTGGAATGCAGCATTACATCGTCCTTGGCACAATGCCAAGGAGAAAGCCCTAGAAATAAAAGGTGATGTCGCCTACTATAGAGGCGATGTCATTGGAATGTAGCATTACATCGTCCTTGGCAAAATGCCAAGGAGAAAGCCCTAGAAATAAAAGGTGATGTCGCCCCCTTTAAAGGGGATGTGATTAATATACAGCATTACATCATCCTTGGCACAATGCCAAGGCAAAACCACTAGAAATAAAAGATGATGTCGCCTACTATAGAGGCGATGTCATTGGAATATAGCATTACATCGTCCTTCGCACAATGCCAATGCAAAAGTCTTAGAAATAAAAGATGATGTCGCCTACTATAGAGGCTATGTCATTTGAATGCAGCATTACATCATCCTTGGCACAATGCCAAGGGAAAAGCCTTAGAAATAAAAGATGATGTCGCCTATTATAAAGGCGATGTCATTGGAATGCAGCAATTACATCATGCTTGGCACAATGCCAAGGCAAAACTACTAGAAATAAAAGATGATGTCGCCTACTATAGAGGCGATGTCATTGGAATATAGCATTACATCGTCCTTCAATGCAAAAGTCTTAGAAATAAAAGATGATGTCGCCTACTATAAAGGCGATATCATTGGAATACAGCATTACATCGTACTTGGCAAAATGGCAAGGCAAAAGCCTTAGAAATAAAAGATGATGTCGCCCACTTAAAAGGGGATGTGATTAATATACAGCATTACATCATACTTGGGACAATGCCAAGGGAAAAGCCTTAGAAATAAAAGATGATGTCGCCCAATATAGAGGCGATGTCATTGGAATATAGCATTACATCGTCCTTCGCACAATGCCAATGCAAAAGTCTTAGAAATAAAAGATGATGTCGCCTACTATAGAGGCTATGTCATTTGAATGCAGCATTACATCATCCTTGGCACAATGCCAAGGGAAAAGCCTTAGAAATAAAAGATGATGTCGCCTACTATAGAGGCGATGTCATTGGAATATAGCATTAAATCGTACTTGGCACAATGCCAAGCCAAAACCACTAGAAATAAAAGATGATGTCGCCTACTATAGAGGCGATGTCATTGGAATATAGCATTACATCGTACTTCAATGCAAAAGTCTTAGAAATAAAAGATGATGTCGCCTACTATAGAGGCGATGTCATTGGAATGCGGCATTACGACGTCCTTGGCAGGGTGCCAAGGGGAAAATATTGAAAATAAAAGATGACGTCACCTACTATAGAGGCGATGTCATTGGAATGCAGCATTACATCGTCCTTGGCACAATGCCAAGGAGAAAGCCCTAGAAATAAAAGGTGATGTCGCCCCCTTTAAAGGGGATGTGATTAATATACAGCATTACATCATCCTTGGCACAATGCCAAGGCAAAACCACTAGAAATAAAAGATGATGTCGCCTACTATAGAGGCGATGTCATTGGAATATAGCATTACATCGTCCTTTGCACAATGCCAATGCAAAAGTCTTAGAAATAAAAGATGATGTCGCCTACTATAGAGGCGATGTCATTGGAATATAGCATTACATTGTACTTCAATGCAAAAGCCTTAGAAATAAAAGATGATGTCGCCCCCTTAAAAGGGGATGTGATTAATATACAGCATTACATCATACTTGGGAAAATGCCAAGGGAAAAGCCTTAGAAATAAAAGATGATGTCGCCCAATATAGAGGCGATGTCATTGGAATATAGCATTATATCATCCTTGGCACAATGCCAAGGCAAAAGCCTTAGAAATAAAAGATGATGTCGCCTACTATAGAGGCGATGTCATTGGAATGTGGCATTACGTCATCCTTGGCACGGTGCCAAGTGGAAAACCCTGGAAATAAAAGGTGATGTCGCCCTCTATGGGGCGATGTCATTGGAATGAGGCATTACATCGTCTTTCGAACGGTGCCAAGTGGAAAACCCTGGAAATGAAAGGTGATGTCGCCCTCTTTCGAGGTGATGTCATTGCAATGCGGAATTATGTCGTCCTTGGCAGGGTGCCAAGGGGAAAATATTGAAAATAAAAGATGACGTCACCTAATATAGAGACGATGTCATTAGAATGCAGCATTACATCGTCCTTGGCACAATGCCAAGGAGAAAGAACTAGAAATAAAAGGTGATGTCGCCTCCTTTAAAGGGGATGTCATTGGAATGTAGCATTACATCGTCTTTGGCACAATGCCAAGGCAAAAGCCTTAGAAATAAAAGATGAAGTCGCCTGCTATAGAGGCGATGTCATTGGAATGCGGCATTATGTCGTGCTTGGCATGGTGCCAAGTGGAAAACTCTGGAAATAAAAGGTGATGTCGCCCTCTTTAGGGGCGATGTCATTGGAATGAGGCATTACGTCGTCCTTGGCATTACATCATACTTGGCACAATGCCAAGGCAAAAGCCTTAGAAATAAAAGATGATGTCGCCAACTATAGAGGCGATGTCATTGGAATATAGCATTACATCATCCTTCGCACAATGCCAATGCAAAAGTCTTAGAATTAAAAGATGATGTCTCCTACTATAGAGGCTATGTCATTTGAATGCAGCATTACATCATCCTTGGCACAATGCCAAGCCAAAAGCCTTAGAAATAAAAGATGATGTCGCCCACTATAGAGGCGATGTCATTGGAATACAGCATTACATCGTACTTGGCAAAATGCCAAGGCAAAAGCCTTAGAAATAAAAGATGATGTCGCCTACTATAAAGGCGATGTCATTGGAATATAGCATTACATCGTACTTGGCACAATGCCAAGGCAAAAGCCTTAGAAATAAAAGATGATGTCGCCTACTATAAAGGCGATGTCATTGGAATACAGCATTACATCGTACTTGGCAAAATGCCAAGGCAAAAGCCTTAGAAATAAAAGATGATGTCGCCCCCTTAAAAGGGGATTTGATTAATATACAGCATTACATCTTACTTGGGACAATGCCAAGGGAAATAAAAGATGATGTCGCCTACTATAGAGGCGATGTCATTGGAATATAGCATTACATCATCTTTGGCACAGTGCCAAGGTAAAAGCCCTAGAAATAAAAGATGATGTCGCCCACTATAGAGGCGATGTCATTGGAATACAGCATTACATCGTCCTTGGCAAAATGCCAAGGCAAAAGCCTTAGAAATAAAAGATGATGTCGCCCACTTTAAAGGGGATGTGATTAATATACAGCATTACATCATACTTGGCACAATGCCAAGGGAAAAGCCTTAGAAATAAAAGATGATGTCGCCCCCTATAGAGGCGATGTCATTGGAATATAGCATTACATCGTCCTTGGCACAATGCCAATGCAAAAGTCTTAGAAATAAAAGATGATGTCGCCTACTATAGAGGCTATGTCATTTGAATGCAGCATTACATCATCCTTGGCACAATGCCAAGGCAAAAGCCTTAGAAATATAAGATGATGTCGCCAACTATAGAGGCGATTTCATTGGAATACAGCATTACATCGTACTTGGCAAAATGCCAAGGCAAAAGCCTTAGAAATAAAAGATGATGTCGCCTACTATAGAGGCGATGTCATTGGAATATAGCATTACATCGTCTTTGGCACAATGCCAAGGCAAAAGCCTTAGAAATAAAAGATGATGTCGCCCCCTTTAAAGGGGATGTGATTAATATACAGCATTACATCGTCTTTGGCACAATGCCAAGGCAAAAGCCTTAGAAATAAAAGATGACGTCGCCTACTATAAAGGCGATGTCATTGGAATACAGCATTACATCATCCTTGGCAAAATGCCAAGGCAAAAGCCTTAGAAATAAAAGATGATGTCGCCTACTATAGAGGCGATGTCATTGGAATATAGCATTACATCGTACTTGGCACAATGCCAAGGCAAAAGCCTTAGAAATAAAAGATGATGTCGCCTACTATAAAGGCGATGTCATTGGAATACAGCATTACATCGTACTTGGCAAAATGCCAAGGCAAAAGCCTTAGAAATAAAAGATGATGTCGCCCCCTTAAAAGGGGATGTGATTAATATACAGCATTACATCTTACTTGGGACAATGCCAAGGGAAATAAAAGATGATGTCGCCTACTATAGAGGCGATGTCATTGGAATATAGCATTACATCATCTTTGGCACAGTGCCAAGGTAAAAGCCTTAGAAATAAAGATGATGTCGCCCACTATAAAGGCGATGTCATTGGAATACAGCATTACATCGTCCTTGGCACAATGCCAAGGCAAAAGCCTTAGAAATAAAAGATGATGTCGCCCCTTTTAAAGGGGATGTGATTAATATACAGCATTACATCATACTTGGCACAATGCCAAGGGAAAAGCCTTAGAAATAAAAGATGATGTCGCCCCCTATAGAGGCGATGTCATTGGAATATAGCATTACATCGTACTTGGCACAATGCCAAGGCAAAAGCCTTAGCAGTAAAAGATGATGTCGCCTACTATAAAGGCGATGTCATTGGAATACAGCATTACATCGTACTTGGCACAATGCCAAGGCAAAAGCCTTAGAAATAAAAGATGACGTCGCCTACTATAAAGGCGATGTCATTGGAATACAGCATTACATCGTACTTGGCAAAATGCCAAGGCAAAAGCCTTAGAAATAAAAGATGATGTCGCCCCCTTAAAAGGGGATGTGATTAATATACAGCATTACATCATACTTGGCACAATGCCAAGGGAAAAGCCTTAGAAATAAAAGATGATGTCGCCCACTATAGAGGCGATGTCATTGGAATATAGCATTACATCGTCCTTGGCACAATGCCAAGGCAAAAGCCTTAGAAATAAAAGATGATGTCGCCTCCTTTAAAGGGGATGTGATTAATATACAGCATTACATCATACTTGGCACAATGCCAAGGGAAAAGCCTTAGAAATAAAAGATGATGTCGCCCACTATAGAGGCGATGTCATTGGAATATAGCATTACATCGTCCTTGGCACAATGCCAAGGCAAAAGCCTTAGAAATAAAAGATGATGTCGCCTCCTTTAAAGGGGATGTGATTAATATACAGCATTACATCTTACTTGGGACAATGCCAAGGGAAATAAAAGATGATGTCGCCTACTATAGAGGCGATGTCATTGGAATATAGCATTACATCGTCCTTCGCACAATGCCAATGCAAAAGTCTTAGAAATAAAAGATGATGTCGCCTACTATAGAGGCGATGTCATTGGAATATAGCATTACATCGTACTTGGCACAATGCCAAGGCAAAAGCCTTAGCAGTAAAAGATGATGTCGCCTACTATAAAGGCGATGTCATTGGAATACAGCATTACATCGTACTTGGCAAAATGCCAAGGCAAAAGCCTTAGAAATAAAAGATGATGTCGCCCCCTTTAAAGGGGATGTGATTAATATACAGCATTACATCATACTTGGCAAAATGCCAAGGCAAAAGCCTTAGAAATAAAAGATGATGTCGCCCACTATAGAGGCGATGTCATTGGAATACAGCATTACATCGTCCTTCGCACAATGCCAAGGCAAAAGCCTTAGAAATAAAAGATGATGTCACCCACTATAGAGGCGATGTCATTGGAATATAGCATTACATCGTACTTGGCACAATGCCAAGGCAAAAGCCTTAGAAATAAAAGATGACGTCGCCTACTATAAAGGCGATGTCATTGGAATACAGCATTACATCGTACTTGGCAAAATGCCAAGGCAAAAGCCTTAGAAATAAAAGATGATGTCGCCCCCTTAAAAGGGGATGTGATTAATATACAGCATTACATCATACTTGGCACAATGCCAAGGGAAAAGCCTTAGAAATAAAAGATGATGTCGCCCACTATAGAGGCGATGTCATTGGAATATAGCATTACATCGTCCTTGGCACAATGCCAAGGCAAAAGCCTTAGAAATAAAAGATGATGTCGCCTCCTTTAAAGGGGATGTGATTAATATACAGCATTACATCATACTTGGCACAATGCCAAGGGAAAAGCCTTAGAAATAAAAGATGATGTCGCCCACTATAGAGGCGATGTCATTGGAATATAGCATTACATCGTCCTTGGCACAATGCCAAGGCAAAAGCCTTAGAAATAAAAGATGATGTCGCCTCCTTTAAAGGGGATGTGATTAATATACAGCATTACATCTTACTTGGGACAATGCCAAGGGAAATAAAAGATGATGTCGCCTACTATAGAGGCGATGTCATTGGAATATAGCATTACATCGTCCTTGGCACAATGCCAAGGCAAAAGCCTTAGAAATAAAAGATGATGTCGCCTCCTTTAAAGGGGATGTGATTAATATACAGCATTACATCATACTTGGCACAATGCCAAGGGAAAAGCCTTAGAAATAAAAGATGATGTCGCCCACTATAGAGGCGATGTCATTGGAATATAGGATTACATCGTCCTTGGCACAATGCCAAGGCAAAAGCCTTAGAAATAAAAGATGATGTCGCCTCCTTTAAAGGGGATGTGATTAATATACAGCATTACATCATACTTGGCACAATGCCAAGGCAAAAGCCTTAGAAATAAAAGATGATGTCGCCCACTATAGAGGCGATGTCATTGGAATATAGCATTACATCGTCCTTCGCACAATGCCAATGCAAAAGTCTTAGAAATAAAAGATGATGTCGCCTACTATAGAGGCGATGTCATTGGAATATAGCATTACATCGTACTTGGCACAATGCCAAGGCAAAAGCCTTAGCAGTAAAAGATGATGTCGCCTACTATAAAGGCGATGTCATTGGAATACAGCATTACATCGTACTTGGCAAAATGCCAAGGCAAAAGCCTTAGAAATAAAAGATGATGTCGCCCCCTTTAAAGGGGATGTGATTAATATACAGCATTACATCATACTTGGCAAAATGCCAAGGCAAAAGCCTTAGAAATAAAAGATGATGTCGCCCACTATAGAGGCGATGTCGTTGGAATATAGCATTACATCGTCCTTCGCACAATGCCAAGGCAAAAGCCTTAGAAATAAAAGATGATGTCACCCACTATAGAGGCGATGTCATTGGAATATAGCATTACATCGTACTTGGCACAATGCCAAGGCAAAAGCCTTAGAAATAAAAGATGACGTCGCCTACTATAAAGGCGATGTCATTGGAATACAGCATTACATCGTACTTGGCAAAATGCCAAGCCAAAAGCCTTAGAAATAAAAGATGATGTCGCCCCCTTAAAAGGGGATGTGATTAATATACAGCATTACATCTTACTTGGGACAATGCCAAGGGAAATAAAAGATGATGTCGCCTACTATAGAGGCGATGTCATTGGAATATAGCATTACATCATCTTTGGCACAGTGCCAAGGTAAAAGCCTTAGAAATAAAGATGATGTCGTCCTTGGCAGGGTGCCAAGGGGAAAATATTGAAAATAAAAGATGACGTCACCTAATATAGAGGCGATGTCATTAGAATGCAGCATTACATCGTCCTTGGCACAATGCCAAGGAGAAAGAACTAGAAATAAAAGGTGATGTCGTCTACTATAGAGGCGATGTCATTGGAATGTAGCATTACATCGTCTTTGGCACAATGCCAAGGCAAAAGCCTTAGAAATAAAACGTGATGTCGCCTGCTATAGAGGCGATGTCATTGGAATGCGGCATTATGTCGTGCTTGGCACGGTGCCAAGTGGAAAACTCTGGAAATAAAAGGTGATGTCGCCCTCTTTAGGGGCGATGTCATTGGAATGAGGCATTACGTCGTCCTTGGCATTACATCATACTTGGCACAATGCCAAGGCAAAAGCCTTAGAAATAAAAGATGATGTCGCCAACTATAGAGGCGATGTCATTGGAATATAGCATTACATCATCCTTCGCACAATGCCAATGCAAAAGTCTTAGAATTAAAAGATGATGTCTCCTACTATAGAGGCTATGTCATTTGAATGCAGCATTACATCATCCTTGGCACAATGCCAAGCCAAAAGCCTGAGAAATAAAAGATGATGTCGCCCCCTTAAAAGGGGATGTGATTAATATACAGCATTACATCTTACTTGGGACAATGCCAAGGGAAATAAAAGATGATGTCGCCTACTATAGAGGCGATGTCATTGGAATACAGCATTACATCGTACTTGGCAAAATGCCAAGGCAAAAGCCTTAGAAATAAAAGATGATGTCGCCTACTATAAAGGCGATGTCATTGGAATATAGCATTACATCGTACTTGGCACAATGCCAAGGCAAAAGCCTTAGAAATAAAAGATGATGTCGCCTACTATAAAGGCGATGTCATTGGAATACAGCATTACATCGTACTTGGCAAAATGCCAAGGCAAAAGCCTTAGAAATAAAACATGATGTCGCCCCCTTAAAAGGGGATGTGATTAATATACAGCATTACATCTTACTTGGGACAATGCCAAGGGAAATAAAAGATGATGTCGCCTACTATAGAGGCGATGTCATTGGAATATAGCATTACATCATCTTTGGCACAGTGCCAAGGTAAAAGCCCTAGAAATAAAAGATGATGTCGCCCACTATAGAGGCGATGTCATTGGAATACAGCATTACATCATCCTTGGCAAAATGCCAAGGCAAAAGCCTTAGAAATAAAAGATGATGTCGCCCCCTTAAAAGGGGATGTGATTAATATACAGCATTACATCATACTTGGCACAATGCCAAGGGAAAAGCCTTAGAAATAAAAGATGATGTCGCCCACTATAGAGGCGATGTCATTGGAATATAGGATTACATCGTCCTTGGCACAATGCCAAGGCAAAAGCCTTAGAAATAAAAGATGATGTCGCCTCCTTTAAAGGGGATGTGATTAATATACAGCATTACATCATACTTGGCACAATGCCAAGGCAAAAGCCTTAGAAATAAAAGATGATGTCGCCCACTATAGAGGCGATGTCATTGGAATATAGCATTACATCGTCCTTCGCACAATGCCAATGCAAAAGTCTTAGAAATAAAAGATGATGTCGCCTACTATAGAGGCGATGTCATTGGAATATAGCATTACATCGTACTTGGCACAATGCCAAGGCAAAAGCCTTAGCAGTAAAAGATGATGTCGCCTACTATAAAGGCGATGTCATTGGAATACAGCATTACATCGTCCTTGGCACAATGCCAAGGCAAAAGCCTTAGAAATAAAAGATGATGTCGCCCCCTTAAAAGGGGATGTCATTGGAATATAGCATTACATCGTACTTGGCACAATGCCAAGGCAAAAGCCTTAGAAATAAAACATGATGTCGCCTACTATAAAGGCGATGTCATTGGAATACAGCATTACATCGTACTTGGCACAATGCCAAGGGAAAAGCCTTAGAAATAAAAGATGATGTCGCCCCCTATAGAGGCGATGTCATTGGAATATAGCATTACATCGTCCTTGGCACAATGCCAATGCAAAAGTCTTAGAAATAAAAGATGATGTCGCCTACTATAGAGGCTATGTCATTTGAATGCAGCATTACATCATCCTTGGCACAATGCCAAGGCAAAAGCCTTAGAAATATAAGATGATGTCGCCTACTATAGAGGCGATGTCATTGGAATATAGCATTACATCGTACTTGGCACAATGCCAAGGCAAAAGCCTTAGAAATAAAAGATGATGTCGCCTACTATAGAGGCGATGTCATTGGAATATAGCATTACATCGTCTTTGGCACAATGCCAAGGCAAAAGCCTTAGAAATAAAAGATGATGTCGCCCCCTTTAAAGGGGATGTGATTAATATACAGCATTACATCATACTTGGCAAAATGCCAAGGCAAAAGCCTTAGAAATAAAAGATGATGTCGCCCACTTTAGAGGCGATGTCATTGGAATATTGCATTACTTCGTCCTTCGCACAATGCCAAGGCAAAAGCCTTAGAAATAAAAGATGATGTCGCCCACTATAGAGGCGATGTCATTGGAATATAGCATTACATCGTCCTTCGCACAATGCCAAGGCGAAAGCCCTAGAAATAAAAGATGATGTCGCCCACTATAGAGGCGATGTCATTGGAATACAGCATTACATCGTCCTTCGCACAATGCCAAGGCAAAAGCCCTAGAAATAAAAGATGATGTCGCCCACTATAGAGGCGATGTCATTGGAATTCAGCATTACATCGTACTTGGCAAAATGCCAAGGCAAAAGCCTTAGAAATAAAAGATGATGTCGCCCCCTTAAAAGGGGATGTCATTGGAATATAGCATTACATCGTACTTGGCAAAATGCCAAGGCAAAAGCCTTAGAAGTAAAAGATGATGTCGCCCACTATAGAGGCGATGTCATTGGAATATAGGATTACATCGTCCTTGGCAAAATGCCAAGGCAAAAGCCTTAGAAATAAAAGATGATGTCGCCCCCTTTTAAGGGGATGTGATTAATATACAGCATTACATCATACTTGGCACAATGCTAAGGCAAAAGCCTTAGAAATAAAAGATGATGTCGCCCAGTATAGAGGCGATGTCATTGGAATATAGCATTACATCGTCCTTCGCACAATGCCAATGCAAAAGTCTTAGAAATAAAAGATGATGTCGCCCACTATAGAGGCGATGTCATTGGAATATAGCATTACATCGTACTTGGCACAATGCCAAGGCAAAAGCCCTAGAAATAAAAGATGATGTCGCCCACTATAGAGGCGATGTCATTGGAATACAGCATTACATCGTACTTGGCAAAATGCCAAGGCAAAAGCCTTAGAAATAAAAGATGATGTCGCACCCTTAAAAGGGGATGTGATTAATATACAGCATTACATCATACTTGGCACAATGCCAAGGGAAAAGCCTTAGAAATAAAAGATGATGTCGCCTACTATAAAGGCGATGTCATTGGAATACAGCATTACATCGTACTTGGCAAAATGCCAAGGCAAAAGCCTTAGAAATAAAAGATGATGTCGCCCCCTTAAAAGGGGATGTGATTAGTATACAGCATTACATCTTACTTGGGACAATGCCAAGGGGAATAAAAGATGATGTCGCCTACTATAGAGGCGATGTCATTGGAATATAGCATTACATCACCTTTGGCACAGTGCCAAGGTAAAAGCCTTAGAAATAAAGATGATGTCGCCCACTATAAAGGCGATGTCATTGGAATACAGCATTACATCGTCCTTGGCACAATGCCAAGGCAAAACCTTAGAAATAAAAGATGATGTCGCCCCCTTTAAAGGGGATGTGATTAATATACAGCATTACATCATACTTGGCACAATGCCAACCGAAAAGCCTTAGAAATAAAAGATGATGTCGCCCCCTATAGAGGCGATGTCATTGGAATATAGCATTACATCGTCCTTGGCACAATGCCAATGCAAAAGTCTTAGAAATAAAAGATGATGTCGCCTACTATAGAGGCTATGTCATTTGAATGCAGCATTACATCATCCTTGGCACAATGCCAAGGCAAAATCCTTAGAAATATAAGATGATGTCGCCTACTATAGAGGCGATGTCATTGGAATATAGCATTACATCATACTTGGCACAATGCCAAGGCAAAAGCCTTAGAAGTAAAAGATGATGTCACCCCCTTTAAAGGGGATGTGATTAATATACAGCATTACATCATACTTGGCAAAATGCCAAGGCAAAAGCCTTAGAAATAAAAGATGATGTCGCCCACTATAGAGGCGATGTCATTGGAATATTGCATTACTTCGTCCTTCGCACAATGCCAAGGCAAAAGCCTTAGAAATAAAAGATGATGTCGCCCACTGTAGAGGCGATGTCATTGGAATACAGCATTACATCGTACTTGGCAAAATGCCAAGGCAAAAGCCTTAGAAATAAAAGATGATGTCGCCTACTATAGAGGCGATGTCATTGGAATATAGCATTACATCATCTTTGGCACAGTGCCAAGGTAAAAGCCTTAGAAATAAAGATGATGTCGCCCACTATAAAGGCGATGTCATTGGAATACAGCATTACATCGTCCTTGGCACAATGCCAAGGCAAAAGCCTTAGAAATAAAAGATGATGTCGCCCCCTTTAAAGGGGATGTGATTAATATACAGCATTACATCATACTTGGCACAATGCCAAGGGAAAAGCCTTAGAAATAAAAGATGATGTCGCCACCTTTAAAGGGGATGTGATTAATATACAGCATTACATCATACTTGGCACAATGCCAAGGGAAAAGCCTTAGAAATAAAAGATGATGTCGCCCCCTATAGAGGCGATGTCATTGGAATATAGCATTACATCGTCCTTGGCACAATGCCAATGCAAAAGTCTTAGAAATAAAAGATGATGTCGCCTACTATAGAGGCTATGTTATTTGAATGCAGCATTACATCATCCTTGGCACAATGCCAAGGCAAAAGCCTTAGAAATATAAGATGATGTCGCCTACTATAGAGGCGATGTCATTGGAATATAGCATTACATCGTACTTGGCACAATGCCAAGGCAAAAGCCTTAGAAATAAAAGATGATGTCGCCTACTATAAAGGCGATTTCATTGGAATACAGCATTACATCGTACTTGGCAAAATGCCAAGGCAAAAGCCTTAGAAATAAAAGATGATGTCGCCTACTATAGAGGCGATATCATTGGAATATAGCATTACATCGTCCTTCGAACAATGCCAAGGCAAAAGCCTTAGAAATAAAAGATGATGTCGCCCACTATAGAGGCGATGTCATTGGAATACAGCATTACATCGTACTTGGCACAATGCCAAGGCAAAAGCCTTAGAAATAAAAGATGATGTCGCCCCCTTTAAAGGGGATGTGATTAATATACAGCATTACATCATACTTGGCACAATGCCAAGGGAAAAGCCTTAGAAATAAAAGATGATGTCGCCCCCTATAGAGGCGATGTCATTGGAATATAGCATTACATCGTCCTTGGCACAATGCCAATGCAAAAGTCTTAGAAATAAAAGATGATGTCGCCTACTATAGAGGCTATGTTATTTGAATGCAGCATTACATCATCCTTGGCACAATGCCAAGGCAAAAGCCTTAGAAATATAAGATGATGTCGCCTACTATAGAGGCGATGTCATTGGAATATAGCATTACATCGTACTTGGCACAATGCCAAGGCAAAAGCCTTAGAAATAAAAGATGATGTCGCCTACTATAAAGGCGATTTCATTGGAATACAGCATTACATCGTACTTGGCAAAATGCCAAGGCAAAAGCCTTAGAAATAAAAGATGATGTCGCCTACTATAGAGGCGATGTCATTGGAATATAGCATTACATCGTCCTTCGAACAATGCCAAGGCAAAAGCCTTAGAAATAAAAGATGATGTCGCCCACTATAGACGCGATGTCATTGGAATATAGCATTACATCGTCCTTCGCACAATGCCAAGGCAAAAGCCCTAGAAATAAAAGATGATGTCGCCCACTATAGAGGCGATGTCATTGGAATACAGCATTACATCGTACTTGGCAAAATGCCAAGGCAAAAGCCTTAGAAATAAAAGATGATGTCACCCCCTTAAAAGGCGATGTCATTGGAATACAGCATTACATCGTACTTGGCACAATGCCAAGGCAAAAGCCTTAGAAATAAAAGATGATGTCGCCCCCTTTAAAGGGGATGTGATTAATATACAGCATTACATCATACTTGGCACAATGCCAAGGGAAAAGCCTTAGAAATAAAAGATGATGTCGCCCCCTATAGAGGCGATGTCATTGGAATATAGCATTACATCGTCCTTGGCACAATGCCAATGCAAAAGTCTTAGAAATAAAAGATGATGTCGCCTACTATAGAGGCTATGTCATTTGAATGCAGCATTACATCATCCTTGGCACAATGCCAAGGCAAAAGCCTTAGAAATATAAGATGATGTCGCCTACTATAGAGGCGATGTCATTGGAATATAGCATTACATCGTACTTGGCACAATGCCAAGGCAAAAGCCTTAGAAGTAAAAGATGATGTCGCCTACTATAAAGGCTATGTCATTTGAATACAGCATTACATCGTACTTGGCAAAATGCCAAGGCAAAAGCCTTAGAAATAAAAGATGATGTCGCCTACTATAGAGGCGATGTCATTGGAATATAGCATTACATCGTCTTTGGCACAATGCCAAGGCAAAAGCCTTAGAAATAAAAGATGATGTCGCCCCCTTTAAAGGGGATGTGATTAATATACAGCATTACATCATACTTGGCAAAATGCCAAGGCAAAAGCCTTAGAAATAAAAGATGATGTCGCCCACTTTAGAGGCGATGTCATTGGAATATTGCATTACTTCGTCCTTCGCACAATGCCAAGGGAAAAGCCTTAGAAATAAAAGATGATGTCGCCTACTATAAAGGCGATGTCATTGGAATACAGCATTACATCGTACTTGGCAAAATGCCAAGGCAAAAGCCTTAGAAATAAAAGATGATGTCGCCCCCTTAAAAGGGGATGTGATTAGTATACAGCATTACATCTTACTTGGGACAATGCCAAGGGGAATAAAAGATGATGTCGCCTACTATAGAGGCGATGTCATTGGAATATAGCATTACATCACCTTTGGCACAGTGCCAAGGTAAAAGCCTTAGAAATAAAGATGATGTCGCCCACTATAAAGGCGATGTCATTGGAATACAGCATTACATCGTCCTTGGCACAATGCCAAGGCAAAACCTTAGAAATAAAAGATGATGTCGCCCCCTTTAAAGGGGATGTGATTAATATACAGCATTACATCATACTTGGCACAATGCCAAGGGAAAAGCCTTAGAAATAAAAGATGATGTCGCCCCCTATAGAGGCGATGTCATTGGAATATAGCATTACATCGTCCTTGGCACAATGCCAATGCAAAAGTCTTAGAAATAAAAGATGATGTCGCCTACTATAGAGGCTATGTCATTTGAATGCAGCATTACATCATCCTTGGCACAATGCCAAGGCAAAATCCTTAGAAATATAAGATGATGTCGCCTACTATAGAGGCGATGTCATTGGAATATAGCATTACATCATACTTGGCACAATGCCAAGGCAAAAGCCTTAGAAGTAAAAGATGATGTCACCCCCTTTAAAGGGGATGTGATTAATATACAGCATTACATCATACTTGGCAAAATGCCAAGGCAAAAGCCTTAGAAATAAAAGATGATGTCGCCCACTATAGAGGCGATGTCATTGGAATATTGCATTACTTCGTCCTTCGCACAATGCCAAGGCAAAAGCCTTAGAAATAAAAGATGATGTCGCCCACTGTAGAGGCGATGTCATTGGAATACAGCATTACATCGTACTTGGCAAAATGCCAAGGCAAAAGCCTTAGAAATAAAAGATGACGTCGCCTACTATAAAGGCGATGTCATTGGAATACAGCATTACATCGTCCTTGGCAAAATGCCAAGGCAAAAGCCTTAGAAATAAAAGATGATGTCGCCTACTATAGAGGCGATGTCATTGGAATATAGCATTACATCATCTTTGGCACAGTGCCAAGGTAAAAGCCTTAGAAATAAAGATGATGTCGCCCACTATAAAGGCGATGTCATTGGAATACAGCATTACATCGTCCTTGGCACAATGCCAAGGCAAAAGCCTTAGAAATAAAAGATGATGTCGCCCCCTTTAAAGGGGATGTGATTAATATACAGCATTACATCATACTTGGCACAATGCCAAGGGAAAAGCCTTAGAAATAAAAGATGATGTCGCCCCCTTTAAAGGGGATGTGATTAATATACAGCATTACATCATACTTGGCACAATGCCAAGGGAAAAGCCTTAGAAATAAAAGATGATGTCGCCCCCTATAGAGGCGATGTCATTGGAATATAGCATTACATCGTCCTTGGCACAATGCCAATGCAAAAGTCTTAGAAATAAAAGATGATGTCGCCTACTATAGAGGCTATGTTATTTGAATGCAGCATTACATCATCCTTGGCACAATGCCAAGGCAAAAGCCTTAGAAATATAAGATGATGTCGCCTACTATAGAGGCGATGTCATTGGAATATAGCATTACATCGTACTTGGCACAATGCCAAGGCAAAAGCCTTAGAAATAAAAGATGATGTCGCCTACTATAAAGGCGATTTCATTGGAATACAGCATTACATCGTACTTGGCAAAATGCCAAGGCAAAAGCCTTAGAAATAAAAGATGATGTCGCCTACTATAGAGGCGATGTCATTGGAATATAGCATTACATCGTCCTTCGAACAATGCCAAGGCAAAAGCCTTAGAAATAAAAGATGATGTCGCCCACTATAGACGCGATGTCATTGGAATATAGCATTACATCGTCCTTCGCACAATGCCAAGGCAAAAGCCCTAGAAATAAAAGATGATGTCGCCCACTATAGAGGCGATGTCATTGGAATACAGCATTACATCGTACTTGGCAAAATGCCAAGGCAAAAGCCTTAGAAATAAAAGATGATGTCACCCCCTTAAAAGGCGATGTCATTGGAATACAGCATTACATCGTACTTGGCACAATGCCAAGGCAAAAGCCTTAGAAATAAAAGATGATGTCGCCCCCTTTAAAGGGGATGTGATTAATATACAGCATTACATCATACTTGGCACAATGCCAAGGGAAAAGCCTTAGAAATAAAAGATGATGTCGCCCCCTATAGAGGCGATGTCATTGGAATATAGCATTACATCGTCCTTGGCACAATGCCAATGCAAAAGCCTTAGAAATAAAAGATGATGTCGCCTACTATAGAGGCTATGTCATTTGAATGCAGCATTACATCATCCTTGGCACAATGCCAAGGCAAAAGCCTTAGAAATATAAGATGATGTCGCCTACTATAGAGGCGATGTCATTGGAATATAGCATTACATCGTACTTGGCACAATGCCAAGGCAAAAGCCTTAGAAGTAAAAGATGATGTCGCCTACTATAAAGGCTATGTCATTTGAATACAGCATTACATCGTACTTGGCAAAATGCCAAGGCAAAAGCCTTAGAAATAAAAGATGATGTCGCCTACTATAGAGGCGATGTCATTGGAATATAGCATTACATCGTCTTTGGCACAATGCCAAGGCAAAAGCCTTAGAAATAAAAGATGATGTCGCCCCCTTTAAAGGGGATGTGATTAATATACAGCATTACATCATACTTGGCAAAATGCCAAGGCAAAAGCCTTAGAAATAAAAGATGATGTTGCCCACTTTAGAGGCGATGTCATTGGAATATTGCATTACTTCGTCCTTCGCACAATGCCAAGGCAAAAGCCTTAGAAATAAAAGATGATGTCGCCCACTATAGAGGCGATGTCATTGGAATATAGCATTACATCGTCCTTCGCACAATGCCAAGGCGAAAGGCCTAGAAATAAAAGATGATGTCGCCCACTATAGAGGCGATGTCATTGGAATACAGCATTACATCGTCCTTCGCACAATGCCAAGGCAAAAGCCCTAGAAATAAAAGATGATGTCGCCCACTATAGAGGCGATGTCATTGGAATACAGCATTACATCGTACTTGGCAAAATGCCAAGGCAAAAGCCTTAGAAATAAAAGATGATGTCGCCCCCTTAAAAGGGGATGTCATTGGAATATAGCATTACATCGTACTTGGCAAAATGCCAAGGCAAAAGCCTTAGAAATAAAAGATGATGTCGCCCCCTTAAAAGGGGATGTGATTAGTATACAGTATTACATCTTACTTGGGACAATGCCAAGGGAAATAAAAGATGATGTCGCCTACTATAGAGGCGATGTCATTGGAATATAGCATTACATCACCTTTGGCACAGTGCCAAGGTAAAAGCCTTAGAAATAAAGATGATGTCGCCCACTATAAAGGCGATGTCATTGGAATACAGCATTACATCGTCCTTGGCACAATGCCAAGGCAAAACCTTAGAAATAAAAGATGATGTCGCCCCCTTTAAAGGGGATGTGATTAATATACAGCATTACATCATACTTGGCACAATGCCAAGGGAAAAGCCTTAGAAATAAAAGATGATGTCGCCCACTATAGAGGCGATGTCATTGGAATATAGCATTACATCGTCCTTGGCACAATGCCAATGCAAAAGTCTTAGAAATAAAAGATGATGTCGCCTACTATAGAGGCTATGTCATTTGAATGCAGCATTACATCATCCTTGGCACAATGCCAAGGCAAAAGCCTTAGAAATATAAGATGATGTCGCCTACTATAGAGGCGATGTCATTGGAATATAGCATTACATCGTACTTGGCACAATGCCAAGGCAAAAGCCTTAGAAGTAAAAGATGATGTCACCCCCTTTAAAGGGGATGTGATTAATATACAGCATTACATCATACTTGGCAAAATGCCAAGGCAAAAGCCTTAGAAATAAAAGATGATGTCGCCCACTGTAGAGGCGATGTCATTGGAATACAGCATTACATCGTACTTGGCAAAATGCCAAGGCAAAAGCCTAAGAAATAAAAGATGATGTCGCCTACTATAGAGGCGATGTCATTGGAATATAGCATTACATCGTCTTTGGCACAATGCCAAGGCAAAAGCCTTAGAAATAAAAGATGACGTCGCCTACTATAAAGGCGATGTCATTGGAATACAGCATTACATCGTCCTTGGCAAAATGCCAAGGCAAAAGCCTTAGAAATAAAAATGATGTTGCCTACTATAGAGGCGATGTCATTGGAATATAGCATTACATCATCTTTGGCACAGTGCCAAGGTAAAAGCCTTAGAAATAAAGATGATGTCGCCCACTATAAAGGCGATGTCATTGGAATACAGCATTACATCGTCCTTGGCACAATGCCAAGGCAAAAGCCTTAGAAATAAAAGATGATGTCGCCCCCTTTAAAGGGGATGTGATTAATATACAGCATTACATCATACTTGGCACAATGCCAAGGGAAAAGCCTTAGAAATAAAAGATGATGTCGCCCCCTTTAAAGGGGATGTGATTAATATACAGCATTACATCATACTTGGCAAAATGCCAAGGCAAAAGCCTTAGAAATAAAAGATGATGTCGCCCACTATAGAGGCGATGTCGTTGGAATATAGCATTACATCGTCCTTCGCACAATGCCAAGGCAAAAGCCTTAGAAATAAAAGATGATGTCGCCCACTATAGAGGCGATGTCATTGGAATATAGCATTACATCGTACTTGGCACAATGCCAAGGCAAAAGCCTTAGAAATAAAAGATGACGTCGCCTACTATAAAGGCGATGTCATTGGAATACAGCATTACATCGTCCTTGGCAAAATGCCAAGGCAAAAGCCTTAGAAATAAAAGATGATGTCGCCTACTATAAAGGCGATGTCATTGGAATACAGCATTACATCGTACTTGGCAAAATGCCAAGGCAAAAGCCTTAGAAATAAAAGATGATGTCGCCCCCTTAAAAGGGGATGTGATTAGTATACAGCATTACATCTAACTTGGGACAATGCCAAGGGAAATAAAAGATGATGTCGCCTACTATAGAGGCGATGTCATTGGAATATAGCATTACATCATCTTTGGCACAGTGCCAAGGTAAAAGCCTTAGAAATAAAGATGATGTCGCCCACTATAAAGGCGATGTCATTGGAATACAGCATTACATCGTCCTTGGCACAATGCCAAGGCAAAAGCCTTAGAAATAAAAGATGATGTCGCCCCGTTTAAAGGGGATGTGATTAATATACAGCATTACATCATACTTGGCACAATGCCAAGGGAAAAGCCTTAGAAATAAAAGATGATGTCGCCCCCTATAGAGGCGATGTCATTGGAATATAGCATTACATCGTCCTTGGCACAATGCCAATGCAAAAGTCTTAGAAATAAAAGATGATGTCGCCTACTATAGAGGCTATGTCATTTGAATGCAGCATTACATCATCCTTGGCACAATGCCAAGGCAAAAGCCTTAGAAATAAAAGATGATGTCGCCCACTATAAAGGCGATGTCATTGGAATACAGCATTACATCGTCCTTGGCACAATGCCAAGGCAAAAGCCTTAGAAATAAAAGATGATGTCGCCCCCTTTAAAGGGGATGTGATTAATATACAGCATTACATCATACTTGGCAAAATGCCAAGGCAAAAGCCTTAGAAATAAAAGATGATGTCGCCCACTTTAGAGGCGATGTCATTGGAATATTGCATTACTTCGTCCTTCGCACAATGCCAAGGCAAAAGCCTTAGAAATAAAAGATGATGTCGCCCACTATAGAGGCGATGTCATTGGAATATAGCATTACATCGTCCTTCGCACAATGCCAAGGCGAAAGCCCTAGAAATAAAAGATGATGTCGCCCACTATAGAGGCGATGTCATTGGAATACAGCATTACATCGTCCTTCGCACAATGCCAAGGCAAAAGCCCTAGAAATAAAAGATGATGTCGCCCACTATAGAGGCGATGTCATTGGAATACAGCATTACATCGTACTTGGCAAAATGCCAAGGCAAAAGCCTTAGAAATAAAAGATGATGCCGCCCCTTAAAAGGGGATGTCATTGGAATATAGCATTACATCGTACTTGGCAAAATTCCAAGGCAAAAGCCTTAGAAATAAAAGATGATGTCGCCCCCTTTAAAGGGGATGTGATTAATATACAGCATTACATCATACTTGGCACAATGCCAAGGGAAAAGCCTTAGAAATAAAAGATGATGTCGCCCACTATAGAGGCGATGTCATTGGAATATAGCATTACATCGTCCTTGGCACAATGCCAATGCAAAAGTCTTAGAAATAAAAGATGATGTCGCCTACTATAGAGGCTATGTCATTTGAATGCAGCATTACATCATCCTTGGCACAATGCCAAGGCAAAAGCCTTAGAAATATAAGATGATGTCGCCTACTATAGAGGCGATGTCATTGGAATATAGCATTACATCGTACTTGGCACAATGCCAAGGCAAAAGCCTTAGAAGTAAAAGATGATGTCACCCCCTTTAAAGGGGATGTGATTAATATACAGCATTACATCATACTTGGCAAAATGCCAAGGCAAAAGCCTTAGAAATAAAAGATGATGTCGCCCACTGTAGAGGCGATGTCATTGGAATACAGCATTACATCGTACTTGGCAAAATGCCAAGGCAAAAGCCTAAGAAATAAAAGATGATGTCGCCTACTATAGAGGCGATGTCATTGGAATATAGCATTACATCGTCTTTGGCACAATGCCAAGGCAAAAGCCTTAGAAATAAAAGATGACGTCGCCTACTATAAAGGCGATGTCATTGGAATACAGCATTACATCGTCCTTGGCAAAATGCCAAGGCAAAAGCCTTAGAAATAAAAATGATGTTGCCTACTATAGAGGCGATGTCATTGGAATATAGCATTACATCATCTTTGGCACAGTGCCAAGGTAAAAGCCTTAGAAATAAAGATGATGTCGCCCACTATAAAGGCGATGTCATTGGAATACAGCATTACATCGTCCTTGGCACAATGCCAAGGCAAAAGCCTTAGAAATAAAAGATGATGTCGCCCCCTTTAAAGGGGATGTGATTAATATACAGCATTACATCATACTTGGCACAATGCCAAGGGAAAAGCCTTAGAAATAAAAGATGATGTCGCCCCCTTTAAAGGGGATGTGATTAATATACAGCATTACATCATACTTGGCAAAATGCCAAGGCAAAAGCCTTAGAAATAAAAGATGATGTCGCCCACTATAGAGGCGATGTCGTTGGAATATAGCATTACATCGTCCTTCGCACAATGCCAAGGCAAAAGCCTTAGAAATAAAAGATGATGTCGCCCACTATAGAGGCGATGTCATTGGAATATAGCATTACATCGTACTTGGCACAATGCCAAGGCAAAAGCCTTAGAAATAAAAGATGACGTCGCCTACTATAAAGGCGATGTCATTGGAATACAGCATTACATCGTCCTTGGCAAAATGCCAAGGCAAAAGCCTTAGAAATAAAAGATGATGTCGCCTACTATAAAGGCGATGTCATTGGAATACAGCATTACATCGTACTTGGCAAAATGCCAAGGCAAAAGCCTTAGAAATAAAAGATGATGTCGCCCCCTTAAAAGGGGATGTGATTAGTATACAGCATTACATCTAACTTGGGACAATGCCAAGGGAAATAAAAGATGATGTCGCCTACTATAGAGGCGATGTCATTGGAATATAGCATTACATCATCTTTGGCACAGTGCCAAGGTAAAAGCCTTAGAAATAAAGATGATGTCGCCCACTATAAAGGCGATGTCATTGGAATACAGCATTACATCGTCCTTGGCACAATGCCAAGGCAAAAGCCTTAGAAATAAAAGATGATGTCGCCCCGTTTAAAGGGGATGTGATTAATATACAGCATTACATCATACTTGGCACAATGCCAAGGGAAAAGCCTTAGAAATAAAAGATGATGTCGCCCCCTATAGAGGCGATGTCATTGGAATATAGCATTACATCGTCCTTGGCACAATGCCAATGCAAAAGTCTTAGAAATAAAAGATGATGTCGCCTACTATAGAGGCTATGTCATTTGAATGCAGCATTACATCATCCTTGGCACAATGCCAAGGCAAAAGCCTTAGAAATAAAAGATGATGTCGCCTACTATAGAGGCGATGTCATTGGAATATAGCATTACATCGTCTTTGGCACAATGCCAAGGCAAAAGCCTTAGAAATAAAAGATGATGTCGCCCCCTTTAAAGGGGATGTGATTAATATACAGCATTACATCATACTTGGCAAAATGCCAAGGCAAAAGCCTTAGAAATAAAAGATGATGTCGCCCACTTTAGAGGCGATGTCATTGGAATATTGCATTACTTCGTCCTTCGCACAATGCCAAGGCAAAAGCCTTAGAAATAAAAGATGATGTCGCCCACTATAGAGGCGATGTCATTGGAATATAGCATTACATCGTCCTTCGCACAATGCCAAGGCAAAAGCCTTAGAAATAAAAGATGATGTCGCCCCGTTTAAAGGGGATGTGATTAATATACAGCATTACATCATACTTGGCACAATGCCAAGGGAAAAGCCTTAGAAATAAAAGTTGATGTCGCCCCCTATAGAGGCGATGTCATTGGAATATAGCATTACATCGTCCTTGGCACAATGCCAATGCAAAAGTCTTAGAAATAAAAGATGATGTCGCCTACTATAGAGGCTATGTCATTTGAATGCAGCATTACATCATCCTTGGCACAATGCCAAGGCAAAAGCCTTAGAAATAAAAGATGATGTCGCCCACTATAAAGGCGATGTCATTGGAATACAGCATTACATCGTCCTTGGCACAATGCCAAGGCAAAAGCCTTAGAAATAAAAGATGATGTCGCCCCCTTTAAAGGGGATGTGATTAATATACAGCATTACATCATACTTGGCAAAATGCCAAGGCAAAAGCCTTAGAAATAAAAGATGATGTCGCCCACTTTAGAGGCGATGTCATTGGAATATTGCATTACTTCGTCCTTCGCACAATGCCAAGGCAAAAGCCTTAGAAATAAAAGATGATGTCGCCCACTATAGAGGCGATGTCATTGGAATATAGCATTACATCGTCCTTCGCACAATGCCAAGGCGAAAGCCCTAGAAATAAAAGATGATGTCGCCCACTATAGAGGCGATGTCATTGGAATACAGCATTACATCGTCCTTCGCACAATGCCAAGGCAAAAGCCCTAGAAATAAAAGATGATGTCGCCCACTATAGAGGCGATGTCATTGGAATACAGCATTACATCGTACTTGGCAAAATGCCAAGGCAAAAGCCTTAGAAATAAAAGATGATGCCGCCCCTTAAAAGGGGATGTCATTGGAATATAGCATTACATCGTACTTGGCAAAATTCCAAGGCAAAAGCCTTAGAAATAAAAGATGATGTCGCCCCCTTTAAAGGGGATGTGATTAATATACAGCATTACATCATACTTGGCAAAATGCCAAGGCAAAAGCCTTAGAAATAAAAGATGATGTCGCCTACTATAGAGGCGATGTCATTGGAATATAGCATTACATCGTACTTGGCACAATGCCAAGGCAAAAGCCTTAGAAGTAAAAGATGATGTCACCCCCTTTAAAGGGGATGTGATTAATATACAGCATTACATCATACTTGGCAAAATGCCAAGGCAAAAGCCTTAGAAATAAAAGATGATGTCGCCCACTGTAGAGGCGATGTCATTGGAATACAGCATTACATCGTCCTTGGCAAAATGCCAAGGCAAAACCTTAGAAATAAAAGATGATGTCGCCCCCTTTAAAGGGGATGTGATTAATATACAGCATTACATCATACTTGGCACAATGCCAAGGCAAAAGCCTAAGAAATAAAAGATGATGTCGCCTACTATAGAGGCGATGTCATTGGAATATAGCATTACATCGTCTTTGGCACAATGCCAAGGCAAAAGCCTTAGAAATAAAAGATGACGTCGCCTACTATAAAGGCGATGTCATTGGAATACAGCATTACATCGTCCTTGGCAAAATGCCAAGGCAAAAGCCTTAGAAATAAAAATGATGTCGCCTACTATAGAGGCGATGTCATTGGAATATAGCATTACATCATCTTTGGCACAGTGCCAAGGTAAAAGCCTTAGAAATAAAGATGATGTCGCCCACTATAAAGGCGATGTCATTGGAATACAGCATTACATCGTCCTTGGCACAATGCCAAGGCAAAAGCCTTAGAAATAAAAGATGATGTCGCCCCCTTTAAAGGGGATGTGATTAATATACAGCATTACATCATACTTGGCACAATGCCAAGGGAAAAGCCTTAGAAATAAAAGATGATGTCGCCCCCTTTAAAGGGGATGTGATTAATATACAGCATTACATCATACTTGGCAAAATGCCAAGGCAAAAGCCTTAGAAATAAAAGATGATGTCGCCCACTATAGAGGCGATGTCGTTGGAATACAGCATTACATCGTCCTTCGCACAATGCCAAGGCAAAAGCCTTAGAAATAAAAGATGATGTCGCCCACTATAGAGGCGATGTCATTGGAATATAGCATTACATCGTCCTTCGCACAATGCCAAGGCGAAAGCCCTAGAAATAAAAGATGATGTCGCCCACTATAGAGGCGATGTCATTGGAATACAGCATTACATCGTCCTTCGCACAATGCCAAGGCAAAAGCCCTAGAAATAAAAGATGATGTCGCCCACTATAGAGGCGATGTCATTGGAATACAGCATTACATCGTACTTGGCAAAATGCCAAGGCAAAAGCCTTAGAAATAAAAGATGATGTCGCCCCTTAAAAGGGGATGTCATTGGAATATAGCATTACATCGTACTTGGCAAAATTCCAAGGCAAAAGCCTTAGAAATAAAAGATGATGTCGCCCCCTTTAAAGGGGATGTGATTAATATACAGCATTACATCATACTTGGCAAAATGCCAAGGCAAAAGCCTTAGAAATAAAAGATGATGTCGCCTACTATAGAGGCGATGTCATTGGAATATAGCATTACATCGTACTTGGCACAATGCCAAGGCAAAAGCCTTAGAAGTAAAAGATGATGTCACCCCCTTTAAAGGGGATGTGATTAATATACAGCATTACATCATACTTGGCAAAATGCCAAGGCAAAAGCCTTAGAAATAAAAGATGATGTCGCCCACTGTAGAGGCGATGTCATTGGAATACAGCATTACATCGTCCTTGGCAAAATGCCAAGGCAAAACCTTAGAAATAAAAGATGATGTCGCCCCCTTTAAAGGGGATGTGATTAATATACAGCATTACATCATACTTGGCACAATGCCAAGGCAAAAGCCTAAGAAATAAAAGATGATGTCGCCTACTATAGAGGCGATGTCATTGGAATATAGCATTACATCGTCTTTGGCACAATGCCAAGGCAAAAGCCTTAGAAATAAAAGATGACGTCGCCTACTATAAAGGCGATGTCATTGGAATACAGCATTACATCGTCCTTGGCAAAATGCCAAGGCAAAAGCCTTAGAAATAAAAATGATGTCGCCTACTATAGAGGCGATGTCATTGGAATATAGCATTACATCATCTTTGGCACAGTGCCAAGGTAAAAGCCTTAGAAATAAAGATGATGTCGCCCGCTATAAAGGCGATGTCATTGGAATACAGCATTACATCGTCCTTGGCACAATGCCAAGGCAAAAGCCTTAGAAATAAAAGATGATGTCGCCCCCTTTAAAGGGGATGTGATTAATATACAGCATTACATCATACTTGGCACAATGCCAAGGGAAAAGCCTTAGAAATAAAAGATGATGTCGCCCCCTTTAAAGGGGATGTGATTAATATACAGCATTACATCATACTTGGCAAAATGCCAAGGCAAAAGCCTTAGAAATAAAAGATGATGTCGCCCACTATAGAGGCGATGTCGTTGGAATATAGCATTACATCGTCCTTCGCACAATGCCAAGGCAAAAGCCTTAGAAATAAAAGATGATGTCGCCCACTATAGAGGCGATGTCATTGGAATATAGCATTACATCGTACTTGGCACAATGCCAAGGCAAAAGCCTTAGAAATAAAAGATGACGTCGCCTACTATAAAGGCGATGTCATTGGAATACAGCATTACATCGTCCTTGGCAAAATGCCAAGGCAAAAGCCTTAGAAATAAAAGATGATGTCGCCTACTATAAAGGCGATGTCATTGGAATACAGCATTACATCGTACTTGGCAAAATGCCAAGGCAAAAGCCTTAGAAATAAAAGATGATGTCGCCCCCTTAAAAGGGGATGTGATTAGTATACAGCATTACATCTTACTTGGGACAATGCCAAGGGAAATAAAAGATGATGTCGCCTACTATAGAGGCGATGTCATTGGAATATAGCATTACATCATCTTTGGCACAGTGCCAAGGTAAAAGCCTTAGAAATAAAGATGATGTCGCCCACTATAAAGGCGATGTCATTGGAATACAGCATTACATCGTCCTTGGCACAATGCCAAGGCAAAAGCCTTAGAAATAAAAGATGATGTCGCCCCCATTAAAGGGGATGTGATTAATATACAGCATTACATCATACTTGGCACAATGCCAAGGGAAAAGCCTTAGAAATAAAAGATGATGTCGCCCCCTATAGAGGCGATGTCATTGGAATATAGCATTACATCGTCCTTGGCACAATGCCAATGCAAAAGTCTTAGAAATAAAAGATGATGTCGCCTACTATAGAGGCTATGTCATTTGAATGCAGCATTACATCATCCTTGGCACAATGCCAAGGCAAAAGCCTTAGAAATATAAGATGATGTCGCCTACTTTAGAGGCGATGTCATTGGAATATAGCATTACATCGTACTTGGCACAATGCCAAGGCAAAAGCCTTAGAAGTAAAAGATGATGTCGCCTACTATAAAGGCGATTTCATTGGAATACAGCATTACATCGTACTTGGCAAAATGCCAAGGCAAAAGCCTTAGAAATAAAAGATGATGTCGCCTACTATAGAGGCGATGTCATTGGAATATAGCATTACATCGTCTTTGGCACAATGCCAAGGCAAAAGCCTTAGAAATAAAAGATGATGTCGCCCCCTTTAAAGGGGATGTGATTAATATACAGCATTACATCATACTTGGCAAAATGCCAAGGCAAAAGCCTTAGAAATAAAAGATGATGTCGCCCACTTTAGAGGCGATGTCATTGGAATATTGCATTACTTCGTCCTTCGCACAATGCCAAGGCAAAAGCCTTAGAAATAAAAGATGATGTCGCCCACTATAGAGGCGATGTCATTGGAATATAGCATTACATCGTACTTGGCACAATGCCAAGGCGAAAGCCCTAGAAATAAAAGATGATGTCGCCCACTATAGAGGCGATGTCATTGGAATACAGCATTACATCGTCCTTGGCACAATGCCAAGGCAAAAGCCTTAGAAATAAAAGATGATGTCGCCCACTGTAGAGGCGATGTCATTGGAATACAGCATTACATCGTACTTGGCAAAATGCCAAGGCAAAAGCCTAAGAAATAAAAGATGATGTCGCCCACTGTAGAGGCGATGTCATTGGAATACAGCATTACATCGTACTTGGCAAAATGCCAAGGCAAAAGCCTAAGAAATAAAAGATGATGTCGCCTACTATAGAGGCGATGTCATTGGAATATAGCATTACATCGTCTTTGGCACAATGCCAAGGCAAAAGCCTTAGAAATAAAAGATGACGTCGCCTACTATAAAGGCAATGTCATTGGAATACAGCATTACATCGTCCTTGGCAAAATGCCAAGGCAAAAGCCTTAGAAATAAAAATGATGTCGCCTACTATAGAGGCGATGTCATTGGAATATAGCATTACATCACCTTTGGCACAGTGCCAAGGTAAAAGCCTTAGAAATAAAAGATGACGTCGCCTACTATAAAGGCAATGTCATTGGAATACAGCATTACATCGTCCTTGGCAAAATGCCAAGGCAAAAGCCTTAGAAATAAAAATGATGTCGCCTACTATAGAGGCGATGTCATTGGAATATAGCATTACATCACCTTTGGCACAGTGCCAAGGTAAAAGCCTTAGAAATAAAGATGATGTCGCCCACTATAAAGGCGATGTCATTGGAATACAGCATTACATCGTCCTTGGCACAATGCCAAGGCAAAACCTTAGAAATAAAAGATGATGTCGCCCCCTTTAAAGGGGATGTGATTAATATACAGCATTACATCATACTTGGCACAATGCCAAGGGAAAAGCCTTAGAAATAAAAGATGATGTCGCCCCCTTTAAAGGGGATGTGATTAATATACAGCATTACATCGTACTTGGCAAAATTCTAAGGCAAAAGCCTTAGAAATAAAAGATGATGTCGCCTACTATAGAGGCGATGTCATTGGAATATAGCATTACATCGTCTTTGGCACAATGCCAAGGCAAAAGCCTTAGAAATAAAAGATGATGTCGCCCCCTTTAAAGGGGATGTGATTAATATACAGCATTACATCATACTTGGCAAAATGCCAAGGCAAAAGCCTTAGAAATAAAAGATGATGTCGCCCACTATAGAGGCGATGTCGTTGGAATATAGCATTACATCGTCCTTCGCACAATGCCAAGGCAAAAGCCTTAGAAATAAAAGATGATGTCGCCCACTATAGAGGCGATGTCATTGGAATATAGCATTACATCGTACTTGGCACAATGCCAAGGCAAAAGCCTTAGAAATAAAAGATGACGTCACCTACTATAAAGGCGATGTCATTGGAATACAGCATTACATCGTCCTTGGCACAATGCCAAGGCAAAAGCCTTAGAAATAAAAGATGATGTCGCCCACTGTAGAGGCGATGTCATTGGAATACAGCATTACATCGTACTTGGCAAAATGCCAAGGCAAAAGCCTAAGAAATAAAAGATGATGTCGCCTACTATAGAGGCGATGTCATTGGAATATAGCATTACATCGTCTTTGGCACAATGCCAAGGCAAAAGCCTTAGAAATAAAAGATGACGTCGCCTACTATAAAGGCAATGTCATTGGAATACAGCATTACATCGTCCTTGGCAAAATGCCAAGGCAAAAGCCTTAGAAATAAAAATGATGTCGCCTAGTATAGAGGCGATGTCATTGGAATATAGCATTACATCATCTTTGGCACAGTGCCAAGGTAAAAGCCTTAGAAATAAAGATGATGTCGCCCACTATAAAGGCGATGTCATTGGAATACAGCATTACATCGTCCTTGGCACAATGCCAAGGCAAAAGCCTTAGAAATAAAAGATGATGTCGCCCCCTTTAAAGGGGATGTGATTAATATACAGCATTACATCATACTTGGCAAAATGCCAAGGCAAAAGCCTTAGAAATAAAAGATGATGTCGCCCACTGTAGAGGCGATGTCATTGGAATACAGCATTACATCGTACTTGGCAAAATGCCAAGGCAAAAGCCTAAGAAATAAAAGATGATGTCGCCTACTATAGAGGCGATGTCATTGGAATATAGCATTACATCGTCTTTGGCACAATGCCAAGGCAAAAGCCTTAGAAATAAAAGATGACGTCGCCTACTATAAAGGCGATGTCATTGGAATACAGCATTACATCGTCCTTGGCAAAATGCCAAGGCAAAAGCCTTAGAAATAAAAATGATGTCGCCTACTATAGAGGCGATGTCATTGGAATATAGCATTACATCATCTTTGGCACAGTGCCAAGGTAAAAGCCTTAGAAATAAAGATGATGTCGCCCACTATAAAGGCGATGTCATTGGAATACAGCATTACATCGTCCTTGGCACAATGCCAAGGCAAAAGCCTTAGAAATAAAAGATGATGTCGCCCCCTTTAAAGGGGATGTGATTAATATACAGCATTACATCATACTTGGCACAATGCCAAGGGAAAAGCCTTAGAAATAAAAGATGATGTCGCCCCCTTTAAAGGGGATGTGATTAATATACAGCATTACATCATACGTGGCAAAATGCCAAGGCAAAAGCCTTAGAAATAAAAGATGATGTCGCCCACTATAGAGGCGATGTCGTTGGAATATAGCATTACATCGTCCTTCGCACAATGCCAAGACAAAAGCCTTAGAAATAAAAGATGATGTCGCCCACTATAGAGGCGATGTCATTGGAATATAGCATTACATCGTACTTGGCACAATGCCAAGGCAAAAGCCTTAGAAATAAAAGATGACGTCGCCTACTATAAAGGCGATGTCATTGGAATACAGCATTACATCGTCCTTGGCAAAATGCCAAGGCAAAAGCCTTAGAAATAAAAGATGATGTCGCCTACTATAAAGGCGATGTCATTGGAATACAGCATTACATCGTACTTGGCAAAATGCCAAGGCAAAAGCCTTAGAAATAAAAGATGATGTCGCCCCCTTAAAAGGGGATGTGATTAGTATACAGCATTACATCTTACTTGGGACAATGCCAAGGGAAATAAAAGATGATGTCACCTACTATAGAGGCGATGTCATTGGAATATAGCATTACATCATCTTTGGCACAGTGCCAAGGTAAAAGCCTTAAAAATAAAGATGATGTCGCCCACTATAAAGGCGATGTCATTGGAATACAGCATTACATCGTCCTTGGCACAATGCCAAGGCAAAAGCCTTAGAAATAAAAGATGATGTCGCCCCCTGTAGAGGCGATGTCATTGGAATATAGCATTACATCGTCCTTGGCACAATGCCAATGCAAAAGTCTTAGAAATAAAAGATGATGTCGCCTAATATAGAGGCTATGTCATTTGAATGCAGCATTACATCATCCTTGGCACAATGCCAAGGCAAAAGCCTTAGAAATATAAGATGATGTCGCCTACTATAGAGGCGATGTCATTGGAATATAGCATTACATCGTACTTGGCACAATGCCAAGGCAAAAGCCTTAGAAGTAAAAGATGATGTCGCCTACTATAAAGGCGATTTCATTGGAATACAGCATTACATCGTCTTTGGCACAATGCCAAGGCAAAAGCCTTAGAAATAAAAGATGATGTCGCCCCCTTTAAAGGGGATGTGATTAATATACAGCATTACATCATACTTGGCAAAATGCCAAGGCAAAAGCCTTAGAAATAAAAGATGATGTCGCCCACTATAGAGGCGATGTCATTGGAATATTGCATTACTTCGTCCTTCGCACAATGCCAAGGCAAAAGCCTTAGTAATAAAAGATGATGTCGCCCACTGTAGAGGCGATGTCATTGGAATACAGCATTACATCGTACTTGGCAAAATGCCAATTCAAAAGCCTAAGAAATAAAAGATGATGTCGCCTACTATAGAGGCGATGTCATTGGAATATAGCATTACATCGTCTTTGGCACAATGCCAAGGCAAAAGCCTTAGAAATAAAAGATGACGTCGCCTACTATAAAGGCGATGTCATTGGAATACAGCATTACATCGTCCTTGGCAAAATGCCAAGGCAAAAGCCTTAGAAATAAAAGATGATGTCACCCACTATAGAGGCGATGTCATTGGAATATAGCATTACATCGTACTTGGCACAATGCCAAGGCAAAAGCCTTAGAAATAAAAGATGATGTCGCCTACTATAAAGGCGATGTCATTGGAATACAGCATTACATCGTACTTGGCAAAATGCCAAGGCAAAAGCCTTAGAAATAAAAGATGATGTCGCCCCCTTAAAAGGGGATGTGATTAATATACAGCATTACATCTTACTTGGGACAATGCCAAGGGAAATAAAAGATGATGTCGCCTACTATAGAGGCGATGTCATTGGAATATAGCATTACATCATCTTTGGCACAGTGCCAAGGTAAAAGCCTTAGAAATAAAGATGATGTCGCCCACTATAAAGGCGATGACATTGGAATACAGCATTACATCGTCCTTGGCACAATGCCAAGGCAAAAGCCTTAGAAATAAAAGATGATATCGCCCCCTTTAAAGGGGATGTGATTAATATACAGCATTACATCATACTTGGCACAATGCCAAGGGAAAAGCCTTAGAAATAAAAGATGATGTCGCCCCCTATAGAGGCGATGTCATTGGAATATAGCATTACATCGTCCTTGGCACAATGCCAATGCAAAAGCCTTAGAAATAAAAGATGATATTGCCCACTATAGAGGCGATGTCATTGGAATATTGCATTACTTCGTCCTTCGCACAATGCCAAGGCAAAAGCCTTAGAAATAAAAGATGATGTCGCCCACTATAGAGGCGATGTCATTGGTATATAGCATTACATCGTCCTTCGCACAATGCCAAGGCAAAAGCCTTAGCAGTAAAAGATGATGTCGCCTACTATAAAGGCGATGTCATTGGAATACAGCATTACATCGTACTTGGCAAAATGCCAAGGCAAAAGCCTTAGAAATTAAAGATGATGTCGCCCCCTTTAAAGGGGATGTGATTAATATACAGCATTACATCATACTTGGCAAAATGCCAAGGTAAAAGCCTTAGAAATAAAAGATGATGTCGCCCACTATAGAGGCGATGTCATTGGAATATAGCATTACATCGTCCTTCGAACAATGCCAAGGCAAAAGCCTTAGAAATAAAAGATGATGTCGCCCACTATAGAGGCGATGTCATTGGAATATAGCATTACATCGTCCTTCGCACAATGCCAAGGCAAAAGCCCTAGAAATAAAAGATGATGTCGCCCACTATAGAGGCGATGTCATTGGAATACAGCATTACATCGTACTTGGCAAAATGCCAAGGCAAAAGCCTTAGAAATAAAAGATGATGTCGCCCCCTTAAAAGGGGATGTCATTGGAATATAGCATTACATCGTACTTGGCACAATGCCAAGGCAAAAGCCTTAGAAATAAAACATGATGTCGCCTACTATAAAGGCGATGTCATTGGAATACAGCATTACATCGTACTTAGCAAAAAGCCAAGGCAAAAGCCTTAGAAATAAAAGATGATGTCACTCCCTTTAAAGGGGATGTGATTAATATACAGCATTACATCATACTTGGCAAAATGCCAAGGCAAAAGCCTTAGAAATAAAAGATGATGTCGCCTCCTTTAATGGGGATGTGATTAATATACAGCATTACATCATACTTGGCACAATGCCAAGGCAAAAGCCTTAGAAATAAAAGATGATGTCGCCCAGTATAGAGGCGATGTCATTGGAATATAGCATTACATCGTCCTTCGCACAATGCCAATGCAAAAGTCTTAGAAATAAAAGATGATGTCGCCTACTATAGAGGCGATGTCATTGGAATATAGCATTACATCGTACTTGGCACAATGCCAAGGCAAAAGCCTTAGAAGTAAAAGATGATGTCGCCCACTATAGAGGCGATGTCATTGGAATATAGGATTACATCGTCCTTGGCAAAATGCCAAGGCAAAAGCCTTAGAAATAAAAGATGATGTCGCCCCCTTTTAAGGGGATGTGATTAATATACAGCATTACATCATACTTGGCACAATGCCAAGGCAAAAGCCTTAGAAATAAAAGATGATGTCGCCCAGTATAGAGGCGATGTCATTGGAATATAGCATTACATCGTCCTTCGCACAATGCCAATGCAAAAGTCTTAGAAATAAAAGATGATGTCGCCTACTATAGAGGCGATGTCATTGGAATATAGCATTACATCGTACTTGGCACAATGCCAAGGCAAAAACCCTAGAAATAAAAGATGATGTCGCCTACTATAGAGGCGATGTCATTGGAATATAGCATTACATTGTACTTCAATGCAAAAGCCTTAGAAATAAAAGATGATGTCACCCCCTTTAAAGGGGATGTGATTAATATACAGCATTACATCATACTTGGCAAAATGCCAAGGCAAAAGCCTTAGAAATAAAAGATGATGTCGCCCACTATAGAGGCGATGTCATTGGAATATTGCATTACTTCGTCCTTCGCACAATGCCAAGGCAAAAGCCTTAGAAATAAAAGATGATGTCGCCCACTGTAGAGGCGATGTCATTGGAATACAGCATTACATCGTACTTGGCAAAATGCCAAGGCAAAAGCCTTAGAAATAAAAGATGACGTCGCCTACTATAAAGGCGATGTCATTGGAATACAGCATTACATCGTCCTTGGCAAAATGCCAAGGCAAAAGCCTTAGAAATAAAAGATGATGTCGCCTACTATAGAGGCGATGTCATTGGAATATAGCATTACATCATCTTTGGCACAGTGCCAAGGAAAAAGCCTTAGAAATAAAGATAATGTCGCCCACTATAAAGGCGATGTCATTGGAATACAGCATTACATCGTCCTTGGCACAATGCCAAGGCAAAAGCCTTAGAAATAAAAGATGATGTCGCCCCCTTTAAAGGGGATGTGATTAATATACAGCATTACATCATACTTGGCACAATGCCAAGGGAAAAGCCTTAGAAATAAAAGATGATGTCGCCCCCTTTAAAGGGGATGTGATTAATATACAGCATTACATCATACTTGGCACAATGCCAAGGGAAAAGCCTTAGAAATAAAAGATGATGTCGCCCCCTATAGAGGCGATGTCATTGGAATATAGCATTACATCGTCCTTGGCACAATGCCAATGCAAAAGTCTTAGAAATAAAAGATGATGTCGCCTACTATAGAGGCTATGTTATTTGAATGCAGCATTACATCATCCTTGGCACAATGCCAAGGCAAAAGCCTTAGAAATATAAGATGATGTCGCCTACTATAGAGGCGATGTCATTGGAATATAGCATTACATCGTACTTGGCACAATGCCAAGGCAAAAGCCTTAGAAATAAAAGATGATGTCGCCCACTATAGAGGCGATGTCATTGGAATACAGCATTACATCGTACTTGGCAAAATGCCAAGGCAAAAGCCTTAGAAATAAAAGATGATGTCGCCCCCTTTAAAGGGGATGTGATTAATATACAGCATTACATCATACTTGGCACAATGCCAAGGGAAAAGCCTTAGAAATAAAAGATGATGTCGCCCCCTATAGAGGCGATGTCATTGGAATATAGCATTACATCGTCCTTGGCACAATGCCAATGCAAAAGTCTTAGAAATAAAAGATGATGTCGCCTACTATAGAGGCTATGTCATTTGAATGCAGCATTACATCATCCTTGGCACAATGCCAAGGCAAAAGCCTTAGAAATATAAGATGATGTCGCCTACTATAGAGGCGATGTCATTGGAATATAGCATTACATCGTACTTGGCACAATGCCAAGGCAAAAGCCTTAGAAATAAAAGATGATGTCGCCTACTATAGAGGCGATGTCATTGGAATATAGCATTACATCGTCTTTGGCACAATGCCAAGGCAAAAGCCTTAGAAATAAAAGATGATGTCGCCCCCTTTAAAGGGGATGTGATTAATATACAGCATTACATCATACTTGGCAAAATGCCAAGGCAAAAGCCTTAGAAATAAAAGATGATGTCGCCCACTTTAGAGGCGATGTCATTGGAATATTGCATTACTTCGTCCTTCGCACAATGCCAAGGCAAAAGCCTTAGAAATAAAAGATGATGTCGCCCACTATAGAGGCGATGTCATTGGAATATAGCATTACATCGTCCTTCGCACAATGCCAAGGCGAAAGCCCTAGAAATAAAAGATGATGTCGCCCACTATAGAGGCGATGTCATTGGAATACAGCATTACATCGTCCTTCGCACAATGCCAAGGCAAAAGCCCTAGAAATAAAAGATGATGTCGCCCACTATAGAGGCGATGTCATTGGAATTCAGCATTACATCGTACTTGGCAAAATGCCAAGGCAAAAGCCTTAGAAATAAAAGATGATGTCGCCCCCTTAAAAGGGGATGTCATTGGAATATAGCATTACATCGTACTTGGCAAAATGCCAAGGCAAAAGCCTTAGAAGTAAAAGATGATGTCGCCCACTATAGAGGCGATGTCATTGGAATATAGGATTACATCGTCCTTGGCAAAATGCCAAGGCAAAAGCCTTAGAAATAAAAGATGATGTCGCCCCCTTTTAAGGGGATGTGATTAATATACAGCATTACATCATACTTGGCACAATGCTAAGGCAAAAGCCTTAGAAATAAAAGATGATGTCGCCCAGTATAGAGGCGATGTCATTGGAATATAGCATTACATCGTCCTTCGCACAATGCCAATGCAAAAGTCTTAGAAATAAAAGATGATGTCGCCCACTATAGAGGCGATGTCATTGGAATATAGCATTACATCGTACTTGGCACAATGCCAAGGCAAAAGCCCTAGAAATAAAAGATGATGTCACCCACTATAGAGGCGATGTCATTGGAATACAGCATTACATCGTACTTGGCAAAATGCCAAGGCAAAAGCCTTAGAAATAAAAGATGATGTCGCACCCTTAAAAGGGGATGTGATTAATATACAGCATTACATCATACTTGGCACAATGCCAAGGGAAAAGCCTTAGAAATAAAAGATGATGTCGCCTACTATAAAGGCGATGTCATTGGAATACAGCATTACATCGTACTTGGCAAAATGCCAAGGCAAAAGCCTTAGAAATAAAAGATGATGTCGCCCCCTTAAAAGGGGATGTGATTAGTATACAGCATTACATCTTACTTGGGACAATGCCAAGGGGAATAAAAGATGATGTCGCCTACTATAGAGGCGATGTCATTGGAATATAGCATTACATCACCTTTGGCACAGTGCCAAGGTAAAAGCCTTAGAAATAAAGATGATGTCGCCCACTATAAAGGCGATGTCATTGGAATACAGCATTACATCGTCCTTGGCACAATGCCAAGGCAAAACCTTAGAAATAAAAGATGATGTCGCCCCCTTTAAAGGGGATGTGATTAATATACAGCATTACATCATACTTGGCACAATGCCAAGGGAAAAGCCTTAGAAATAAAAGATGATGTCGCCCCCTATAGAGGCGATGTCATTGGAATATAGCATTACATCGTCCTTGGCACAATGCCAATGCAAAAGTCTTAGAAATAAAAGATGATGTCGCCTACTATAGAGGCTATGTCATTTGAATGCAGCATTACATCATCCTTGGCACAATGCCAAGGCAAAATCCTTAGAAATATAAGATGATGTCGCCTACTATAGAGGCGATGTCATTGGAATATAGCATTACATCATACTTGGCACAATGCCAAGGCAAAAGCCTTAGAAGTAAAAGATGATGTCACCCCCTTTAAAGGGGATGTGATTAATATACAGCATTACATCATACTTGGCAAAATGCCAAGGCAAAAGCCTTAGAAATAAAAGATGATGTCGCCCACTATAGAGGCGATGTCATTGGAATATTGCATTACTTCGTCCTTCGCACAATGCCAAGGCAAAAGCCTTAGAAATAAAAGATGATGTCGCCCACTGTAGAGGCGATGTCATTGGAATACAGCATTACATCGTACTTGGCAAAATGCCAAGGCAAAAGCCTTAGAAATAAAAGATGATGTCGCCTACTATAGAGGCGATGTCATTGGAATATAGCATTACATCATCTTTGGCACAGTGCCAAGGTAAAAGCCTTAGAAATAAAGATGATGTCGCCCACTATAAAGGCGATGTCATTGGAATACAGCATTACATCGTCCTTGGCACAATGCCAAGGCAAAAGCCTTAGAAATAAAAGATGATGTCGCCCCCTTTAAAGGGGATGTGATTAATATACAGCATTACATCATACTTGGCACAATGCCAAGGGAAAAGCCTTAGAAATAAAAGATGATGTCGCCACCTTTAAAGGGGATGTGATTAATATACAGCATTACATCATACTTGGCACAATGCCAAGGGAAAAGCCTTAGAAATAAAAGATGATGTCGCCCCCTATAGAGGCGATGTCATTGGAATATAGCATTACATCGTCCTTGGCACAATGCCAATGCAAAAGTCTTAGAAATAAAAGATGATGTCGCCTACTATAGAGGCTATGTTATTTGAATGCAGCATTACATCATCCTTGGCACAATGCCAAGGCAAAAGCCTTAGAAATATAAGATGATGTCGCCTACTATAGAGGCGATGTCATTGGAATATAGCATTACATCGTACTTGGCACAATGCCAAGGCAAAAGCCTTAGAAATAAAAGATGATGTCGCCTACTATAAAGGCGATTTCATTGGAATACAGCATTACATCGTACTTGGCAAAATGCCAAGGCAAAAGCCTTAGAAATAAAAGATGATGTCGCCTACTATAGAGGCGATATCATTGGAATATAGCATTACATCGTCCTTCGAACAATGCCAAGGCAAAAGCCTTAGAAATAAAAGATGATGTCGCCCACTATAGACGCGATGTCATTGGAATATAGCATTACATCGTCCTTCGCACAATGCCAAGGCAAAAGCCCTAGAAATAAAAGATGATGTCGCCCACTATAGAGGCGATGTCATTGGAATACAGCATTACATCGTACTTGGCAAAATGCCAAGGCAAAAGCCTTAGAAATAAAAGATGATGTCACCCCCTTAAAAGGCGATGTCATTGGAATACAGCATTACATCGTACTTGGCACAATGCCAAGGCAAAAGCCTTAGAAATAAAAGATGATGTCGCCCCCTTTAAAGGGGATGTGATTAATATACAGCATTACATCATACTTGGCACAATGCCAAGGGAAAAGCCTTAGAAATAAAAGATGATGTCGCCCCCTATAGAGGCGATGTCATTGGAATATAGCATTACATCGTCCTTGGCACAATGCCAATGCAAAAGTCTTAGAAATAAAAGATGATGTCGCCTACTATAGAGGCTATGTTATTTGAATGCAGCATTACATCATCCTTGGCACAATGCCAAGGCAAAAGCCTTAGAAATATAAGATGATGTCGCCTACTATAGAGGCGATGTCATTGGAATATAGCATTACATCGTACTTGGCACAATGCCAAGGCAAAAGCCTTAGAAATAAAAGATGATGTCGCCTACTATAAAGGCGATTTCATTGGAATACAGCATTACATCGTACTTGGCAAAATGCCAAGGCAAAAGCCTTAGAAATAAAAGATGATGTCGCCTACTATAGAGGCGATGTCATTGGAATATAGCATTACATCGTCCTTCGAACAATGCCAAGGCAAAAGCCTTAGAAATAAAAGATGATGTCGCCCACTATAGACGCGATGTCATTGGAATATAGCATTACATCGTCCTTCGCACAATGCCAAGGCAAAAGCCCTAGAAATAAAAGATGATGTCGCCCACTATAGAGGCGATGTCATTGGAATACAGCATTACATCGTACTTGGCAAAATGCCAAGGCAAAAGCCTTAGAAATAAAAGATGATGTCACCCCCTTAAAAGGCGATGTCATTGGAATACAGCATTACATCGTACTTGGCACAATGCCAAGGCAAAAGCCTTAGAAATAAAAGATGATGTCGCCCCCTTTAAAGGGGATGTGATTAATATACAGCATTACATCATACTTGGCACAATGCCAAGGGAAAAGCCTTAGAAATAAAAGATGATGTCGCCCCCTATAGAGGCGATGTCATTGGAATATAGCATTACATCGTCCTTGGCACAATGCCAATGCAAAAGTCTTAGAAATAAAAGATGATGTCGCCTACTATAGAGGCTATGTCATTTGAATGCAGCATTACATCATCCTTGGCACAATGCCAAGGCAAAAGCCTTAGAAATATAAGATGATGTCGCCTACTATAGAGGCGATGTCATTGGAATATAGCATTACATCGTACTTGGCACAATGCCAAGGCAAAAGCCTTAGAAGTAAAAGATGATGTCGCCTACTATAAAGGCTATGTCATTTGAATACAGCATTACATCGTACTTGGCAAAATGCCAAGGCAAAAGCCTTAGAAATAAAAGATGATGTCGCCTACTATAGAGGCGATGTCATTGGAATATAGCATTACATCGTCTTTGGCACAATGCCAAGGCAAAAGCCTTAGAAATAAAAGATGATGTCGCCCCCTTTAAAGGGGATGTGATTAATATACAGCATTACATCATACTTGGCAAAATGCCAAGGCAAAAGCCTTAGAAATAAAAGATGATGTCGCCCACTTTAGAGGCGATGTCATTGGAATATTGCATTACTTCGTCCTTCGCACAATGCCAAGGGAAAAGCCTTAGAAATAAAAGATGATGTCGCCTACTATAAAGGCGATGTCATTGGAATACAGCATTACATCGTACTTGGCAAAATGCCAAGGCAAAAGCCTTAGAAATAAAAGATGATGTCGCCCCCTTAAAAGGGGATGTGATTAGTATACAGCATTACATCTTACTTGGGACAATGCCAAGGGGAATAAAAGATGATGTCGCCTACTATAGAGGCGATGTCATTGGAATATAGCATTACATCACCTTTGGCACAGTGCCAAGGTAAAAGCCTTAGAAATAAAGATGATGTCGCCCACTATAAAGGCGATGTCATTGGAATACAGCATTACATCGTCCTTGGCACAATGCCAAGGCAAAACCTTAGAAATAAAAGATGATGTCGCCCCCTTTAAAGGGGATGTGATTAATATACAGCATTACATCATACTTGGCACAATGCCAAGGGAAAAGCCTTAGAAATAAAAGATGATGTCGCCCCCTATAGAGGCGATGTCATTGGAATATAGCATTACATCGTCCTTGGCACAATGCCAATGCAAAAGTCTTAGAAATAAAAGATGATGTCGCCTACTATAGAGGCTATGTCATTTGAATGCAGCATTACATCATCCTTGGCACAATGCCAAGGCAAAATCCTTAGAAATATAAGATGATGTCGCCTACTATAGAGGCGATGTCATTGGAATATAGCATTACATCATACTTGGCACAATGCCAAGGCAAAAGCCTTAGAAGTAAAAGATGATGTCACCCCCTTTAAAGGGGATGTGATTAATATACAGCATTACATCATACTTGGCAAAATGCCAAGGCAAAAGCCTTAGAAATAAAAGATGATGTCGCCCACTATAGAGGCGATGTCATTGGAATATTGCATTACTTCGTCCTTCGCACAATGCCAAGGCAAAAGCCTTAGAAATAAAAGATGATGTCGCCCACTGTAGAGGCGATGTCATTGGAATACAGCATTACATCGTACTTGGCAAAATGCCAAGGCAAAAGCCTTAGAAATAAAAGATGACGTCGCCTACTATAAAGGCGATGTCATTGGAATACAGCATTACATCGTCCTTGGCAAAATGCCAAGGCAAAAGCCTTAGAAATAAAAGATGATGTCGCCTACTATAGAGGCGATGTCATTGGAATATAGCATTACATCATCTTTGGCACAGTGCCAAGGTAAAAGCCTTAGAAATAAAGATGATGTCGCCCACTATAAAGGCGATGTCATTGGAATACAGCATTACATCGTCCTTGGCACAATGCCAAGGCAAAAGCCTTAGAAATAAAAGATGATGTCGCCCCCTTTAAAGGGGATGTGATTAATATACAGCATTACATCATACTTGGCACAATGCCAAGGGAAAAGCCTTAGAAATAAAAGATGATGTCGCCCCCTTTAAAGGGGATGTGATTAATATACAGCATTACATCATACTTGGCACAATGCCAAGGGAAAAGCCTTAGAAATAAAAGATGATGTCGCCCCCTATAGAGGCGATGTCATTGGAATATAGCATTACATCGTCCTTGGCACAATGCCAATGCAAAAGTCTTAGAAATAAAAGATGATGTCGCCTACTATAGAGGCTATGTTATTTGAATGCAGCATTACATCATCCTTGGCACAATGCCAAGGCAAAAGCCTTAGAAATATAAGATGATGTCGCCTACTATAGAGGCGATGTCATTGGAATATAGCATTACATCGTACTTGGCACAATGCCAAGGCAAAAGCCTTAGAAATAAAAGATGATGTCGCCTACTATAAAGGCGATTTCATTGGAATACAGCATTACATCGTACTTGGCAAAATGCCAAGGCAAAAGCCTTAGAAATAAAAGATGATGTCGCCTACTATAGAGGCGATGTCATTGGAATATAGCATTACATCGTCCTTCGAACAATGCCAAGGCAAAAGCCTTAGAAATAAAAGATGATGTCGCCCACTATAGACGCGATGTCATTGGAATATAGCATTACATCGTCCTTCGCACAATGCCAAGGCAAAAGCCCTAGAAATAAAAGATGATGTCGCCCACTATAGAGGCGATGTCATTGGAATACAGCATTACATCGTACTTGGCAAAATGCCAAGGCAAAAGCCTTAGAAATAAAAGATGATGTCACCCCCTTAAAAGGCGATGTCATTGGAATACAGCATTACATCGTACTTGGCACAATGCCAAGGCAAAAGCCTTAGAAATAAAAGATGATGTCGCCCCCTTTAAAGGGGATGTGATTAATATACAGCATTACATCATACTTGGCACAATGCCAAGGGAAAAGCCTTAGAAATAAAAGATGATGTCGCCCCCTATAGAGGCGATGTCATTGGAATATAGCATTACATCGTCCTTGGCACAATGCCAATGCAAAAGTCTTAGAAATAAAAGATGATGTCGCCTACTATAGAGGCTATGTCATTTGAATGCAGCATTACATCATCCTTGGCACAATGCCAAGGCAAAAGCCTTAGAAATATAAGATGATGTCGCCTACTATAGAGGCGATGTCATTGGAATATAGCATTACATCGTACTTGGCACAATGCCAAGGCAAAAGCCTTAGAAGTAAAAGATGATGTCGCCTACTATAAAGGCTATGTCATTTGAATACAGCATTACATCGTACTTGGCAAAATGCCAAGGCAAAAGCCTTAGAAATAAAAGATGATGTCGCCTACTATAGAGGCGATGTCATTGGAATATAGCATTACATCGTCTTTGGCACAATGCCAAGGCAAAAGCCTTAGAAATAAAAGATGATGTCGCCCCCTTTAAAGGGGATGTGATTAATATACAGCATTACATCATACTTGGCAAAATGCCAAGGCAAAAGCCTTAGAAATAAAAGATGATGTCGCCCACTTTAGAGGCGATGTCATTGGAATATTGCATTACTTCGTCCTTCGCACAATGCCAAGGCAAAAGCCTTAGAAATAAAAGATGATGTCGCCCACTATAGAGGCGATGTCATTGGAATATAGCATTACATCGTCCTTCGCACAATGCCAAGGCGAAAGGCCTAGAAATAAAAGATGATGTCGCCCACTATAGAGGCGATGTCATTGGAATACAGCATTACATCGTCCTTCGCACAATGCCAAGGCAAAAGCCCTAGAAATAAAAGATGATGTCGCCCACTATAGAGGCGATGTCATTGGAATACAGCATTACATCGTACTTGGCAAAATGCCAAGGCAAAAGCCTTAGAAATAAAAGATGATGTCGCCCCCTTAAAAGGGGATGTCATTGGAATATAGCATTACATCGTACTTGGCAAAATGCCAAGGCAAAAGCCTTAGAAATAAAAGATGATGTCGCCCCCTTAAAAGGGGATGTGATTAGTATACAGCATTACATCTTACTTGGGACAATGCCAAGGGAAATAAAAGATGATGTCGCCTACTATAGAGGCGATGTCATTGGAATATAGCATTACATCACCTTTGGCACAGTGCCAAGGTAAAAGCCTTAGAAATAAAGATGATGTCGCCCACTATAAAGGCGATGTCATTGGAATACAGCATTACATCGTCCTTGGCACAATGCCAAGGCAAAACCTTAGAAATAAAAGATGATGTCGCCCCCTTTAAAGGGGATGTGATTAATATACAGCATTACATCATACTTGGCACAATGCCAAGGGAAAAGCCTTAGAAATAAAAGATGATGTCGCCCACTATAGAGGCGATGTCATTGGAATATAGCATTACATCGTCCTTGGCACAATGCCAATGCAAAAGTCTTAGAAATAAAAGATGATGTCGCCTACTATAGAGGCTATGTCATTTGAATGCAGCATTACATCATCCTTGGCACAATGCCAAGGCAAAAGCCTTAGAAATATAAGATGATGTCGCCTACTATAGAGGCGATGTCATTGGAATATAGCATTACATCGTACTTGGCACAATGCCAAGGCAAAAGCCTTAGAAGTAAAAGATGATGTCACCCCCTTTAAAGGGGATGTGATTAATATACAGCATTACATCATACTTGGCAAAATGCCAAGGCAAAAGCCTTAGAAATAAAAGATGATGTCGCCCACTGTAGAGGCGATGTCATTGGAATACAGCATTACATCGTACTTGGCAAAATGCCAAGGCAAAAGCCTAAGAAATAAAAGATGATGTCGCCTACTATAGAGGCGATGTCTTTGGAATATAGCATTACATCGTCTTTGGCACAATGCCAAGGCAAAAGCCTTAGAAATAAAAGATGACGTCGCCTACTATAAAGGCGATGTCATTGGAATACAGCATTACATCGTCCTTGGCAAAATGCCAAGGCAAAAGCCTTAGAAATAAAAATGATGTTGCCTACTATAGAGGCGATGTCATTGGAATATAGCATTACATCATCTTTGGCACAGTGCCAAGGTAAAAGCCTTAGAAATAAAGATGATGTCGCCCACTATAAAGGCGATGTCATTGGAATACAGCATTACATCGTCCTTGGCACAATGCCAAGGCAAAAGCCTTAGAAATAAAAGATGATGTCGCCCCCTTTAAAGGGGATGTGATTAATATACAGCATTACATCATACTTGGCACAATGCCAAGGGAAAAGCCTTAGAAATAAAAGATGATGTCGCCCCCTTTAAAGGGGATGTGATTAATATACAGCATTACATCATACTTGGCAAAATGCCAAGGCAAAAGCCTTAGAAATAAAAGATGATGTCGCCCACTATAGAGGCGATGTCGTTGGAATATAGCATTACATCGTCCTTCGCACAATGCCAAGGCAAAAGCCTTAGAAATAAAAGATGATGTCGCCCACTATAGAGGCGATGTCATTGGAATATAGCATTACATCGTACTTGGCACAATGCCAAGGCAAAAGCCTTAGAAATAAAAGATGACGTCGCCTACTATAAAGGCGATGTCATTGGAATACAGCATTACATCGTCCTTGGCAAAATGCCAAGGCAAAAGCCTTAGAAATAAAAGATGATGTCGCCTACTATAAAGGCGATGTCATTGGAATACAGCATTACATCGTACTTGGCAAAATGCCAAGGCAAAAGCCTTAGAAATAAAAGATGATGTCGCCCCCTTAAAAGGGGATGTGATTAGTATACAGCATTACATCTAACTTGGGACAATGCCAAGGGAAATAAAAGATGATGTCGCCTACTATAGAGGCGATGTCATTGGAATATAGCATTACATCATCTTTGGCACAGTGCCAAGGTAAAAGCCTTAGAAATAAAGATGATGTCGCCCACTATAAAGGCGATGTCATTGGAATACAGCATTACATCGTCCTTGGCACAATGCCAAGGCAAAAGCCTTAGAAATAAAAGATGATGTCGCCCCGTTTAAAGGGGATGTGATTAATATACAGCATTACATCATACTTGGCACAATGCCAAGGGAAAAGCCTTAGAAATAAAAGATGATGTCGCCCCCTATAGAGGCGATGTCATTGGAATATAGCATTACATCGTCCTTGGCACAATGCCAATGCAAAAGTCTTAGAAATAAAAGATGATGTCGCCTACTATAGAGGCTATGTCATTTGAATGCAGCATTACATCATCCTTGGCACAATGCCAAGGCAAAAGCCTTAGAAATAAAAGATGATGTCGCCCACTATAAAGGCGATGTCATTGGAATACAGCATTACATCGTCCTTGGCACAATGCCAAGGCAAAAGCCTTAGAAATAAAAGATGATGTCGCCCCCTTTAAAGGGGATGTGATTAATATACAGCATTACATCATACTTGGCAAAATGCCAAGGCAAAAGCCTTAGAAATAAAAGATGATGTCGCCCACTTTAGAGGCGATGTCATTGGAATATTGCATTACTTCGTCCTTCGCACAATGCCAAGGCAAAAGCCTTAGAAATAAAAGATGATGTCGCCCACTATAGAGGCGATGTCATTGGAATATAGCATTACATCGTCCTTCGCACAATGCCAAGGCGAAAGCCCTAGAAATAAAAGATGATGTCGCCCACTATAGAGGCGATGTCATTGGAATACAGCATTACATCGTCCTTCGCACAATGCCAAGGCAAAAGCCCTAGAAATAAAAGATGATGTCGCCCACTATAGAGGCGATGTCATTGGAATACAGCATTACATCGTACTTGGCAAAATGCCAAGGCAAAAGCCTTAGAAATAAAAGATGATGCCGCCCCTTAAAAGGGGATGTCATTGGAATATAGCATTACATCGTACTTGGCAAAATTCCAAGGCAAAAGCCTTAGAAATAAAAGATGATGTCGCCCCCTTTAAAGGGGATGTGATTAATATACAGCATTACATCATACTTGGCACAATGCCAAGGGAAAAGCCTTAGAAATAAAAGATGATGTCGCCCACTATAGAGGCGATGTCATTGGAATATAGCATTACATCGTCCTTGGCACAATGCCAATGCAAAAGTCTTAGAAATAAAAGATGATGTCGCCTACTATAGAGGCTATGTCATTTGAATGCAGCATTACATCATCCTTGGCACAATGCCAAGGCAAAAGCCTTAGAAATATAAGATGATGTCGCCTACTATAGAGGCGATGTCATTGGAATATAGCATTACATCGTACTTGGCACAATGCCAAGGCAAAAGCCTTAGAAGTAAAAGATGATGTCACCCCCTTTAAAGGGGATGTGATTAATATACAGCATTACATCATACTTGGCAAAATGCCAAGGCAAAAGCCTTAGAAATAAAAGATGATGTCGCCCACTGTAGAGGCGATGTCATTGGAATACAGCATTACATCGTACTTGGCAAAATGCCAAGGCAAAAGCCTAAGAAATAAAAGATGATGTCGCCTACTATAGAGGCGATGTCATTGGAATATAGCATTACATCGTCTTTGGCACAATGCCAAGGCAAAAGCCTTAGAAATAAAAGATGACGTCGCCTACTATAAAGGCGATGTCATTGGAATACAGCATTACATCGTCCTTGGCAAAATGCCAAGGCAAAAGCCTTAGAAATAAAAATGATGTTGCCTACTATAGAGGCGATGTCATTGGAATATAGCATTACATCATCTTTGGCACAGTGCCAAGGTAAAAGCCTTAGAAATAAAGATGATGTCGCCCACTATAAAGGCGATGTCATTGGAATACAGCATTACATCGTCCTTGGCACAATGCCAAGGCAAAAGCCTTAGAAATAAAAGATGATGTCGCCCCCTTTAAAGGGGATGTGATTAATATACAGCATTACATCATACTTGGCACAATGCCAAGGGAAAAGCCTTAGAAATAAAAGATGATGTCGCCCCCTTTAAAGGGGATGTGATTAATATACAGCATTACATCATACTTGGCAAAATGCCAAGGCAAAAGCCTTAGAAATAAAAGATGATGTCGCCCACTATAGAGGCGATGTCGTTGGAATATAGCATTACATCGTCCTTCGCACAATGCCAAGGCAAAAGCCTTAGAAATAAAAGATGATGTCGCCCACTATAGAGGCGATGTCATTGGAATATAGCATTACATCGTACTTGGCACAATGCCAAGGCAAAAGCCTTAGAAATAAAAGATGACGTCGCCTACTATAAAGGCGATGTCATTGGAATACAGCATTACATCGTCCTTGGCAAAATGCCAAGGCAAAAGCCTTAGAAATAAAAGATGATGTCGCCTACTATAAAGGCGATGTCATTGGAATACAGCATTACATCGTACTTGGCAAAATGCCAAGGCAAAAGCCTTAGAAATAAAAGATGATGTCGCCCCCTTAAAAGGGGATGTGATTAGTATACAGCATTACATCTAACTTGGGACAATGCCAAGGGAAATAAAAGATGATGTCGCCTACTATAGAGGCGATGTCATTGGAATATAGCATTACATCATCTATGGCACAGTGCCAAGGTAAAAGCCTTAGAAATAAAGATGATGTCGCCCACTATAAAGGCGATGTCATTGGAATACAGCATTACATCGTCCTTGGCACAATGCCAAGGCAAAAGCCTTAGAAATAAAAGATGATGTCGCCCCGTTTAAAGGGGATGTGATTAATATACAGCATTACATCATACTTGGCACAATGCCAAGGGAAAAGCCTTAGAAATAAAAGATGATGTCGCCCCCTATAGAGGCGATGTCATTGGAATATAGCATTACATCGTCCTTGGCACAATGCCAATGCAAAAGTCTTAGAAATAAAAGATGATGTCGCCTACTATAGAGGCTATGTCATTTGAATGCAGCATTACATCATCCTTGGCACAATGCCAAGGCAAAAGCCTTAGAAATAAAAGATGATGTCGCCTACTATAGAGGCGATGTCATTGGAATATAGCATTACATCGTCTTTGGCACAATGCCAAGGCAAAAGCCTTAGAAATAAAAGATGATGTCGCCCCCTTTAAAGGGGATGTGATTAATATACAGCATTACATCATACTTGGCAAAATGCCAAGGCAAAAGCCTTAGAAATAAAAGATGATGTCGCCCACTTTAGAGGCGATGTCATTGGAATATTGCATTACTTCGTCCTTCGCACAATGCCAAGGCAAAAGCCTTAGAAATAAAAGATGATGTCGCCCACTATAGAGGCGATGTCATTGGAATATAGCATTACATCGTCCTTCGCACAATGCCAAGGCAAAAGCCTTAGAAATAAAAGATGATGTCGCCCCGTTTAAAGGGGATGTGATTAATATACAGCATTACATCATACTTGGCACAATGCCAAGGGAAAAGCCTTAGAAATAAAAGTTGATGTCGCCCCCTATAGAGGCGATGTCATTGGAATATAGCATTACATCGTCCTTGGCACAATGCCAATGCAAAAGTCTTAGAAATAAAAGATGATGTCGCCTACTATAGAGGCTATGTCATTTGAATGCAGCATTACATCATCCTTGGCACAATGCCAAGGCAAAAGCCTTAGAAATAAAAGATGATGTCGCCCACTATAAAGGCGATGTCATTGGAATACAGCATTACATCGTCCTTGGCACAATGCCAAGGCAAAAGCCTTAGAAATAAAAGATGATGTCGCCCCCTTTAAAGGGGATGTGATTAATATACAGCATTACATCATACTTGGCAAAATGCCAAGGCAAAAGCCTTAGAAATAAAAGATGATGTCGCCCACTTTAGAGGCGATGTCATTGGAATATTGCATTACTTCGTCCTTCGCACAATGCCAAGGCAAAAGCCTTAGAAATAAAAGATGATGTCGCCCACTATAGAGGCGATGTCATTGGAATATAGCATTACATCGTCCTTCGCACAATGCCAAGGCGAAAGCCCTAGAAATAAAAGATGATGTCGCCCACTATAGAGGCGATGTCATTGGAATACAGCATTACATCGTCCTTCGCACAATGCCAAGGCAAAAGCCCTAGAAATAAAAGATGATGTCGCCCACTATAGAGGCGATGTCATTGGAATACAGCATTACATCGTACTTGGCAAAATGCCAAGGCAAAAGCCTTAGAAATAAAAGATGATGCCGCCCCTTAAAAGGGGATGTCATTGGAATATAGCATTACATCGTACTTGGCAAAATTCCAAGGCAAAAGCCTTAGAAATAAAAGATGATGTCGCCCCCTTTAAAGGGGATGTGATTAATATACAGCATTACATCATACTTGGCAAAATGCCAAGGCAAAAGCCTTAGAAATAAAAGATGATGTCGCCTACTATAGAGGCGATGTCATTGGAATATAGCATTACATCGTACTTGGCACAATGCCAAGGCAAAAGCCTTAGAAGTAAAAGATGATGTCACCCCCTTTAAAGGGGATGTGATTAATATACAGCATTACATCATACTTGGCAAAATGCCAAGGCAAAAGCCTTAGAAATAAAAGATGATGTCGCCCACTGTAGAGGCGATGTCATTGGAATACAGCATTACATCGTCCTTGGCAAAATGCCAAGGCAAAACCTTAGAAATAAAAGATGATGTCGCCCCCTTTAAAGGGGATGTGATTAATATACAGCATTACATCATACTTGGCACAATGCCAAGGCAAAAGCCTAAGAAATAAAAGATGATGTCGCCTACTATAGAGGCGATGTCATTGGAATATAGCATTACATCGTCTTTGGCACAATGCCAAGGCAAAAGCCTTAGAAATAAAAGATGACGTCGCCTACTATAAAGGCGATGTCATTGGAATACAGCATTACATCGTCCTTGGCAAAATGCCAAGGCAAAAGCCTTAGAAATAAAAATGATGTCGCCTACTATAGAGGCGATGTCATTGGAATATAGCATTACATCATCTTTGGCACAGTGCCAAGGTAAAAGCCTTAGAAATAAAGATGATGTCGCCCACTATAAAGGCGATGTCATTGGAATACAGCATTACATCGTCCTTGGCACAATGCCAAGGCAAAAGCCTTAGAAATAAAAGATGATGTCGCCCCCTTTAAAGGGGATGTGATTAATATACAGCATTACATCATACTTGGCACAATGCCAAGGGAAAAGCCTTAGAAATAAAAGATGATGTCGCCCCCTTTAAAGGGGATGTGATTAATATACAGCATTACATCATACTTGGCAAAATGCCAAGGCAAAAGCCTTAGAAATAAAAGATGATGTCGCCCACTATAGAGGCGATGTCGTTGGAATACAGCATTACATCGTCCTTCGCACAATGCCAAGGCAAAAGCCTTAGAAATAAAAGATGATGTCGCCCACTATAGAGGCGATGTCATTGGAATATAGCATTACATCGTCCTTCGCACAATGCCAAGGCGAAAGCCCTAGAAATAAAAGATGATGTCGCCCACTATAGAGGCGATGTCATTGGAATACAGCATTACATCGTCCTTCGCACAATGCCAAGGCAAAAGCCCTAGAAATAAAAGATGATGTCGCCCACTATAGAGGCGATGTCATTGGAATACAGCATTACATCGTACTTGGCAAAATGCCAAGGCAAAAGCCTTAGAAATAAAAGATGATGTCGCCCCTTAAAAGGGGATGTCATTGGAATATAGCATTACATCGTACTTGGCAAAATTCCAAGGCAAAAGCCTTAGAAATAAAAGATGATGTCGCCCCCTTTAAAGGGGATGTGATTAATATACAGCATTACATCATACTTGGCAAAATGCCAAGGCAAAAGCCTTAGAAATAAAAGATGATGTCGCCTACTATAGAGGCGATGTCATTGGAATATAGCATTACATCGTACTTGGCACAATGCCAAGGCAAAAGCCTTAGAAGTAAAAGATGATGTCACCCCCTTTAAAGGGGATGTGATTAATATACAGCATTACATCATACTTGGCAAAATGCCAAGGCAAAAGCCTTAGAAATAAAAGATGATGTCGCCCACTGTAGAGGCGATGTCATTGGAATACAGCATTACATCGTCCTTGGCAAAATGCCAAGGCAAAACCTTAGAAATAAAAGATGATGTCGCCCCCTTTAAAGGGGATGTGATTAATATACAGCATTACATCATACTTGGCACAATGCCAAGGCAAAAGCCTAAGAAATAAAAGATGATGTCGCCTACTATAGAGGCGATGTCATTGGAATATAGCATTACATCGTCTTTGGCACAATGCCAAGGCAAAAGCCGTAGAAATAAAAGATGACGTCGCCTACTATAAAGGCGATGTCATTGGAATACAGCATTACATCGTCCTTGGCAAAATGCCAAGGCAAAAGCCTTAGAAATAAAAATGATGTCGCCTACTATAGAGGCGATGTCATTGGAATATAGCATTACATCATCTTTGGCACAGTGCCAAGGTAAAAGCCTTAGAAATAAAGATGATGTCGCCCGCTATAAAGGCGATGTCATTGGAATACAGCATTACATCGTCCTTGGCACAATGCCAAGGCAAAAGCCTTAGAAATAAAAGATGATGTCGCCCCCTTTAAAGGGGATGTGATTAATATACAGCATTACATCATACTTGGCACAATGCCAAGGGAAAAGCCTTAGAAATAAAAGATGATGTCGCCCCCTTTAAAGGGGATGTGATTAATATACAGCATTACATCATACGTGGCAAAATGCCAAGGCAAAAGCCTTAGAAATAAAAGATGATGTCGCCCACTATAGAGGCGATGTCGTTGGAATATAGCATTACATCGTCCTTCGCACAATGCCAAGGCAAAAGCCTTAGAAATAAAAGATGATGTCGCCCACTATAGAGGTGATGTCATTGGAATATAGCATTACATCGTACTTGGCACAATGCCAAGGCAAAAGCCTTAGAAATAAAAGATGACGTCGCCTACTATAAAGGCGATGTCATTGGAATACAGCATTACATCGTCCTTGGCAAAATGCCAAGGCAAAAGCCTTAGAAATAAAAGATGATGTCGCCTACTATAAAGGCGATGTCATTGGAATACAGCATTACATCGTACTTGGCAAAATGCCAAGGCAAAAGCCTTAGAAATAAAAGATGATGTCGCCCCCTTAAAAGGGGATGTGATTAGTATACAGCATTACATCTTACTTGGGACAATGCCAAGGGAAATAAAAGATGATGTCGCCTACTATAGAGGCGATGTCATTGGAATATAGCATTACATCATCTTTGGCACAGTGCCAAGGTAAAAGCCTTAGAAATAAAGATGATGTCGCCCACTATAAAGGCGATGTCATTGGAATACAGCATTACATCGTCCTTGGCACAATGCCAAGGCAAAAGCCTTAGAAATAAAAGATGATGTCGCCCCCATTAAAGGGGATGTGATTAATATACAGCATTACATCATACTTGGCACAATGCCAAGGGAAAAGCCTTAGAAATAAAAGATGATGTCGCCCCCTATAGAGGCGATGTCATTGGAATATAGCATTACATCGTCCTTGGCACAATGCCAATGCAAAAGTCTTAGAAATAAAAGATGATGTCGCCTACTATAGAGGCTATGTCATTTGAATGCAGCATTACATCATCCTTGGCACAATGCCAAGGCAAAAGCCTTAGAAATATAAGATGATGTCGCCTACTTTAGAGGCGATGTCATTGGAATATAGCATTACATCGTACTTGTCACAATGCCAAGGCAAAAGCCTTAGAAGTAAAAGATGATGTCGCCTACTATAAAGGCGATTTCATTGGAATACAGCATTACATCGTACTTGGCAAAATGCCAAGGCAAAAGCCTTAGAAATAAAAGATGATGTCGCCTACTATAGAGGCGATGTCATTGGAATATAGCATTACATCGTCTTTGGCACAATGCCAAGGCAAAAGCCTTAGAAATAAAAGATGATGTCGCCCCCTTTAAAGGGGATGTGATTAATATACAGCATTACATCATACTTGGCAAAATGCCAAGGCAAAAGCCTTAGAAATAAAAGATGATGTCGCCCACTTTAGAGGCGATGTCATTGGAATATTGCATTACTTCGTCCTTCGCACAATGCCAAGGCAAAAGCCTTAGAAATAAAAGATGATGTCGCCCACTATAGAGGCGATGTCATTGGAATATAGCATTACATCGTCCTTCGCACAATGCCAAGGCGAAAGCCCTAGAAATAAAAGATGATGTCGCCCACTATAGAGGCGATGTCATTGGAATACAGCATTACATCGTCCTTCGCACAATGCCAAGGCAAAAGCCCTAGAAATAAAAGATGATGTCGCCCACTATAGAGGCGATGTCATTGGAATACAGCATTACATCGTACTTGGCAAAATGCCAAGGCAAAAGCCTTAGAAATAAAAGATGATGTCGCCCCCTTAAAAGGGGATGTCATTGGAATATAGCATTACATCGTACTTGGCAAAATGCAAAGGCAAAAGCCTTAGAAATAAAAGATGATGTCGCCCCCTTAAAAGGGGATGTGATTAGTATACAGCATTACATCTTACTTGGGACAATGCCAAGGGAAATAAAAGATGATGTCGCCTACTATAGAGGCGATGTCATTGGAATATAGCATTACATCACCTTTGGCACAGTGCCAAGGTAAAAGCCTTAGAAATAAAGATGATGTCGCCCACTATAAAGGCGATGTCATTGGAATACAGCATTACATCGTCCTTGGCACAATGCCAAGGCAAAACCTTAGAAATAAAAGATGATGTCGCCCCCTTTAAAGGGGATGTGATTAATATACAGCATTACATCATACTTGGCACAATGCCAAGGGAAAAGCCTTAGAAATAAAAGATGATGTCGCCCCCTTTAAAGGGGATGTGATTAATATACAGCATTACATCATACTTGGCAAAATGCCAAGGCAAAAGCCTTAGAAATAAAAGATGATGTCGCCCACTATAGAGGCGATGTCGTTGGAATATAGCATTACATCGTCCTTCGCACAATGCCAAGGCAAAAGCCTTAGAAATAAAAGATGATGTCGCCCACTATAGAGGCGATGTCATTGGAATATAGCATTACATCGTACTTGGCACAATGCCAAGGCAAAAGCCTTAGAAATAAAAGATGACGTCGCCTACTATAAAGGCGATGTCATTGGAATACAGCATTACATCGTCCTTGGCAAAATGCCAAGGCAAAAGCCTTAGAAATAAAAGATGATGTCGCCTACTATAAAGGCGATGTCATTGGAATACAGCATTACATCGTACTTGGCAAAATGCCAAGGCAAAAGCCTTAGAAATAAAAGATGATGTCGCCCCCTTAAAAGGGGATGTGATTAGTATACAGCATTACATCTTACTTGGGACAATGCCAAGGGAAATAAAAGATGATGTCGCCTACTATAGAGGCGATGTCATTGGAATATAGCATTACATCATCTTTGGCACAGTGCCAAGGTAAAAGCCTTAGAAATAAAGATGATGTCGCCCACTATAAAGGCGATGTCATTGGAATACAGCATTACATCGTCCTTGGCACAATGCCAAGGCAAAAGCCTTAGAAATAAAAGATGATGTCGCCCCCTTTAAAGGGGATGTGATTAATATACAGCATTACATCATACTTGGCACAATGCCAAGGGAAAAGCCTTAGAAATAAAAGATGATGTCGCCCCCTTTAAAGGGGATGTGATTAATATACAGCATTACATCATACTTGGCAAAATGCCAAGGCAAAAGCCTTAGAAATAAAAGATGATGTCGCCCACTATAGAGGCGATGTCGTTGGAATATAGCATTACATCGTCCTTCGCACAATGCCAAGGCAAAAGCCTTAGAAATAAAAGATGATGTCGCCCACTATAGAGGCGATGTCATTGGAATATAGCATTACATCGTACTTGGCACAATGCCAAGGCAAAAGCCTTAGAAATAAAAGATGACGTCGCCTACTATAAAGGCGATGTCATTGGAATACAGCATTACATCGTCCTTGGCACAATGCCAAGGCAAAAGCCTTAGAAATAAAAGATGATGTCGCCCACTGTAGAGGCGATGTCATTGGAATACAGCATTACATCGTACTTGGCAAAATGCCAAGGCAAAAGCCTAAGAAATAAAAGATGATGTCGCCTACTATAGAGGCGATGTCATTGGAATATAGCATTACATCGTCTTTGGCACAATGCCAAGGCAAAAGCCTTAGAAATAAAAGATGACGTCGCCTACTATAAAGGCAATGTCATTGGAATACAGCATTACATCGTCCTTGGCAAAATGCCAAGGCAAAAGCCTTAGAAATAAAAATGATGTCGCCTACTATAGAGGCGATGTCATTGGAATATAGCATTACATCATCTTTGGCACAGTGCCAAGGTAAAAGCCTTAGAAATAAAGATGATGTCGCCCACTATAAAGGCGATGTCATTGGAATACAGCATTACATCGTCCTTGGCACAATGCCAAGGCAAAAGCCTTAGAAATAAAAGATGATGTCGCCCCCTTTAAAGGGGATGTGATTAATATACAGCATTACATCATACTTGGCAAAATGCCAAGGCAAAAGCCTTAGAAATAAAAGATGATGTCGCCCACTGTAGAGGCGATGTCATTGGAATACAGCATTACATCGTACTTGGCAAAATGCCAAGGCAAAAGCCTAAGAAATAAAAGATGATGTCGCCTACTATAGAGGCGATGTCATTGGAATATAGCATTACATCGTCTTTGGCACAATGCCAAGGCAAAAGCCTTAGAAATAAAAGATGACGTCGCCTACTATAAAGGGGATGTGATTAATATACAGCATTACATCATACTTGGCAAAATGCCAAGGCAAAAGCCTTAGAAATAAAAGATGATGTCGCCCACTATAGAGGCGATGTCGTTGGAATATAGCATTACATCGTCCTTCGCACAATGCCAAGGCAAAAGCCTTAGAAATAAAAGATGATGTCGCCCACTATAGAGGCGATGTCATTGGAATATAGCATTACATCGTACTTGGCACAATGCCAAGGCAAAAGCCTTAGAAATAAAAGATGACATCGCCTACTATAAAGGCGATGTCATTGGAATACAGCATTACATCGTCCTTGGCAAAATGCCAAGGCAAAAGCCTTAGAAATAAAAGATGATGTCGCCTACTATAAAGGCGATGTCATTGGAATACAGCATTACATCGTCCTTGGCAAAATGCCAAGGCAAAAGCCTTAGAAATAAAAGATGATGTCGCCTACTATAAAGGCGATGTCATTGGAATACAGCATTACATCGTACTTGGCAAAATGCCAAGGCAAAAGCCTTAGAAATAAAAGATGATGTCGCCCCCTTAAAAGGGGATGTGATTAGTATACAGCATTACATCTTACTTGGGACAATGCCAAGGGAAATAAAAGATGATGTCGCCTACTATAGAGGCGATGTCATTGGAATATAGCATTACATCATCTTTGGCACAGTGCCAAGGTAAAAGCCTTAGAAATAAAGATGATGTCGCCCACTATAAAGGCGATGTCATTGGAATACAGCATTACATCGTCCTTGGCACAATGCCAAGGCAAAAGCCTTAGAAATAAAAGATGATGTCGCCCCCATTAAAGGGGATGTGATTAATATACAGCATTACATCATACTTGGCACAATGCCAAGGGAAAAGCCTTAGAAATAAAAGATGATGTCGCCCCCTATAGAGGCGATGTCATTGGAATATAGCATTACATCGTCCTTGGCACAATGCCAATGCAAAAGTCTTAGAAATAAAAGATGATGTCGCCTACTATAGAGGCTATGTCATTTGAATGCAGCATTACATCATCCTTGGCACAATGCCAAGGCAAAAGCCTTAGAAATATAAGATGATGTCGCCTACTTTAGAGGCGATGTCATTGGAATATAGCATTACATCGTACTTGGCACAATGCCAAGGCAAAAGCCTTAGAAGTAAAAGATGATGTCGCCTACTATAAAGGCGATTTCATTGGAATACAGCATTACATCGTACTTGGCAAAATGCCAAGGCAAAAGCCTTAGAAATAAAAGATGATGTCGCCTACTATAGAGGCGATGTCATTGGAATATAGCATTACATCGTCTTTGGCACAATGCCAAGGCAAAAGCCTTAGAAATAAAAGATGATGTCGCCCCCTTTAAAGGGGATGTGATTAATATACAGCATTACATCATACTTGGCAAAATGCCAAGGCAAAAGCCTTAGAAATAAAAGATGATGTCGCCCACTTTAGAGGCGATGTCATTGGAATATTGCATTACTTCGTCCTTCGCACAATGCCAAGGCAAAAGCCTTAGAAATAAAAGATGATGTCGCCCACTATAGAGGCGATGTCATTGGAATATAGCATTACATCGTCCTTCGCACAATGCCAAGGCGAAAGGCCTAGAAATAAAAGATGATGTCGCCCACTATAGAGGCGATGTCATTGGAATACAGCATTACATCGTCCTTCGCACAATGCCAAGGCAAAAGCCCTAGAAATAAAAGATGATGTCGCCCACTATAGAGGCGATGTCATTGGAATACAGCATTACATCGTACTTGGCAAAATGCCAAGGCAAAAGCCTTAGAAATAAAAGATGATGTCGCCCCCTTAAAAGGGGATGTCATTGGAATATAGCATTACATCGTACTTGGCAAAATGCAAAGGCAAAAGCCTTAGAAATAAAAGATGATGTCGCCCCCTTAAAAGGGGATGTGATTAGTATACAGCATTACATCTTACTTGGGACAATGCCAAGGGAAATAAAAGATGATGTCGCCTACTATAGAGGCGATGTCATTGGAATATAGCATTACATCACCTTTGGCACAGTGCCAAGGTAAAAGCCTTAGAAATAAAGATGATGTCGCCCACTATAAAGGCGATGTCATTGGAATACAGCATTACATCGTCCTTGGCACAATGCCAAGGCAAAACCTTAGAAATAAAAGATGATGTCGCCCCCTTTAAAGGGGATGTGATTAATATACAGCATTACATCATACTTGGCACAATGCCAAGGGAAAAGCCTTAGAAATAAAAGATGATGTCGCCCCCTTTAAAGGGGATGTGATTAATATACAGCATTACATCATACTTGGCAAAATGCCAAGGCAAAAGCCTTAGAAATAAAAGATGATGTCGCCCACTATAGAGGCGATGTCGTTGGAATATAGCATTACATCGTCCTTCGCACAATGCCAAGGCAAAAGCCTTAGAAATAAAAGATGATGTCGCCCACTATAGAGGCGATGTCATTGGAATATAGCATTACATCGTACTTGGCACAATGCCAAGGCAAAAGCCTTAGAAGTAAAAGATGATGTCGCCTACTATAAAGGCGATTTCATTGGAATACAGCATTACATCGTACTTGGCAAAATGCCAAGGCAAAAGCCTTAGAAATAAAAGATGATGTCGCCTACTATAGAGGCGATGTCATTGGAATATAGCATTACATCGTCTTTGGCACAATGCCAAGGCAAAAGCCTTAGAAATAAAAGATGATGTCGCCCCCTTTAAAGGGGATGTGATTAATATACAGCATTACATCATACTTGGCAAAATGCCAAGGCAAAAGCCTTAGAAATAAAAGATGATGTCGCCCACTTTAGAGGCGATGTCATTGGAATATTGCATTACTTCGTCCTTCGCACAATGCCAAGGCAAAAGCCTTAGAAATAAAAGATGATGTCGCCCACTATAGAGGCGATGTCATTGGAATATAGCATTACATCGTCCTTCGCACAATGCCAAGGCGAAAGCCCTAGAAATAAAAGATGATGTCGCCCACTATAGAGGCGATGTCATTGGAATACAGCATTACATCGTCCTTCGCACAATGCCAAGGCAAAAGCCCTAGAAATAAAAGATGATGTCGCCCACTATAGAGGCGATGTCATTGGAATACAGCATTACATCGTACTTGGCAAAATGCCAAGGTAAAAGCCTTAGAAATAAAAGATGATGTCGCCCCCTTAAAAGGGGATGTCATTGGAATATAGCATTACATCGTACTTGGCAAAATGCAAAGGCAAAAGCCTTAGAAATAAAAGATGATGTCGCCCCCTTAAAAGGGGATGTGATTAGTATACAGCATTACATCTTACTTGGGACAATGCCAAGGGAAATAAAAGATGATGTCGCCTACTATAGAGGCGATGTCATTGGAATATAGCATTACATCACCTTTGGCACAGTGCCAAGGTAAAAGCCTTAGAAATAAAGATGATGTCGCCCACTATAAAGGCGATGTCATTGGAATACAGCATTACATCGTCCTTGGCACAATGCCAAGGCAAAACCTTAGAAATAAAAGATGATGTCGCCCCCTTTAAAGGGGATGTGATTAATATACAGCATTACATCATACTTGGCACAATGCCAAGGGAAAAGCCTTAGAAATAAAAGATGATGTCGCCCCCTTTAAAGGGGATGTGATTAATATACAGCATTACATCATACTTGGCAAAATGCCAAGGCAAAAGCCTTAGAAATAAAAGATGATGTCGCCCACTATAGAGGCGATGTCGTTGGAATATAGCATTACATCGTCCTTCGCACAATGCCAAGGCAAAAGCCTTAGAAATAAAAGATGATGTCGCCCACTATAGAGGCGATGTCATTGGAATATAGCATTACATCGTACTTGGCACAATGCCAAGGCAAAAGCCTTAGAAATAAAAGATGACGTCGCCTACTATAAAGGCGATGTCATTGGAATACAGCATTACATCGTCCTTGGCAAAATGCCAAGGCAAAAGCCTTAGAAATAAAAGATGATGTCGCCTACTATAAAGGCGATGTCATTGGAATACAGCATTACATCGTACTTGGCAAAATGCCAAGGCAAAAGCCTTAGAAATAAAAGATGATGTCGCCCCCTTAAAAGGGGATGTGATTAGTATACAGCATTACATCTTACTTGGGACAATGCCAAGGGAAATAAAAGATGATGTCGCCTACTATAGAGGCGATGTCATTGGAATATAGCATTACATCATCTTTGGCACAGTGCCAAGGTAAAAGCCTTAGAAATAAAGATGATGTCGCCCACTATAAAGGCGATGTCATTGGAATACAGCATTACATCGTCCTTGGCACAATGCCAAGGCAAAAGCCTTAGAAATAAAAGATGATGTCGCCCCCTTTAAAGGGGATGTGATTAATATACAGCATTACATCATACTTGGCACAATGCCAAGGGAAAAGCCTTAGAAATAAAAGATGATGTCGCCCCCTTTAAAGGGGATGTGATTAATATACAGCATTACATCATACTTGGCAAAATGCCAAGGCAAAAGCCTTAGAAATAAAAGATGATGTCGCCCACTATAGAGGCGATGTCGTTGGAATATAGCATTACATCGTCCTTCGCACAATGCCAAGGCAAAAGCCTTAGAAATAAAAGATGATGTCGCCCACTATAGAGGCGATGTCATTGGAATATAGCATTACATCGTACTTGGCACAATGCCAAGGCAAAAGCCTTAGAAATAAAAGATGACGTCGCCTACTATAAAGGCGATGTCATTGGAATACAGCATTACATCGTCCTTGGCACAATGCCAAGGCAAAAGCCTTAGAAATAAAAGATGATGTCGCCCACTGTAGAGGCGATGTCATTGGAATACAGCATTACATCGTACTTGGCAAAATGCCAAGGCAAAAGCCTAAGAAATAAAAGATGATGTCGCCTACTATAGAGGCGATGTCATTGGAATATAGCATTACATCGTCTTTGGCACAATGCCAAGGCAAAAGCCTTAGAAATAAAAGATGACGTCGCCTACTATAAAGGCAATGTCATTGGAATACAGCATTACATCGTCCTTGGCAAAATGCCAAGGCAAAAGCCTTAGAAATAAAAATGATGTCGCCTACTATAGAGGCGATGTCATTGGAATATAGCATTACATCATCTTTGGCACAGTGCCAAGGTAAAAGCCTTAGAAATAAAGATGATGTCGCCCACTATAAAGGCGATGTCATTGGAATACAGCATTACATCGTCCTTGGCACAATGCCAAGGCAAAAGCCTTAGAAATAAAAGATGATGTCGCCCCCTTTAAAGGGGATGTGATTAATATACAGCATTACATCATACTTGGCAAAATGCCAAGGCAAAAGCCTTAGAAATAAAAGATGATGTCGCCCACTGTAGAGGCGATGTCATTGGAATACAGCATTACATCGTACTTGGCAAAATGCCAAGGCAAAAGCCTAAGAAATAAAAGATGATGTCGCCTACTATAGAGGCGATGTCATTGGAATATAGCATTACATCGTCTTTGGCACAATGCCAAGGCAAAAGCCTTAGAAATAAAAGATGACGTCGCCTACTATAAAGGCGATGTCATTGGAATACAGCATTACATCGTCCTTGGCAAAATGCCAAGGCAAAAGCCTTAGAAATAAAAATGATGTCGCCTACTATAGAGGCGATGTCATTGGAATATAGCATTACATCATCTTTGGCACAGTGCCAAGGTAAAAGCCTTAGAAATAAAGATGATGTCGCCCACTATAAAGGCGATGTCATTGGAATACAGCATTACATCGTCCTTGGCACAATGCCAAGGCAAAAGCCTTAGAAATAAAAGATGATGTCGCCCCCTTTAAAGGGGATGTGATTAATATACAGCATTACATCATACTTGGCACAATGCCAAGGGAAAAGCCTTAGAAATAAAAGATGATGTCGCCCCCTTTAAAGGGGATGTGATTAATATACAGCATTACATCATACTTGGCAAAATGCCAAGGCAAAAGCCTTAGAAATAAAAGATGATGTCGCCCACTATAGAGGCGATGTCGTTGGAATATAGCATTACATCGTCCTTCGCACAATGCCAAGACAAAAGCCTTAGAAATAAAAGATGATGTCGCCCACTATAGAGGCGATGTCATTGGAATATAGCATTACATCGTACTTGGCACAATGCCAAGGCAAAAGCCTTAGAAATAAAAGATGACGTCGCCTACTATAAAGGCGATGTCATTGGAATACAGCATTACATCGTCCTTGGCAAAATGCCAAGGCAAAAGCCTTAGAAATAAAAGATGATGTCGCCTACTATAAAGGCGATGTCATTGGAATACAGCATTACATCGTCCTTGGCAAAATGCCAAGGCAAAAGCCTTAGAAATAAAAGATGATGTCGCCCCCTTAAAAGGGGATGTGATTAGTATACAGCATTACATCTTACTTGGGACAATGCCAAGGGAAATAAAAGATGATGTCACCTACTATAGAGGCGATGTCATTGGAAAATAGCATTACATCGTCCTTGGCACAATGCCAAGGCAAAAGCCTTAGAAATAAAAGATGATGTCGCCCCCTATAGAGGCGATGTCATTGGAATATAGCATTACATCGTCCTTGGCACAATGCCAATGCAAAAGTCTTAGAAATAAAAGATGATGTCGCCTAATATAGAGGCTATGTCATTTGAATGCAGCATTACATCATCCTTGGCACAATGCCAAGGCAAAAGCCTTAGAAATATAAGATGATGTCGCCTACTATAGAGGCGATGTCATTGGAATATAGCATTACATCGTACTTGGCAAAATGCCAAGGCAAAAGCCTTAGAAATAAAAGATGATGTCGCCTACTATAGAGGCGATGTCATTGGAATATAGCATTACATCGTCTTTGGCACAATGCCAAGGCAAAAGCCTTAGAAATAAAAGATGATGTCGCCCCCTTTAAAGGGGATGTGATTAATATACAGCATTACATCATACTTGGCAAAATGCCAAGGCAAAAGCCTTAGTAATAAAAGATGATGTCGCCCACTGTAGAGGCGATGTCATTGGAATACAGCATTACATCGTACTTGGCAAAATGCCAATTCAAAAGCCTAAGAAATAAAAGATGATGTCGCCTACTATAGAGGCGATGTCATTGGAATATAGCATTACATCGTCTTTGGCACAATGCCAAGGCAAAAGCCTTAGAAATAAAAGATGACGTCGCCTACTATAAAGGCGATGTCATTGGAATACAGCATTACATCGTCCTTGGCAAAATGCCAAGGCAAAAGCCTTAGAAATAAAAGATGATGTCACCCACTATAGAGGCGATGTCATTGGAATATAGCATTACATCGTACTTGGCACAATGCCAAGGCAAAAGCCTTAGAAATAAAAGATGATGTCGCCTACTATAAAGGCGATGTCATTGGAATACAGCATTACATCGTACTTGGCAAAATGCCAAGGCAAAAGCCTTAGAAATAAAAGATGATGTCGCCCCCTTAAAAGGGGATGTGATTAATATACAGCATTACATCTTACTTGGGACAATGCCAAGGGAAATAAAAGATGATGTCGCCTACTATAGAGGCGATGTCATTGGAATATAGCATTACATCATCTTTGGCACAGTGCCAAGGTAAAAGCCTTAGAAATAAAGATGATGTCGCCCACTATAAAGGCGATGTCATTGGAATACAGCATTACATCGTCCTTGGCACAATGCCAAGGCAAAAGCCTTAGAAATAAAAGATGATGTCGCCCCCTTTAAAGGGGATGTCATTGGAATATAGCATTACATCGTACTTGGCAAAATTCCAAGGCAAAAGCCTTAGAAATAAAAGATGATGTCGCCCCCTTTAAAGGGGATGTGATTAATATACAGCATTACATCATACTTGGCACAATGCCAAGGCAAAAGCCTTAGAAATAAAAGATGATGTCGCCCACTATAGAGGCGATGTCATTGGTATATAGCATTACATCGTCCTTCGCACAATGCCAAGGCAAAAGCCTTAGCAGTAAAAGATGATGTCGCCTACTATAAAGGCGATGTCATTGGAATACAGCATTACATCGTACTTGGCAAAATGCCAAGGCAAAAGCCTTAGAAATTAAAGATGATGTCGCCCCCTTTAAAGGGGATGTGATTAATATACAGCATTACATCATACTTGGCAAAATGCCAAGGTAAAAGCCTTAGAAATAAAAGATGATGTCGCCCACTATAGAGGCGATGTCATTGGAATATAGCATTACATCGTCCTTCGAACAATGCCAAGGCAAAAGCCTTAGAAATAAAAGATGATGTCGCCCACTATAGAGGCGATGTCATTGGAATATAGCATTACATCGTACTTGGCACAATGCCAAGGCAAAAGCCTTAGAAGTAAAAGATGATGTCACCCCCTTTAAAGGGGATGTGATTAATATACAGCATTACATCATACTTGGCAAAATGCCAAGGCAAAAGCCTTAGAAATAAAAGATGATGTCGCCCACTGTAGAGGCGATGTCATTGGAATACAGCATTACATCGTCCTTGGCAAAATGCCAAGGCAAAACCTTAGAAATAAAAGATGATGTCGCCCCCTTTAAAGGGGATGTGATTAATATACAGCATTACATCATACTTGGCAAAATGCCAAGGCAAAAGCCTTAGAAATAAAAGATGATGTCGCCCACTATAGAGGCGATGTCGTTGGAATATAGCATTACATCGTCCTTCGCACAATGCCAAGGCAAAAGCCTTAGAAATAAAAGATGATGTCGCCCACTATAGAGGCGATGTCATTGGAATATAGCATTACATCGTACTTGGCACAATGCCAAGGCAAAAGCCTTAGAAATAAAAGATGACGTCGCCTACTATAAAGGCGATGTCATTGGAATACAGCATTACATCGTCCTTGGCAAAATGCCAAGGCAAAAGCCTTAGAAATAAAAGATGATGTCGCCTACTATAAAGGCGATGTCATTGGAATACAGCATTACATCGTACTTGGCAAAATGCCAAGGCAAAAGCCTTAGAAATAAAAGATGATGTCGCCCCCTTAAAAGGGGATGTGATTAGTATACAGCATTACATCTTACTTGGGACAATGCCAAGGGAAATAAAAGATGATGTCGCCTACTATAGAGGCGATGTCATTGGAATATAGCATTACATCATCTTTGGCACAGTGCCAAGGTAAAAGCCTTAGAAATAAAGATGATGTCGCCCACTATAAAGGCGATGTCATTGGAATACAGCATTACATCGTCCTTGGCACAATGCCAAGGCAAAAGCCTTAGAAATAAAAGATGATGTCGCCCCCTTTAAAGGGGATGTGATTAATATACAGCATTACATCATACTTGGCACAATGCCAAGGGAAAAGCCTTAGAAATAAAAGATGATGTCGCCCCCTATAGAGGCGATGTCATTGGAATATAGCATTACATCGTCCTTGGCACAATGCCAATGCAAAAGTCTTAGAAATAAAAGATGATGTCGCCTACTATAGAGGCTATGTCATTTGAATGCAGCATTACATCATCCTTGGCACAATGCCAAGGCAAAAGCCTTAGAAATATAAGATGATGTCGCCTACTTTAGAGGCGATGTCATTGGAATATAGCATTACATCGTACTTGGCACAATGCCAAGGCAAAAGCCTTAGAAGTAAAAGATGATGTCGCCTACTATAAAGGCGATTTCATTGGAATACAGCATTACATCGTACTTGGCAAAATGCCAAGGCAAAAGCCTTAGAAATAAAAGATGATGTCGCCTACTATAGAGGCGATGTCATTGGAATATAGCATTACATCGTCTTTGGCACAATGCCAAGGCAAAAGCCTTAGAAATAAAAGATGATGTCGCCCCCTTTAAAGGGGATGTGATTAATATACAGCATTACATCATACTTGGCAAAATGCCAAGGCAAAAGCCTTAGAAATAAAAGATGATGTCGCCCACTTTAGAGGCGATGTCATTGGAATATTGCATTACTTCGTCCTTCGCACAATGCCAAGGCAAAAGCCTTAGAAATAAAAGATGATGTCGCCCACTATAGAGGCGATGTCATTGGAATATAGCATTACATCGTACTTGGCACAATGCCAAGGCGAAAGCCCTAGAAATAAAAGATGATGTCGCCCACTATAGAGGCGATGTCATTGGAATACAGCATTACATCGTCCTTGGCACAATGCCAAGGCAAAAGCCTTAGAAATAAAAGATGATGTCGCCCACTGTAGAGGCGATGTCATTGGAATACAGCATTACATCGTACTTGGCAAAATGCCAAGGCAAAAGCCTAAGAAATAAAAGATGATGTCGCCCACTGTAGAGGCGATGTCATTGGAATACAGCATTACATCGTACTTGGCAAAATGCCAAGGCAAAAGCCTAAGAAATAAAAGATGATGTCGCCTACTATAGAGGCGATGTCATTGGAATATAGCATTACATCGTCTTTGGCACAATGCCAAGGCAAAAGCCTTAGAAATAAAAGATGACGTCGCCTACTATAAAGGCAATGTCATTGGAATACAGCATTACATCGTCCTTGGCAAAATGCCAAGGCAAAAGCCTTAGAAATAAAAATGATGTCGCCTACTATAGAGGCGATGTCATTGGAATATAGCATTACATCACCTTTGGCACAGTGCCAAGGTAAAAGCCTTAGAAATAAAAGATGACGTCGCCTACTATAAAGGCAATGTCATTGGAATACAGCATTACATCGTCCTTGGCAAAATGCCAAGGCAAAAGCCTTAGAAATAAAAATGATGTCGCCTACTATAGAGGCGATGTCATTGGAATATAGCATTACATCACGTTTGGCACAGTGCCAAGGTAAAAGCCTTAGAAATAAAGATGATGTCGCCCACTATAAAGGCGATGTCATTGGAATACAGCATTACATCGTCCTTGGCACAATGCCAAGGCAAAACCTTAGAAATAAAAGATGATGTCGCCCCCTTTAAAGGGGATGTGATTAATATACAGCATTACATCATACTTGGCACAATGCCAAGGGAAAAGCCTTAGAAATAAAAGATGATGTCGCCCCCTTTAAAGGGGATGTGATTAATATACAGCATTACATCGTACTTGGCAAAATTCTAAGGCAAAAGCCTTAGAAATAAAAGATGATGTCGCCTACTATAGAGGCGATGTCATTGGAATATAGCATTACATCGTCTTTGGCACAATGCCAAGGCAAAAGCCTTAGAAATAAAAGATGATGTCGCCCCCTTTAAAGGGGATGTGATTAATATACAGCATTACATCATACTTGGCAAAATGCCAAGGCAAAAGCCTTAGAAATAAAAGATGATGTCGCCCACTATAGAGGCGATGTCGTTGGAATATAGCATTACATCGTCCTTCGCACAATGCCAAGGCAAAAGCCTTAGAAATAAAAGATGATGTCGCCCACTATAGAGGCGATGTCATTGGAATATAGCATTACATCGTACTTGGCACAATGCCAAGGCAAAAGCCTTAGAAATAAAAGATGACGTCACCTACTATAAAGGCGATGTCATTGGAATACAGCATTACATCGTCCTTGGCACAATGCCAAGGCAAAAGCCTTAGAAATAAAAGATGATGTCGCCCACTGTAGAGGCGATGTCATTGGAATACAGCATTACATCGTACTTGGCAAAATGCCAAGGCAAAAGCCTAAGAAATAAAAGATGATGTCGCCTACTATAGAGGCGATGTCATTGGAATATAGCATTACATCGTCTTTGGCACAATGCCAAGGCAAAAGCCTTAGAAATAAAAGATGACGTCGCCTACTATAAAGGCAATGTCATTGGAATACAGCATTACATCGTCCTTGGCAAAATGCCAAGGCAAAAGCCTTAGAAATAAAAATGATGTCGCCTAGTATAGAGGCGATGTCATTGGAATATAGCATTACATCATCTTTGGCACAGTGCCAAGGTAAAAGCCTTAGAAATAAAGATGATGTCGCCCACTATAAAGGCGATGTCATTGGAATACAGCATTACATCGTCCTTGGCACAATGCCAAGGTAAAAGCCTTAGAAATAAAAGATGATGTCGCCCCCTTTAAAGGGGATGTGATTAATATACAGCATTACATCATACTTGGCAAAATGCCAAGGCAAAAGCCTTAGAAATAAAAGATGATGTCGCCCACTGTAGAGGCGATGTCATTGGAATACAGCATTACATCGTACTTGGCAAAATGCCAAGGCAAAAGCCTAAGAAATAAAAGATGATGTCGCCTACTATAGAGGCGATGTCATTGGAATATAGCATTACATCGTCTTTGGCACAATGCCAAGGCAAAAGCCTTAGAAATAAAAGATGACGTCGCCTACTATAAAGGCGATGTCATTGGAATACAGCATTACATCGTCCTTGGCAAAATGCCAAGGCAAAAGCCTTAGAAATAAAAATGATGTCGCCTACTATAGAGGCGATGTCATTGGAATATAGCATTACATCATCTTTGGCACAGTGCCAAGGTAAAAGCCTTAGAAATAAAGATGATGTCGCCCACTATAAAGGCGATGTCATTGGAATACAGCATTACATCGTCCTTGGCACAATGCCAAGGCAAAAGCCTTAGAAATAAAAGATGATGTCGCCCCCTTTAAAGGGGATGTGATTAATATACAGCATTACATCATACTTGGCACAATGCCAAGGGAAAAGCCTTAGAAATAAAAGATGATGTCGCCCCCTTTAAAGGGGATGTGATTAATATACAGCATTACATCATACGTGGCAAAATGCCAAGGCAAAAGCCTTAGAAATAAAAGATGATGTCGCCCACTATAGAGGCGATGTCGTTGGAATATAGCATTACATCGTCCTTCGCACAATGCCAAGACAAAAGCCTTAGAAATAAAAGATGATGTCGCCCACTATAGAGGCGATGTCATTGGAATATAGCATTACATCGTACTTGGCACAATGCCAAGGCAAAAGCCTTAGAAATAAAAGATGACGTCGCCTACTATAAAGGCGATGTCATTGGAATACAGCATTACATCGTCCTTGGCAAAATGCCAAGGCAAAAGCCTTAGAAATAAAAGATGATGTCGCCTACTATAAAGGCGATGTCATTGGAATACAGCATTACATCGTACTTGGCAAAATGCCAAGGCAAAAGCCTTAGAAATAAAAGATGATGTCGCCCCCTTAAAAGGGGATGTGATTAGTATACAGCATTACATCTTACTTGGGACAATGCCAAGGGAAATAAAAGATGATGTCACCTACTATAGAGGCGATGTCATTGGAATATAGCATTACATCATCTTTGGCACAGTGCCAAGGTAAAAGCCTTAAAAATAAAGATGATGTCGCCCACTATAAAGGCGATGTCATTGGAATACAGCATTACATCGTCCTTGGCACAATGCCAAGGCAAAAGCCTTAGAAATAAAAGATGATGTCGCCCCCTGTAGAGGCGATGTCATTGGAATATAGCATTACATCGTCCTTGGCACAATGCCAATGCAAAAGTCTTAGAAATAAAAGATGATGTCGCCTAATATAGAGGCTATGTCATTTGAATGCAGCATTACATCATCCTTGGCACAATGCCAAGGCAAAAGCCTTAGAAATATAAGATGATGTCGCCTACTATAGAGGCGATGTCATTGGAATATAGCATTACATCGTATTTGGCAAAATGCCAAGGCAAAAGCCTTAGAAATAAAAGATGATGTCGCCTACTATAGAGGCGATGTCATTGGAATATAGCATTACATCGTCTTTGGCACAATGCCAAGGCAAAAGCCTTAGAAATAAAAGATGATGTCGCCCCCTTTAAAGGGGATGTGATTAATATACAGCATTACATCATACTTGGCAAAATGCCAAGGCAAAAGCCTTAGAAATAAAAGATGATGTCGCCCACTATAGAGGCGATGTCATTGGAATATTGCATTACTTCGTCCTTCGCACAATGCCAAGGCAAAAGCCTTAGTAATAAAAGATGATGTCGCCCACTGTAGAGGCGATGTCATTGGAATACAGCATTACATCGTACTTGGCAAAATGCCAATTCAAAAGCCTAAGAAATAAAAGATGATGTCGCCTACTATAGAGGCGATGTCATTGGAATATAGCATTACATCGTCTTTGGCACAATGCCAAGGCAAAAGCCTTAGAAATAAAAGATGACGTCGCCTACTATAAAGGCGATGTCATTGGAATACAGCATTACATCGTCCTTGGCAAAATGCCAAGGCAAAAGCCTTAGAAATAAAAGATGATGTCACCCACTATAGAGGCGATGTCATTGGAATATAGCATTACATCGTACTTGGCACAATGCCAAGGCAAAAGCCTTAGAAATAAAAGATGATGTCGCCTACTATAAAGGCGATGTCATTGGAATACAGCATTACATCGTACTTGGCAAAATGCCAAGGCAAAAGCCTTAGAAATAAAAGATGATGTCGCCCCCTTAAAAGGGGATGTGATTAATATACAGCATTACATCTTACTTGGGACAATGCCAAGGGAAATAAAAGATGATGTCGCCTACTATAGAGGCGATGTCATTGGAATATAGCATTACATCATCTTTGGCACAGTGCCAAGGTAAAAGCCTTAGAAATAAAGATGATGTCGCCCACTATAAAGGCGATGACATTGGAATACAGCATTACATCGTCCTTGGCACAATGCCAAGGCAAAAGCCTTAGAAATAAAAGATGATATCGCCCCCTTTAAAGGGGATGTGATTAATATACAGCATTACATCATACTTGGCACAATGCCAAGGGAAAAGCCTTAGAAATAAAAGATGATGTCGCCCCCTATAGAGGCGATGTCATTGGAATATAGCATTACATCGTCCTTGGCACAATGCCAATGCAAAAGCCTTAGAAATAAAAGATGATATTGCCCACTATAGAGGCGATGTCATTGGAATATTGCATTACTTCGTCCTTCGCACAATGCCAAGGCAAAAGCCTTAGAAATAAAAGATGATGTCGCCCACTATAGAGGCGATGTCATTGGTATATAGCATTACATCGTCCTTCGCACAATGCCAAGGCAAAAGCCTTAGCAGTAAAAGATGATGTCGCCTACTATAAAGGCGATGTCATTGGAATACAGCATTACATCGTACTTGGCAAAATGCCAAGGCAAAAGCCTTAGAAATTAAAGATGATGTCGCCCCCTTTAAAGGGGATGTGATTAATATACAGCATTACATCATACTTGGCAAAATGCCAAGGTAAAAGCCTTAGAAATAAAAGATGATGTCGCCCACTATAGAGGCGATGTCATTGGAATATAGCATTACATCGTCCTTCGAACAATGCCAAGGCAAAAGCCTTAGAAATAAAAGATGATGTCGCCCACTATAGAGGCGATGTCATTGGAATATAGCATTACATCGTCCTTCGCACAATGCCAAGGCAAAAGCCCTAGAAATAAAAGATGATGTCGCCCACTATAGAGGCGATGTCATTGGAATACAGCATTACATCGTACTTGGCAAAATGCCAAGGCAAAAGCCTTAGAAATAAAAGATGATGTCGCCCCCTTAAAAGGGGATGTCATTGGAATATAGCATTACATCGTACTTGGCACAATGCCAAGGCAAAAGCCTTAGAAATAAAACATGATGTCGCCTACTATAAAGGCGATGTCATTGGAATACAGCATTACATCGTACTTGGCAAAATGCCAAGGCAAAAGCCTTAGAAATAAAAGATGATGTCACTCCCTTTAAAGGGGATGTGATTAATATACAGCATTACATCATACTTGGCAAAATGCCAAGGCAAAAGCCTTAGAAATAAAAGATGATGTCGCCTCCTTTAATGGGGATGTGATTAATATACAGCATTACATCATACTTGGCACAATGCCAAGGCAAAAGCCTTAGAAATAAAAGATGATGTCGCCCAGTATAGAGGCGATGTCATTGGAATATAGCATTACATCGTCCTTCGCACAATGCCAATGCAAAAGTCTTAGAAATAAAAGATGATGTCGCCTACTATAGAGGCGATGTCATTGGAATATAGCATTACATCGTACTTGGCACAATGCCAAGGCAAAAGCCTTAGAAGTAAAAGATGATGTCGCCCACTATAGAGGCGATGTCATTGGAATATAGGATTACATCGTCCTTGGCAAAATGCCAAGGCAAAAGCCTTAGAAATAAAAGATGATGTCGCCCCCTTTTAAGGGGATGTGATTAATATACAGCATTACATCATACTTGGCACAATGCCAAGGCAAAAGCCTTAGAAATAAAAGATGATGTCGCCCAGTATAGAGGCGATGTCATTGGAATATAGCATTACATCGTCCTTCGCACAATGCCAATGCAAAAGTCTTAGAAATAAAAGATGATGTCGCCTACTATAGAGGCGATGTCATTGGAATATAGCATTACATCGTACTTGGCACAATGCCAAGGCAAAAGCCCTAGAAATAAAAGATGATGTCGCCCACTATAGAGGCGATGTCATTGGAATACAGCATTACATCGTACTTGGCAAAATGCCAAGGCAAAAACCCTAGAAATAAAAGATGATGTCGCCTACTATAGAGGCGATGTCATTGGAATATAGCATTACATCGTCCTTGGCACAATGCCAATGCAAAAGTCTTAGAAATAAAAGATGATGTCGCCTACTATAGAGGCGATGTCATTGGAATATAGCATTACATCGTACTTGGCACAATGCCAAGGCAAAAGCCCTAGAAATAAAAGATGATGTCGCCCACTATAGAGGCGATGTCATTGGAAAACAGCATTACATCGTCCTTGGCACAATGCCAAGGCAAAAACCCTAGAAATAAAAGATGATGTCGCCTACTATAGAGGCGATGTCATTGGAATATAGCATTACATCGTCCTTGGCACAATGCCAAGGCAAAAGCTCTAGAAATAAAAGATGATGTCGCCTACTATAGAGGCGATGTCATTGGAATATAGCATTACATCGTCCTTGGCACAATGCCAAGGCAAAAGCCTTAGAAATAAAAGATGATGTCGCCTACTATAGAGGCGATGTCATTGGAATGCAGCATTACATCGTCCTTGGCACAATGCCAAGGCAAATTTCCCAAAGCCAGGGGTTTTCCTGGAAATAAAAGGTGATGTCGCCCAGTATGAGGGCGATGTCATTACAATGCATCATTACATGGCCAAAGTCGATCGCCCCAGGACACTGCATCCATCATCAATACGATCCAGGTGCCAAACGTCTTAATTTTGATCAGTCAAATGTGGTGATGCTGTGAAAGAGTCAATTTTTTTGAGCCCCATGGTCCCTAAATAAGCTGTTTAAAAATTGAGCACGACCTATAATCTGCCATCTTGACAATGAGTTTGGCCATCTAGTCCAGCCCCCTGGTCAGGGAGGTAACCCTATCCCATTTCAGACAAATGGCTGTCCAGTCTCTTCTTAAAAAGCTCACAGCTTCTGGAGGCAGGTTGTTCCACTGGTTAATCGTTCCAACTGTCAGGAAGTTTCTCCTTAGTTCCAGGTTGCTTCTCTCCTTGATGAGTTTCCCTCCGTTGCTTCTTCTCCTGCCTTCAGATGCTTTGGAGAATTGCTGGACTCCCCCTGTTTTGGGGGAGCCCCTGAGATACTGCAAGACTGCTATCGTGTCCCCCCCCTCGTCCTTCTCTTCATTAAACTAGACATACTCAATTCCAGCAACCGTTCCTTTTATGTTTTAGCCTCCCGTCACCTAATCATCCTTGTTGCTCTTCTCTGCACTCTTGCCAAGAGTCTCAACGTCTTTTTTCTTTATATCTTGCCAACCAGAACTGGATGCAATATTCTTCATGTGGCATTACCAAGTGTTATTAGCACTTCATGTGACCTTGATTCTATCTCTCTGTTAATTCATCCCAGGACTTCAAGGCAGCTTTCAACTGAAATTGCCAGCTGAGTTTGATGAGACAACATCCCCTAAAAATTTCCTTTGGGCTACGCCATGAAATATAGAAGAAATTGGAGAAACGGAGGAGAAGAATACCCAATGTATTATCACACCTAAGGGGAAGCTGAAATATTCTACATCCTACGAAGTAAAGGTAAACTGGAATTTTTCATTATATATCCCACCTCTAAAAAAAAACCATTTATGGCGTCTTCGATCCGGTCTATGAGTTCGGCCACTTTCAGGGCAAACTATGTTAATATATCCCAGTTTTTTTATTATAGCCTCTCTTTAAAAAGAAAAAAGGATATTTAATTTTAGCCGGGTTAGGGTTTTGTGTGTCTCACAACACATTTTCAATAACTGGAGCTTGTTTAAACCGCCAATGCTCCAGGAAAACGCATTATGACCTGACTTAAATTTTGCCCAACTCTCATTTATTGATATTAATAATACATTGGCAACATCGTTCTTTTCATTTTGTTTTTCATTCTCGGATGGGGGAGAAGGACAAAAATGGCAACCTGTTTGTATCTCTGTCTCTTTCAATGTAACCATCAGCATCTTACATAAAGACTAATATGGCTTTAATTGCTGGCAAGGATCATTTGTTATATGAAGAGGGAGTGGATATGTAATCAATAAAAGGATTTCTCAATTGTAACGAAGCTGGGAGTATCCGGGAGAAAAGGCTGGCTTTTCTTTCCGTTTATTTATTTATTTATTTTTGTAAATAGTGAGGAAAATGGCCCAAATTAGTTTTCCATTTAAATATATTGCCATCTCTAATTAATAAACACCATTAGCAGATGAGAGCTTTGGATGACAGCAAAAGCAATTATTTGCATAAATGAAAATGCAGACCTTTTTTTTAAATGGCTGGATATTTAAGCTCAGCTAATTTGTATAAATGTTAGTGCTTTTTTCCATATCTATATCTGTATCTCTCTCTATATCTATCATCTATCTATCATCTATCTATCTATCTATCTATCTATCTATCTATCTATCTATCTATCATCTATCTATCTATCTCTATCATCTATCTATCTATCTATCTATCATCTATCTATCTATCTATCTATCTATCTATCTATCTATCATCTATCTATCTATCTATCATCTGTCTATCTATCTATCTATCCACAGAGAGAGAGAGAGAGAGAGAGAGAGAGAGAGAGAGAGAGAGAGAGAGATCCAGTCAACATATCTATCATCTATCTATCTATCTATCTATCTATCTATCTATCTATCTATCTATCTATCTATCTATCTATCTCTATACCTATACATCTATCTATCTCTATATCTACCTATATCTATATCTCTATATCTCTATCTATCTGTCTATTTCTATACCTATATTTGGGTGGACAGGGTGCATAAAAAAATACTCAAGACATATATATCCAGTCTCTTCGTGAAAGCCTCCAGTGTTGGAGCACCCACAACTTCTGGTGGCAAGCTGTTCCACTGGTTAATTGTTCTCACTGACAGGAAATTCCTCCTTAGTTCCAGGTTGCTTCTCTCCTCGACTGGTTTCCATCCGTTGCTTCTTGTCCCGCCTTCGGGCGCTTTGGAGAAGAGCTTGACTCCCTCTTCTTTGGGGGCAGCCCTTTAAATATTGGAAGGATCCACCCACATCACCCTAAATCAAGACGAAACGCAAGAGCCAGGCTCGTGTTTTTAAGTGTGGGATTGATCTGTTGGTCCTCCATCGGTTTCGCCCATCTTTGAATATATATCTGAAATGTAGAAATATTGAATTCCCCGTCTAAAATAATTGATGGAGTGCTGAGCGGGGAGGGAATATCAGATAAGCTTACACTGGCAGAATTTTGCAAACACTGATGGGACTGTGTTATTCGAGCTGATTTTCATGCTCACCATTTTCTTATGCAGAGGGTGTATGGAGGGAGAGAGGGAGAGAGAGAAAGAAAGAGAGGGAGAGAGAGAGAAAAAGGCAGGGAGAAAGAGAAAAAAGAGAAAGGGAGAGGGAGAGAAAGAAAAGAGAGAAGAGAGAGAGTAAAAGAGAGAAAGAGAGGGAGAAAGAGAGGGGGGAGGGAGAAAGAGAGAGAGGGAGAGAGAGAAAGAGAGAGAGAGAAAGAGAGGGAGAGAGAGAGAGAGAGAGAAAGACAGGGAGAAAGAGAAAAAAGAGAAAGGGAGAAGGAGAGGGAGAGAAAGAAAAGAGAGAAGAGAGAGTAAAAGAGAGAAAGAGAGGGAGAAATAGAGGGGGAGGGAGAAAGAGAGAGGGGGGGACAGAAAAAGAGAGAGAGAGAAAGAAAGAGAGGGAGAGAGAGAGAGAGAGAAAAAGACAGGGAGAAAGAGAAAAAAGAGAAAGGGAGAGGGAGAGAGAAAGAAGAGAGAGAAGAGAGAGAGAGAAAGAGAGAAAGAGAAGGTGAAATAGAGGGGGTGGGAGAAAGAGAGAGAGGGAAAGAGAAAAAGAGAGAGAGAGGGAGAGAGAAAGAGACAAAGAGAGAGAGAGAGAGAAAGAAAAGAGAGAAAGAGGGAGAGGAAGAGAGAAAGGGGGGAGAGAGAAAGAGAGAGAAAAGAGAGAGAGAAAAGAGAGAGAGAAAACAGAGAGATGAAATATTGTCCAGTGTTGTGGTTCCCTCTCCTCACCTCCATCAGCTTTTTTTCCTTGTGTGGCAATAAATGCAAAGTCTGCATTATTCTCCGAAGCCGGGCTCCAAGCAATTATTCCGAGCGCCTTCATGTCCATGCACTAAAAAAGGCTAAAATGTTTATTCAGTGTGCCGAGAATCTGTCCATCCCACCTAGAAATGATTGGTAGAAATAATTTTATAGAGCAAGGATGGAAGATAAAGGCACATCAGTAAGACCAAATTACAAGGGCTCAGTGGGTTAGGACGCTGAGCTTGTCGATCAGAAGGTCGGCAGTTTGGCGGGTCGAATCCCGAGCGCCGCATAGCAGAGTGAGCGCCTGTTACTCATCCCACCTTCTGGCAACCTAGCAGTTCGAAAGCACGTAAAAATGCAAGTAGAAAAATAGGGACCACTCCGGTGGGAAGGTAACAGCGTTCTGTGCACTTTTGGCGTCTAGTCATGCCGGCCACACGACCACGGAGACGTCCTTGGACAAGCGCTGGCTCTTCGGCTTTGAAACGGAGATGAGCACCGGCCCCTAGAGTCGGAAACGACTAGCACGCACGTGCAGGGGAACCTTTACCTTTACCTTTAAGACCAAATTGCTGTCGTTTCCTTTAACCCAATATTCCAAAGGAAGTTGACCCATGCACGCCCAGTTGTAAGGAAGACCGGGTGGTTTTCACACACATCTAGAAAAAATAGTTTGGTCATCCCGGTTGATTGATTTCATTCTTCAACCATTAACAGAATAACAGATCTGGAAGGGACCTTGGAGGTCTTCCAGTCTACCCCCCCCCCCCCGCTCAAGCAGGAGAGCCTATGCCAGTGATGGTGAACCTTTCAGAGACCGAGTGCCCAAAATGCAACCCAAAACCCACTTATGTATCATGCCGGGTGGGCGTGGCCCATTGGGTGGGCGTGGCCGCGGTAGTAACCGCAGACTGGGTGGGACTAAAAAGTTCAATCAATCAATTCCAACTTTGCGAGATCTTTTTTTTTATTCGCAAGAAGTTGATTGATTGATTGAATCTTTTTTTTTTTTTGCACACGGCGGCGGAGACCTAAAGCGAAAAGGTTTTATAAAACCCAGCTGAAGGCCTAGGACTGGGGCGACGGCGCGCGTGCCCACAGAGAGGGCTCTGCGTGCCGCCACCACGGCCCTATACCATCTCAAGACAAGTGACTATCCAGTCTCTTCTTAAAAACCTCCATTGATGGAGCACCCACAACTTCTGGTGGCAAGCTGTTCCACTGGTTAATTGTCCTCACTGTTGGGAAGTTTCTCCTTAATTCCAGGTTGCTTCTCTCCTTGCTTAGTTTCCATCCATTCTCCGTCTTTGGAGAAAATAGCTTGACTCCCTCTTCTTTGTGGCTGCCCCTCAAATACTGGAAGACTGCTATCACGTCCCCCCCTCGTCCTTCTGTTCATTAGACCAGACCAGGGATAGGCAACCTTGGCTCTTTTATGACTCATGGACTTCAACTCCCAGAATTCCCCAGCCAGCATGGGAAATGATTTCTGGGAGTTGAAGTCCAGAAGTTTTGAAGTTGCCAAGTTTGGAGAACCTTGCGTTAGACATGAAAGCGATGATATACAGAGCAAAGTTTATTTTTGGCTGTGTCTTCCCTTTATTTCTCTTTTTATTTTTATTTTAACCCCATTTATATCCCGCCCTTCTCCAAAGACTCAGGGCGGCTTACAATTTAAGCACAAACCAATGTGCTTAGCAATAGCCTTCATTCTATGTATATGCCTGCTTATTAGGGCTTTCACACACACCCCAAGCGGCATTATTACAAAGTCAGCTTAATTGCCCCCCAACAATCTGGGTCCTCATTTTACCCACTTCGGAAGGATGGAAGGCTGAGTCAACCTTGAGCCTGGTGGGACTCGAACCTGCACTAATGGCAGGCAGCTGGTGTTACTTAAGGAGGCATTAGCCCACTGCTCCACCAAGGCTCTGTAACCCCTTTCTTTTGACTTATTCAGCCATCTTGCAAGTGCACATCAGGCAATCATCTTGCTTGGGTGTCAACTTCGTGGATTTCCAGAGGTCTCCCAAAGTTTTTATAGAGGAGCCCCTTTCTTAGCTGACTTAGTTACCACAGGTTTAAGGCCGGATGTTTTCATTGCAACGTTAAAGAGAGGGAAAGCAAAGCAAGAGGCTAGTCCTCAGTGTTCCAGAATGGGGAAAGGGGCAGGGAAATTAAATCAGGATGGAGAAAGGTACCCGTGCTATGCTGGCCTTAAACTAGCAAGCCTGTGCGCGTGAATCTACAAAGCTGAATATTCATGTCACATTTGTCATTTCAGTGAAATAAATAACCCTATGCCATTGCAGAGGCGGGAACATCTCTCATGCAATTATTTCTCCAAATATTAGAAAGATTCCTACCCCAAAATAAATTAGTAAACCAGTAAGTAAACACACACACACACATATATATACAGAAGGGTAGAGAATTTTTATTCATAAGTATGTGGGTTTGTGTGTGTGTGTGTGTGTGTGTGTGTGTATATATATATATATATATATATATATATATATATATATATATATATATATATATATATATATATATATATATATATATATATATATATATATACATATACACATAATGATTTATGAATAAGATTTCCCCTCTCTGGGTGTCAACAAATGTAAATTGCTTTGCATCACCAATGATAATAAATGAGTAATAAACATACCATTTTTTATCCACAACAGATATAGGATTTTAATTATGGGAGTTAATTTTCAGAGCAGAAAGTCTGCTTTCGCACAATTAGAGGGGGGATAACTTTTAATTAACTTTGAAGAACTTTCTTTTTCTAAAGAAAAAAATCCAATTAAAACGCTTTGAGGGGCTATTAGCATGGAAATAACGGTTAAGAAGGGAGAAAGGGAAACATATAATGATATTTATGAATGAGAGATTTCTGCACCGAGAAGAATATGACTCTTTTTGAAAAATTGTACCCACGAAAGGGAAAGAAAAAAAATACGAGTTAGTTTACAATTTCATCTAAGATATGTTGTGCCAGCAGTAAGCTTAGAGTTCTTTTCTGTTTGTCAAACAATTCGGCGAGTTGCCATCGGACGGCGATCATTTTAATGTTCTTGCTCACTGCAATTATTTTATTTTCTTGAGCTCCGTTCTCATCGCAAACGTACTGAACGTCTCCTATCACTCTTTGTAACTCAAGAGGATTGGTCTATCTGTCTCAAATTCTTTATTCCTTGCTTTGTTTCGTTCGATTTGGACTCTGGGCACGTGTTTGGACTGAAGGCAGAACAAAAAGCAAAAGATGGAAACTCATCAAGGAGAGAAGCAACGTAGAACTAAGGAGAAATTTCCTGACAATTAACTAGCGGAAGAGGTTGCCTCTAGCAGTTGTGGATACTCCATCACTGGAGGTTTTCAAGAAGAGATGGGACAACCATTTATCTGAAATGCATAGGGTTTCCTACTTGAGCAGAGTTCAACTAGAAGATCTCCAAGGTCTATTCCAATGCTGTTATTCGTTTCTATATTGGAGGGGCTGCCCCAAAGAAGAGGGAGTCAAGCTATTCTCCAAAGCACTTGAAGGCCGGACCAGAAGCAACGGATGGAAACTTATCAAGGAGAGAAGCAACCTAGAACTAAGGAGAAATTTCCCGACAGCAAAGACAATTAATCAGTGGAACAACTTGCCTCCAGAAGACCTGGGCTAGAAGACCTCCAAGGTCCCTGCCAACTCTTTTATTCTGTTATTCCTTTGTTCTCATATTTGAGGGGCCGCCCCAAACAAAATGGGGTCAACCTCTTATCCAAAGCACGTAAAGGCAGAACAAGAAGCAACGGATGGAAAGTAATCATGGAGAGAACCAACCTAGGACTAAGGAGAAATTTCCTGACAGTGAGGACAATGAACCAGTGGAACAACAGGCCTCCGGAAGTTGTGGATGCTCCAACACTGGAAGTTTTGAAGAAGAGATTGAACAGCCCTTTGGCTGAAATGGTACAGGGTTTCCTGCCTGAGCAAGGGGTTGGACTAGAAGACCTCCAAGGTCCCTTCCAACTTATCTCCCAAATAAGAGTTGATTGAAGATTAAGATTGCTCCCTGCAACCTTCGACTCATTCATCCTATCCCGTCAACTCATTCACTCCTGACCCATTTATTGGACAGATGAGTTCTTCTCCGAGAGCTGAAAAGATTGAGAGAAGATGAGATACAAGAGGGGGGGGGGGAGAGAGAGACAACCTGTGGCCATTATCATCCCCCTGCCCTCCTCCTCCTCCTTGCCCCCTGGGTGGGCTGAACACCGTGGCAGCCTCAGCAGAATAACATCTCTCAGCCTTGCTCAATTTTCACCTCACCTAACCGAGGTCCTTGCAAATCAAAATGCAACGCCTAAATGTATTGCCATCAAAATCAAGTCTGGGTGACGAAGTGGAGTGGATTTAGATGGGTGCTTGATTAAAAGGAAGGGAGCCACTGTTGTTGTTTTTTGTTGTTGTTGTTGGTTTAAAAAAAAGCCCACCGATTCCTAAAACGGCGAGGCTGCACTGACCTCCAGTGGAAACCCAAGGAAATAAATCTACTGGACCGGATTTTGCCAAGCTGAGCTGTCTTTTTTTTTTTTCCCTTTCCCCTTCCCCCTTCCTTGGAGCTCAGCTTTATTATTTCACAACTTTGCTCCAATCTTTCTCAGGGATCAGGGAAGTCACGTCAGAGAAGACCTCGTGCACAGATTGTTCTCCCCTCTTAACTGCAGATGGTTGTTCTGCCAAGGTCAAAGGAAGGGAATGAGGAAATCTGAAGTCTATCTCCACTTGTACAGAATAACAGAGCTGGAAGGGATATTGGAGGTCTTCTAGTCTAGCCCCCTGCTCAAACAGGAGACCCTATACAATATCAGATAGGTGGCTATTCAATCTCTTCTTTAAAAACCTTTGGGGTTGGAGCACCCACAACTTCCGGAGGCAGGTTGTTCCACTCATTAATTGTCCTCACTGTCAAGAAGTTTCTCCTTAGTTCCAGGTTGCTTCTCTCCTTGATGGGTTTCCATCCGTTGCTTCTTCTCCTGCCTTCAAGGGCTTTGGAGAAGAGGCTGACACCCCCCCCCCTCTTCTTTCTGGCAGCCCCTCAAAGATGGGAACAAAGGAATAACAAGAGTTGGAAGGGACCTTGGAGGTCTTCTAACCCAGGTCTTCTGGAGGCAAGTCATTCCACGGGTTGATTGTCCTCTCAGGAAATTTTTCCTTAATTTTAGGTTGCTTCTCTCCTTGATTAGTTTCCATCCATGGTTGCTTGCCTTTAGGTTTGTTCCGATGTAGCTTCTTAAGGGACGCGGTGGCTCAGTGGGTTAGGTCGCTGAGCTTGTCAATCAGAAGGTCGGCAGTTTGGCGGGTCGAATCCCGAGTGCCGCGTAGCAGAGTGAGCGCCTGTTACTCGTCCCAGCTTCTGCCAACCTAGCAGTTCAAAAGCACGTAAAAATGCAAGTAGAAAAATAGGGACCACTCCGGTGGGAAGGTAGCAGCGTTCCGTGCGCCTTTGGCGTCCGGTCATGCCGGCCACATGACCACGGAGACGTCTTTGGACAAGCGCTGGCTCTTCGGCTTTGAAATGGAGATGAGCACCAGCCCCTAGAGTCGGAAACGACTAGCACACATGTGCGGGGGAACCTTTGCCTTTACCTTTAGCTTCTTAAGAGGAATGCTTTGGGATTGAACTGGGATTCTTATAATCCGGGGCTTGTTCTTTCCCATGGTGGCTGAACACGTTTTCTGAGAACTCTTTATTATTTCTGTTTCCTTCAGATCGGTTAATATTGACTAGCCATCGGGGATCAATGTCATTGAAATAGGCCCAAGGGGGCCTTAACCTGATCCTAAAGAACAGGCAAGAACCAAATGGGGGTAGGGGGGGAAGAGAAAATGAGAAATTGAAGGCTGAAAATGACAGTGAATAGAAGTAAATGCAAAGAACAGGTTTTAAGGAACTCAATGAAAAATAGAAATGGTTAAAGACGGTTCCAGGAAAGAGAGATAAAGGTAAAAGATATAAGATACTGAGGTGGCTGCAATTAAAAAAGAAAAAAGCTTAATGAAAAGCTGACCTAGATTCTAAGTGGAATTTATTTATCTGTTTCTTTATTTAATACAACCGTTCTGAGCCACCATCGCTAACCGAACATCTTACAGGCCTCTGAAAACCAATTCTCCCAGCTGTGTTTTTACTTCTTCTTACAACCACTTTGGCTGAATCATTATTTTGCAACTCGGTTTAATGAGTTTCCTGAAGCCCTCCGGCTGCCCAGCTGTACTAGCCTGGAATAATAATTATTATGGACAAATGCAATTAATCTTGGCTCATAAAATATCACCTTTTCCCACTGCAAGGCTGGATGTCACTCGATGTCCAAAGCCATCATTCCTTTCCAGAAGTGATAATGCCATTTTAGACCGCACTAGTGAGGCCACACTCAGAATACTGTGTACAGTTCTGACCAACACGATTCCCAAAAAAAAAAAAAAAAAAGATGTTGAGCACCTGGAAAACCTATCTCCTCTGGGGTGCATCGTGGGCAATGTTGTTTAATAGTTTGCATATACAAACCACAATCACAACAAGGGGATTGATTTTGCAAGGCAGAGGCACTTATAATGTTCAATCAGACAAAGTGAGGCAAGATAGATAGATAGATAGATAGATAGATAGATAGATAGATAGATAGATAGATAGATAGATAGATAGATGGATGGATGGATGGATGGATGGATGGATGGATGGATGGATGGATGGATGGATGGATGGATGGATGGATGGATGGATGGATAGATAGATAGATAGATAGATAGATAGATAGATAGATAGATGATGGATGGATGGATAGATAGATAGATAGATAGATAGATGAGAGGTAGATAGATAATAGATAGATAGATAATAGATAGATAGATAGATAGATAGATAGATAGATAGATAGATAGATAGATAGATAGATAGATAGATAGATAAGAGAGGAAGGTAGATAGATAGATAGATAGATAGATAGATAGATAGATAGATAGATAGATAGATAGATAGATAGATAGATAGATAGATATAGAGAGAAATATATATAGAGAGAGGGAGAGAGAGAGAGAGAGAGAGAGAGAGAGAGAGACAGACAGACAGACAGACAGACAGACAGACAGACAGACCAGCTCTGGTGTGGTCCAACAATATGCAATGTATAGTGAAACCCGTTTTGATTCATCTCATGAAGGATATGGACCATCATTTGTGAAGAGGGTGGACAAGAAGCAAAAGGATTGAGGGGGGGAATTCTCTGCTCCTCTTCACCTTTCTTTCTAGTCTGGTAGCAGTGAATAATGAGGTGCTTAACCCCTCATTATTCTCTTGTCTCCTAGCTGCTCATTAACATAAATTTGGGTGGTGATATGAAGGTCAATCAACTATTATTGATGGACCCGAATGAATTTCCTGTCAGGAAGCTACATGACCTCCGTCGGTGACAGGCTGGTCCCGCTTCGGTCAACCTCTTTTTATCTCCCACAATTCTCTCCAACTTTTTTTAAAAAAAACTGGTGGAACTCTGATGGTCAATGGGTATGAAGAGGATGCTTATACATTGTGCTCTTGGTCCAAGGAAGTTCTTTATGTTCTACCCACATAACGCCATCTTTATGAAAGCTCAACCAGCCTGAAATATGGAGTCATTGGGAGTGACATCTCAAGGGCATCACGGACGAATGGAGATTGGAGTTCAATTCTCTTTGGCCTTCAGCTTACAATGGACTACGTCCCACAAGTGTTTGTCGCAAACGTGCCTCTGTCCCTCACTGGAGGCAACGTAGCACCTGGTTATTTCCTCTAACAGCTGAGCTGTCCTCAGCCACAACGGGCAAAAAGTTGTAATTGGAGACCGCCGAAGACAGGAAGTTGTGAATGCTTAAAAAGGTCAAGCGCAGAATGTGAGAATCCTCATTAAAAAAAATAATAATCAATGAGTTAAGAGCAAGCCACAGATGATCAGGAAACAGGAAATGTCTACTGCCAGAAACAGAAGGTTGTTCCCACAAAGGAGGGGTGCGACCAAGTTCTGGACAAAAATCGCAAAATTAAGATTCTTCTCTTCAGACCCGCCGTTCATTCCGGCTGACTTGATTTCATGCAGGCTTTCTCCATTTTTGCAAACCATTGAGGGTTTACCTTCAGAGCTATATCCTACATGCAACACGTTGGCCAAAGCAATCAAGAGATCCTGTAAAATAATAATAATAATAATAATAATAATAATAATAATAATAATAATAATAATAATAATAATAATAATAATAATAATAATAATAATAAAAACTAGAAGGGAAGCTTCTCATTTCGCCCCTCCTGTTGATTGTAACCTCTGCAGTTTATCCTCTGGTTCTGCTTTCAATCTTTCTTTCCTTACCTTCGTTTTAGATTATATCTGCTTCCCCCGTCACCTTTTTATGATATTTCGTTACACAGATTGAGCAATGCCTACACAAAAAAAAGAGGTTTCATAAGGCCTTTAAAGACAGGCAACAATGCAGAATGCACCAAATGGGAAGGGCATCCATTTTCAGACCATGCGTGGGTGGTATGAATCGGCATAAAAATGATATTACGGTCCTCGGCTTACGGCCACAGTTGGAACTGGAATTTCCATTGCTAAGCAAGGCACTAAACTAATCAAGGAGAGAAGCAACCTGGAACTAAGGAGAAACTTCCTGACAGTTAACCAGTGGAACAACCTGCCTCCAGAAGCGGTGAATGCTCCAACACTGGAGATTTTAAAGAAGAGACTGGACAGTCACTTGTCTGAAATGGTGTAGGGTTTCCTGCCTGAGCAGGGGGTTGGTCTAGATGACCTCCAAGGTCCCTTCCAGCCCTATTCTATTCTCTTTAAAAAAAATTAAAACATCGTAAGTTTGAACAGTCGCAAAACAAATGCTTGCAAATTAAGGGCTACCTGGGTACAGTTCCAAACTATGCCAATGTAGCGATGATCTACAGTCTTACTAGTAAAGTATTTTTTTAATCTCTGTTTCTTTTAAAATATTGGAAGGATAAACTAAATGAGATATGTACAAGAACAAAGAGCATTGGAAAAGGCCCAGTAGCCATAAAATAAAATAATAAGAAATAAGCAGAGAAAAAGTTACAATTGTGACCCAACACGTGGAATGCGTTATTTCATTGATTACATAATTGTAATCGAATACATTAAAGCTAAAATCACTGTGTCATCTTGAGAAATGATTGCAAATCATTACAACGCTGTGTAATGTTTATATTGATTGGTCACTTCAACAGTATCTAAAATAAAGGCACATAATCTTTATGAAAAGCATAAAAATTAAAATACCACCCTCGAAAAACTCCATAATCTACATTCTACCCAGCTGATGATTGCATCAAATTATTTATAAACATTAAAATGGCTTTACATCAAATGTTTTTCCTTGTGAAAAATAATACTCTAGCTACATTTGCCCTGTCGTGCGACATGGATTAAAGGGACGTCATTTTTTGTTAAATTTAACAGAATGGAATAACACAGTTGGAAGGGGCCTTGGAGGTCTTCTAGTCCAACCCCTTGCTCAAACAGGAAACCCTACACTATTTCAGACAAAAGACTGTCGGTTTAGTCAACTTTTCGTTCTGGATGTCATTTTTGATAGTTTTTATTCCTAAGGCCAATTATAGACATTTGGAGGAGGGGGTAAGAGGGGACGTTGGTATTGTCATCCTGTTACTGCTACCACACACGTGCATGGATAAGATCCAGATGGCAACATCTGTCAAAGCAGCATGTTTTTAACTTCTTAAACGTGGTTGCACGGATTCAGGGGACAGCACCAGAGCTCCTGAGTCAGGACAAAGTCAAGGAATTATCTTGCTACCTAATGCATCCTTCAACTTTGGAATTTGCAGTAATAAGACGTGGTGCTGGTTACCATCTTAGTGGGCTTCCAAAAAAGAGTCAGATCAATTCCTTGGAAGTCCCGGAGATCAGGGGCTCTTGGTTGTGATGGCGGTGAGAATTCCTTTGAAGGCCATGTGTTTGGAAGAGCTAAAGGCTTCCTTGTGCAGTTGATGGACAACCGTGAGAAGGGTTAGTAGATCCAGAGCTCCCCTCCAACCGAACATGGCTTATCAGCACAAACTCAAGGAAATATTTGTCTACCTCATGCATCCTTCAGTTTTGGAATTTGCAACAAGGAAGCATGGTGTTGGCTATCATCTGAAGGCCATCCGCTGGAAGAACTGAAGGCTTCCTTGTGCAGTTGGGGGACAACTGTGAGAAGAGTTAGTAGATCCACTGCTCCCCTCCAACCAAACATGGCTTATCCAAAAAGGGTTGGACTAATTCCTGGGAAGTCCCGGAGATCGGGGGCTCTTGGTCTTGATGGTGGTGGGACTTCTTCTGAAGGTCATCCGCTGGAAGAACTGAAGGCTTCTTTGTGCATAGATCCAGTGCTCCCCTCCAACCGAACATGGCTTATCCAAAAAGGGTTGGACCAATTCCTGGGAAGTCCCGGAGATCGAGGGCTCTTGGTCTTGATGGTGGTGGGACTTCTTCTGAAGGCCATCCCCTGGAAGAATTGAAGGCTACCTTGCATAGAAGATCCCGAGTTCCACTCCAACACAACCTGGCCGCTCGTTACTCTAAGCCCCTTCCCCTAATCAGTGCTTTCTTCTTGGAATCTCACCCGACCTAGAGCGCGTCTGCTTTTTTTAATCACTACACAAAAATCCCTCTTAACAAAGTCTAATCAGCTAAGGCTGAGGTGTGTTGCTATCTTTGCAGTGTCACAGACTAATCACTGTAATAAAGGCGCGGAAGGGAGCCTTCTCCAAAGTGGCATTTACTACCGGTTGTCCCCCCCCATAACAAAAGCTTTCTGATTAAAGTCGGCTTTTTATCACTTCAGAGAAAATCTACTCCGTAGACAGGCGCTAATAAAACCTACAGAAGCAACAGGCTGAAACAAATATTCTAGCAATAAAAAAGAGGGGGAAAAGCAGAAGAAGGGAGGGGAAGATTGTTCAGCTCCTTATAAAAAAAGGTCTAATTCCCTTGGGGAAGAGGTACAACGTGTTAACCAGGACGGGGAGATGTAGTTCATCGTTCTTCATTTAATTGATTAGTGATCACCGGATGATATTTTAATTGATTTATTGACTGAGGAAGTTAGCACGCTGGCCAGTCCCTTAAGAGTCCTGACCAGTTTACAGCTTACTCTATAGACATGGCTAATACCATTATTGTAATTTAAACTTACTACGCAATCCACATTACAACACACAAGGTAAAGGTAAAGGTTCCCCCGCACATGCGTGATAGTCGTTTCCGACTCTAGGGGGCGGGGCTCATCTCCGTTTCAAAGCCGAAGAGCCAGCGCTTGTCCGAGGACGTCTCCGTGGTCATGTGGCCGGCATGACTAGATGCCAAAGGTGCACGGAACGCTGTTACCTTCCCACCGGAGCGGTCCCTATTCTTCTACTTGCATTTTTTACGTGCTTTCGACCTGCTAGGTTGGCAGAAGCTGGGACAAGTAACAGGCGCTCACTCTGCTATGCGGCACTCGGGATTCGATCCGCCAAACTGCCGACCCTCTGATTGACAAGTTCAGCATCCTAACCCACTGAGCCACCGCGTCCCAACACACACGCACCCCAAAAAAGTGCATTAAAACTTGGCGAAGTCATTGTGATTTGAGCCCAGTCTTAACTGAGACTTGGTTTCTTTTCATTCCCATCGCAGGGGCTGCATCGTGCAGGGGAAAAAAAATTAAATTGAGGTCGCCGGTGTCAAATGTATCCGAATGGTTAAACAAACCACAGCCGCTCTACATTATGATTTTCCGACAATAAGGAAGGGACTTTTTAAAAAAATACATAGGAGCAATGCTCTTAATGTAATCTGTTTTCATTAAATTTAAAAGCAATTCAATGTAATGTCTGTCTTAACCCAGCCCGTTTCCAAGGTCTGGCTCCATTCTCGGTGTAGAATTTGGCATGGCCAAGCTAGGATGGACGTTAGGTCTGCTGGTGCCAAAAGTTACAAGCCTTTTTTTAATTGCAGGATCTGCCCGAGAGCAGACAGTCCATCAGCTGTCTTTAGCTACCTCAGCATAATTGTATCGACCAACTTAAGGATTCTGGCTCTCCAAAACCGATTCCTGTCTTGCCAACAAGGCCTTCTGGGAAAAAAACGGTGCTTGATGCTGAGACGGTTGGTTGTCCTCTACTACTTCCAACTTGTAGATTCCATAACTTCTTCCCTGAAGCTTTTTGCGTGCCAGCAGCGATGGCAATTTCCTCTGTTTCAACCGGGATATCGTTCCGATGAGGAATGGGGCCAAGGAAGCGGAAAAGGAGCTAATGAGAACCACACAGATGGCCGAGAGTCTGGTTGGCTGCTGAATCGGCAAACGTCTCAGCAGGCCAGATGACAAGACGCCAACAAAACTGTGCGGTTTGTCCACAGGATGCCGGAAAAGTGCCGTGTTGTGATCACAAGCCCAGCGTCTTCCAAGAATCTTTGGCTATTAATGGCCATTGAAGTTGGACAGCCTCTGCCAAGGATCATCCCCCCTCCAATCTCCACTTGTGTGCCAAACGTTGGTACATCTGGATGCACTCCAATTGGATTTGAAGAAGCATTAACCCTTTTTGACAGAACTGAGATCATGTCACCGGGAGACCCTTGGGTCATCCCCAAATGTAGCTCCTTCTAGATGGGTGGACTTCCAACTTCCAGAATTCCTCCGTCGGCATGACCCATTACCGACAGTTCTGGGACTTGAAATCTACACGACCAACGTCGCACAGGTTGAAAATTGCTACCTGTTCAGTGCAAGATATCTGGAGCCCAAGAGGTAGCCACGTGGATAGGTAGACCTTCAGTCTCTGCTGAAATGATAATGCAGACAGAATAACAGAGGTGGAAGGGACCTTGAAGGTCTTCTAGTCCAAGCCCCTTGCTCAGGCAGCAAACCCTATACCATTTCAGACAAATCTCTTGGTAAAAACCTCCAGGGTTGGAGCACTCAACTTGTTCCACTGGTTAATTGTTCTAGCTGTCAGGAAATTCCTCCTTAATTCCAGGTTGCTTCTCTCCTTGATGAGTTTCCATCCGTTGCTTCTTGTCCTGCCTTCAGAAGGTGCTTTGGAGAATAGGTTGACCCCCCATCTTCTCTGTGGCAGCCCCTCAAATATTGGAAGACTGTTATCATACCTCCCCTGGTCCTTCTTTTCATTAAACTAAACATCCCACTCCTGGCTATTTTGTGGGTCTAGTCTCTCCATTTCTTCCGATCTTCTTTTGAGTTCTGCTTCCATAACTCCAGCCAAGTGACAAAGTCACCTGCAACCACAATGTTTGCCAAGCCATAGCTCTCCTGACACAGATTTTTTCCTTTGCTAAAAGCCACAATGATCGTGGATTTCCGAGCAATTCCAACCCGTTGCTTTCAGTCCTACCTCTCTGGAATAATAAAGAACGAATCCATCTTCCGCACAAGAGCTGTGTAGATATTTGTAGGTGGCAGTCATTTTCTCCAACCTCTGGGTATTATTTCTCCCGACAGTGCAAAAACTCAAGAGTTATCCAATTTCTTTTCAGAGATCGCCCGGGATGTTTTACCTCCAGCAAGAGTATTTTAGCAGACAGGGCTGACTTTGGGACAGAGTTGAAGCGTGTTTCTCAAAGGTTTAATTGATCGTTGTGTGTAAGAATTAATGAAGAAACTATTTTTAAGCGTGTCCAGTTCGTACTTTTTTCCGTAAGAGTTTTGCATTTTTATACCCTTCACAGATGTTTCTGTTTAACACCCTCGTAAAACTCCGGAAGAGTAATTATTGCTTTTGTAATTGAATATTTTAATTTTACTTGTAAGAGTGTGGAGGAACAGAGGGGAGAAAAAAAAAACCCATCCTAATTCATAAAAATTAAGGCAAATATTATGGTGGCTAAACTCTAATGGAGCCAGATCACCGTTCTAATCCTAAATTTAAATGCATTACTGTTCCCTGAAACATTAAATGTCCGATAAGTTAAATTAGGTTCCTTGTAAGCATAATTAATCTCCTTCTTCAATGAAGATATTACAAAGGAGTTAATTTGATTCCCAGAAACATTCCTGAAATTGAATTATAAGATAAAGCAAATATTTGACCTTTTTTTTTTAAAAAAAGGCATATAATTACTAAAAGGGGAAATCAATACACTATGGGGAATTGGCATAAAACCTTAATTCTGTGCAAACAGCAAGCAGTTAGGTGAAGGTTTGAGGAGCAATGCATGCTGGGAACTTTCTTCTCCCCGGGCACCGATAACCAAGGACGCAAGAGAGAGGTCTCACACCAGCACGGAACCTCTTCTCCAGGATGCTTTATTTATTGATTGAGCCAAATAAACATTGCTAATCCTTTTCTTACGGAATGCTATCTTGCACCAGCTTTCCTGCCCGGGGGGGGGGGGGGTCTCTTCCCAAGAAAACCAACTTCTCTTTTGAAAGTGTGTATACTGATGGGGGGGTTCCATTGATCGGTGTATGTGCTGATCCCAGTAAGGCAGCCCTTTATATAGTTTTACCCAAGCAGGCTGACCATAATCTGGGCCTGCAAACATTTCAAAGATAGATAGATAGATAGATAGATAGATAGATAGATAGATAGATAGATAGATAGATAGATAGATAGATAGATAGATAGATTAGATAGGTAGGTAGGTAGGTAGGTAGGTAGGTAGGTAGAGAGAGAGACAGACAGACAGACAGACAGACAGACACAGTATAGACAAATCTCTTCCCAATCTTTAATATCATAACCAGAAACATCTCCTCATAATTATGACACCCTCTCCAAACAAACAACTAATTGCTACAATTGCCCAGATAGAGATAGATAGAGATAGATAGATAGATAGATGATAGATAGATAGATAGATAGATAGATAGATAGATAGATAGATAGATAGATGATAGATAGATAGATAGATAGATAGATAGATAGATAGATAGATAGATAGATAGATAGATAGATAGATAGATAGACAAGCAGGCAGGCAGGCAGGCATGCAGGTGGATGGATGGATGGATGGATGGATGGATGGATGGATGGATGGATAAATAGATGATACATAAGAGATAGATGATAGGGAGGGAGGGAAGGAGATGGATGGATGAATAAATAGATAGATATAGGAGAGAGAGAGGGGTGCGGGGCAGATAGATAACTGGTAGATAGAATATACAATGGATGGGTGGATAGATGATACATAATAGTACCTGATAAATGTATGGAAAGATAGATGATGGTAGGGATGGATGTATGGACAGACAGACGGATAGCTATCATGCACACATCCACGTGATGCTTCCTTTTCTGTTTTCCAACTGGCTCAAAACTAACATTATCAAGTGTTTTTTTGTTTTTTGTTATTAGCGAGTTCCACTTTTGTAAACCCCTTCCCAATCTTTAATATCATAAATAAGCAGAAGCTTCTCCTCGTAATTATGGCACCCTCTCCAAACGAGCAACTAATTGCTACGATTGCTCACAGAAATGTGTATTTATAAAGGACGCCCTCCCGGCAAATGCCAGAAAGTGCTCCATCCGACATTAAAATTGCAGCTTACATCTGTGTGATGGGGAGGTTGTTGTTGTTTACAGCGTTTGCGTAAAAAAAAACTCCAGGCAAAGGTTTTCAAGCCACGTTAAATTAAATGGCAGGGGGTGTGGGTGGGGGTGGGGGCGGACTTGTCTCCGACTCGAGGTGGGAAATTGCCTCTCTTGTCATCCTTTCAGCGGTTTCATTGACCTAACTATTGAAAATTTAAGAACATTATCAACCCGGTTAGATTAGAGCAAAGATATCTCCAGTCAAACTTTTTAGTTTGACTGTCAAGCAGATGCCCGCGTTCCCATCCCAACTCGATACTTGCTGATGAAACTTTGGATGTTTATGTAAGGGCAACCCAACCCAATCCCCAAGCCAACCAGGAGCTGTGGTGGTTACGGGTTGCAACCAGAAATTAGCTTAGATGCTGGGCTTCAGAAATAAGCCAAATCTGTTTAGGATGTGGCAATGAAACCATGATCTGACATGTGTTCTGTACCAGCCTGCTACCGGCCCTGCAGAAAAGGCAGGGACAACCCCTTTTACAAGAAGGCAAGAGGCTGGAACTAAGCCTGCCAAATTTATGGATACAAAAGCAAACAGAACAAGACACGAACCATGAAACAGGAGCTATTCAAGCGGTTGCCTTCAGCAAACCAGCCCTCCCACGCATTCTTCTTGTATACAGTTCAGCTTCTCTCTGCCTCCTTCCGAGGAGCCCCATTGCCTTCCTCTGTTTACTCCTGATTGACTGCCTCCTGCGTCGGGCGTCCTTGAACAGGGCCAGCTGTGGGTCATCTTCATCCACGCTGTCAGGCTCACACAGCTGGGTGTGTCGTGACCAGGTGGGAGGGGCCTGACTGAGGGCTCTCATCAGCAAGCTCTCCAACCCCCTCAGCAAGCTCTTCAACACCCCCCTCCTCCTCCTCTGAGTCGTCCGACCCAACTGCCGAACCCACAGGCTGACCCTGAATCACAACATGAGCCACGAGGCCAGGGATGCCGACGTGTCGGACCATAACGTATTCGAAATAAGTTCTCTTCTACGTGTCTCTGGCGATTCTCCGTCCTCCAGGTTGTCCCAAAGGGGCTTTTTCGAGAGGCTACTGGACTTTCTTGGTTTTGTCCCTGAAGGCATTTCGCTTCTCATCCGAGAAGCTTCCTTCAGTTCTGACTGAACGGTGAGGAATGTGTAAGGACGTTAGAACAGAAGAAGCTTCTCGGATGAGAGGTGAAACGTCTTCAAGGAAAAGCAAAAGAAGTTGCCTCTCGAAAAAGCTTGGGAAAAACCAGTTGCCTCTTGAAAAAAGCACCTCTGGGATTTTTTTTTCCTATGTATTCAACTAGGAATTGATTATTTTATCTCTTTTATTTCAGCCTGGCAGATCGTCTAGAATTCCCACCTGTGTTTTGACATGGATTTTGATTATTTCTTCTTTTCCTTTTTTGGAAATCCCAGCTGCTTAGCAGATGGTAAGCATGGGGGGGGGGAAAGAGAAACAGCCTCTCCCCACCAAAAAAAAAAACAGGGGAGGGGGAAAGACAGCAAAAATCCTACGTTCCTACACCCTGATTCATTCAATCTGCTGTTTTGCCTCACAACTAGACTAATAAGCCATTACACCAGCTACTTGAGCGCTTATCTAGTATAAATGCATCTGTCAGGCACATTCCACATCATCAATAAAAGCTGCCAGATCGCTTTATAATTCAATGATATAAGCTCTAAGCATCTTTGGGGGAAAATATAATTTAAAGATTGCCATGCTAACGGTTCTGTGGTGGTTGTGTCGGCGTTGACAATTCCCCGCCCGTTGGAAGTCCAAACCTTCCCCATCCCGGAATGACGCACAGGCCCAGCTTGCGTCCTAAATCTCTGTTGGACACCAGCTTATCAAAAATAGCCACATCTTTTGGCTTGTCCGGCCTCATTTGCTGATAAAACTCTGCAAAACCGGGAAGGCCTCAAGGCAGGAGAACATCCTCACCCGCCACCGCCTGTCCGTGGCCTGCTGGCTTGCAAAAGAGAGAGAGAGAGAGAAAGTGAAAGAGACAGAGAGGGAAAAAGAGAGAGGGGGAGAGGGAGAGAGAGAAAGAGAGAGACAGTGATGGAGAGAGAAAAAGAGAAAGCAAGAGAGAAAGCAAGAGACAGAAAGAGAAGGAGAGAGAGAAAGCAAGAGACAGAGAGGAGAGAGAGAGAGAGAGAGAGAGAGAGAGAGAGAGAGAACAATAAACAGACAAGCGCCATCTGGATTATGTTATATAGGCTTGTGCAGTCTGGAACCTAGGGGATGCATCAAATAAACTTCTGCCATTTCAGTAGATGAAAGGCCAACAGAAGGGCCTCTGGAAAAGACCCCACCTCTAATGCAGGGGCTGGAGATGTGTGTGGGGGGGAAGGGGCAATACATTTGAAATGAAATAAATCCAATACAGATAATTTCCTCTTAGATTACCAGGGATTGTGTTGCTTTTTACACTACAAGAATAGGTTAGATTATATTAGATTAGGATTAGATTAGATTAAGAGCAGAGTAGAATATGGAATTAGGAAATAGAATAGGTGTAGAGTAGAATAGAGTAAAGTAGAGTAGATAGAGTAGAATAGAATAGAATAGAATAGAATAGAATAGAATAGAATAGAATAGAATAGAGTAGAATAGAATAGAGTAGAATAGAGTAGAATAGAATAGGTGGAGTAGAGTAGAGTAGAGTAGAGTAGAGTAGAGTAGAATAGAATAGAATAGAATAGAATAGAATAGAATAGAATAGAATAGAATAGAATAGAATAGAATAGAATAATTTAATTTAATTTAATTTAATAAATTGATTTCTATACCGCCCTTCTCCCGAAGGACCCAGGGCGGTGAACAGGGCAATACACAGTAAAAATCGAATACAAAAATTAAAAAACCATTAAACATCATGCCCATAAAATCAATCCATATTAAAATTAAAACTAGTTTTAAAAACCCAACCCCATCCCGTCAGACCAGGCCAGCTTGTTCAAAAAAGAATGTTTTGAGATCGCGCCGGAAGGAGCGAAGGTCGGGGGCCATCCGGAGCTCAACCGTTAAGCGGTTCCAAAGGTCTGGCGCACCCACAGAGAACGCTCTCCCCCTGGGGGGTCACCAATCGGCATTCTTTGATCGGCGGCACCCTGAGGAGGCCCTCTCTGTGGGAGCGCACTGGACGGAGGGAAGTTGACGCCGGCCGCAGGTGTTGCCGTAGGTAATCCGGACCCATGCCATGAAGGGCTTGGTAAGTCATAACTAACACCTTGAACCTCACCCGGAGAGCAACCGGTAGCCAATGCAACTCGCGGAGCAAAGGTGTAACATGGGAGTATCGGGAAGCTCCCAAGACAACTCGCGCGGCTGCATTCTGCACAAGTTGGAGTCTCTGGGTGGACCTCAAGGGCAGCCCCATGTAGAGAGTATTACAGTAGTCTAGACGAGAGGTCACGAGCACATGAGTGACTAGAGTGAATAGAATAGAATAGAATAGAATAGAATAGGTGTAGAATAGAATAGAATAGAATAGAATAGAATAGAATAGAATAGAGTAGAGTAGAGTAGAATAGAATTAGTCCGCAAGTCTTAAAATTAGCAAGTTTGGAGACCCCTGCCCTAACCCTACACCATTCCAAGCAAATGGCTTTTCCAGTCTCTTCCTGAGAAACTTCCAGTGATGGACATTCATAACAACCTCACCCTACTTTGCCCTTAACTCAACCCAGGAATATGTTAGCAACGAGCTGAGTAGTTTTGTGATGCTTTCATTTCCACCTAATCAGAAGAGTTTCCCAACACCCCACTACACACACACACACCTCAGCTTGGTTATTATTTGATTAATCACGAAGAGCCCAGCTTTAATTTCCAGGGCCGTAAAATTGTTGGATATATGAATACTTAAATCTCTTCAGGTGGCAATTTGCATTTTTTTTTCCAGGCAGAGATATTTAAAGGGCAAAAATCTTTTGCGGCGGCGTCTCTCGTGGCTCCTGTGCCATTCTGTGCATTGGCTGGGATGAATTGGAAGTGCTGCATTTTCAAGGGGTTTTTTTTATATACATATAGCTGGGGGTGGGGAAAATCCCCACCGTTTATTCCATCTCAAGAGTCTGGTCACAAACCTAGTTTGATTTCCCCGAACCGTTCTTTTTTGGCTTCCTCGCGAAACGATTCTAGGTTAGAGTCATTAAAATATTGCTCTTCTTAGAGATTTCGTTTTTCCCCCGGGGCTGTTTTTAACTGGGGGTGGGGGTGGGAGCGGCGCTGTTTAAATTAATTAGGTCAAAATTTTGCAGGGGAAGAAGAAAAAAAAAGTTCCACCTGCTAACTCCCCCCCCCCTGCAAAATGCCTTTCCCTGGTTTTCTCGCCGGCAATTACGGAGGAATCGCTTCGTTAGCGGTTTCCTCCTACGAATCCTTTTTCCCATGGTTGTTAAGTGAGACACTGCAGCTGGTAAGTTAGGAAGATGGTTCTTAAGTGAATCTGGCTTCCCCGTCCCCTTGACTTTGCTTGTCGGCGAAGTATTTATGGACAAAGAAAAATAAAGGGATGCAATGTAGATGTTTGAGAAGTTCAAGGTGGTCCGTGGTAATTTCCGACGAAAAAAGAAAAACACACACACACACACACACACAGAGCACAACAAGGGATCCATTTATTGAACTGGAAAGGTGGACCTTAACATCTTGTTTCTGAAATCAATTTGCTCGACTCACACTTTATTACATACAACTCAGCTGGAGCATAAATCCATCCCTCCATACGCACACACGTTTTAAGTTAGGGGGAATATATATATATATATATATATATATATATATATATATATATATATATATATATATATATATATAATCAGCCCATGTTCGAATCTCAGATAAAGGGTATGACTAACTGATGAGAACATAAAGAGTTCGAAATGATCATCTTAGCCTCCCAAATTCTTTATTAGCAATTTGAATAATTTGCATATATATATATATATATATATATATATATATATATATGTATATATATATATGTATATATATATATATATATATATATATATATATATATATATATATATATATATATATATATAAAAATAAAGGGAACACTTAAACTTAAACACTTAAACTTAAACACTTAAACAACACAATGTACTGTATTTAATAGTAGGATGTGTGTATGTATGTGTGTGTAGACGCCAAAGGCGCACGGAACGCTGTTACCTTCCCACCGGAGTGGTCCCTATTTTTCTACTTGCATTTTTACGTGCTTTCGAACTGCTAGGTTGGCAGAAGCTGGGACGAGTAACAGGCGCTCGCTCTGTTACGTGGCACTCGGGATTCGACCCGCCAAACTGCCAATCTTCTGATCGACAAGCTCAGCGTCCTAACACACTGAACCACCGCGTCCCCTCCCCCCTCTCTCTCTAACTATATATATATATTAGCTGTGTACCGTATAAAACAAAGCAATGAAAAAAAAGGTGGAATCCAGCCGTCCAGATGTAAGCCAAGACAGAAAGGAGAGAGATTTTTATGGAGAATTAATTTATTCCCTGCTGAAAGCTGAAGGCTATCTAGAAGTTCTGATTTTTCAGGGGTTTTTTTTCCCCTCCTAGTAACTACTCATCTTCTATTTCTTAGTAATTTCTGGAGAGAATCCACCTCTTTGATAAATAAGGTGGAACTTCTGATCAAGGGGGCTTTTAGTGCTTAGAGAAGTGCCCACTTCCTTATACCTCTGTCCTCAATAGATCAAAGCATCAAAGAGATGGTTTGACACACAAGCTGTCAGATATCATTAAAGGTCCCACCAAGTGAAGCCAGTGTTGAAATGATGGGATCTGTGGTCCAACAGCATCTGTTCCCAAGCCAATGTAGACCCCTTGATCTAGTCTACCAACACAATCCAGACACCTGGCAAATTCCAGAAGCATGGACCAAGGGGAACCATCTCTGTTCCACCAATGTAGAATTAGCTTTCTACATTTCCTTGGCTGTCTGAAAAAAACCCTAACCAAACATCCAGTTATCATTTTAATTATTTCTGCTTAGTATTTCTGCTGGCATTAATTGCCTGGAGGGTCTCAGGAAAAATTAAGACATTTTGATGCCTAGGACGGTTTAATCTTGCTAGGTTCCTAAGGGCCGATTCACTTCTGTGTGTTTTTTCTTCCTAATATGAAAGAAGTTATCAGTCTGGGAAAGGAGAAGATAAGAGATGCAGTAAAAGCAACATCATGGAATTAAAATTATCTTGGGATAAGACTCTTGAGAAACATCCAGGTTGATGAGGACGGCTTGATCACCCGTTTTCCACTGACGTTGGTGTACCCAACTGAGACTTCGACATATAAATACTTCTTTTAAATCCTATCTTAAAAGGACTTCTCTAAAATGGACTTTTCTATAGTTATACAAATCTGATGGCATAGCAAACAAGAAATATATCACAATCCAAGACATCCTAAAATAATCTACAGGAATGCAAGAATGCTCGAAAGGAATATTACAGAACAAAAGATGGCCATTTTTTTTAAAATGAAAGCCATACTTTGAATTATGTTGGGGGTTTTTTTTAACAGCTTAGTGAGGACAGGCATACAATGGGAGATACTCATCAGCAAGGGGATTCCAAATTTCAACCCTGCCATTGGGGAAACATCGGGAACTCTGGGTCTTCTCAAAGGACAACATCTAAAGCCCAACTGGAATCTACTCTCCAGTTTAGGATGGAGAGGGCATTTAAAGATGGACCTTGTCAACTTTATGGACTACTTTTCCGGTCCATGAGAATCCGAGTGGGGGGGGACTTTATAACGTCGCACATTGTCCAGGCAGGCAAGATGGCGAGCGGCAATTGAGATGCAGTTACTCTAGTGGGGAAGCAGAAGGTCCTTTGCAGTTTAATGGTGGAAAAGTCCTCCTTACAGCCCAGTGAGCAAAGACTTTTCCACTTCAAAGGCAGCCCTCCCCCCCCCAAAAAAATAAGCCCCCCTTCCCCCATATTCAACAGGTAACTTTTGCAAAATGTCTATGGAGATTCTTAGTCATCCAGGTCAGGGTTATCCCAAAGGTGCTTTTTCAAGGGGCACCAAGAAGCTTCTTAAGTTCTGAAGAACTCCAGCAGATCTTCAGCAGAACTGAAGAAGCTTCTCGTATGAGAAGCGAAAGGTCTTCAACAAAAAATCAAAAAGTGCAGTTGCTCAGGAGCAACCCATTTTTGTGGTTTAAGAGGGGCTAGCTCCTCCATCTGGGCTGCAAAGGGGGAAAAAAAAGCAAGATTCTGCAATTATGGGATGGAGAGGGCGTCGAGGGTCGGGGGGGGATCAGAGCAACTCGTCGCTCTGCAAGCCAACTTCTCCATTTCCTTTTCATTTCGGTGTCCTCTCGGATTGGCTGGGCCGATGCAGATCAGAAAGCCCGCAAAGCTAGGTAAGACTTTCGAGCAAAGAATCGCGATGCTTTTATCTATCTTCACGCGCGCCTCCAAGTTCCCCGCGCCCCCCCCAAAAAACTCAGCCTGCCTGAATTAACTGAGCCTTCTCGGACATTTCTGCCAGCAGATCCATCTTCATGCCTCTGGCATTTTCACAGAGCATTTCTCTGGCCCAGCCAGAGAAAACTGGAGGGGGGGGGGGGCAAAAAAATTGTTACCAAAATTTACCATCCCTGGGGCTGGTGAAGAGAAGAACGTTGAAAGTCCGGATCTCCAGAAGGCATCAGGGTAGTAGAAAATGCTGGAGTAATCGGGTGCAAAGGGAAGGAACGTTAAGGCCTCGGAGGTAAAGAAGAAGTCAGAAGCATCGGCTCGGCAAAGGAACATGGTCTTTATTGTGGGACCCGAAGCCTTCGCTTAAACTCTTTTCTTGGCGAGGCTGGAAGGAGCGGCTTTGTTCTCCGAGGGCTGAACCTGGGAAATAAAAGCACGTTTTGGCGTGAAGGGGGCTATCACAGCCACAACTAAACAACCTCTTTCTCCAGGGGTAGTGGGATTTCCGACAGGCTGCGAGGAGGTGTAGAACAATTCCCCGTGCCATGAAATCTAGCAGGACAGGGAACAGACTTTAGCTATCCCAGGGAGCTTTTTGTGCAGAGAGGGTCGAGAAAAATTCTGCAGAAAAACGGCAGCCAAAATAAAAGGGGGGAGGGCACATTTTTCCCCCCTCCCTGATATGCTAGACTGCTAAGCACATTTGATTTGTGCTTAGATTGTAAGCCGCCCTGAGTCTTCGGAGAAGGGCGGGATATAAATGGGATTAAAATAAATAAGTAAAAAATAAAATAAGCTTCGATCTTCCCTCTTCTCAGACATCCCGTCGTCTTCCCTCTTGCCAGAGCTGATGATTTGATTGATGGGGCGAAAGATTCTTAACGGAAGCGGAAGGAAGGAAGGAAGGAAGAACGCAGACCTCGGAAGAGGCGATCAGTTTGCAACCGTCACCCGTTTAGGGACCAATCGGAAAGCACAATACCGCAACACCGAGGCCCGAGGATTGGTTGGACGGAGAGGGGATCTGAAGCGCCTTCCCCGAGAGGGCGGTGGCCAATCGGTTTTTCAGATCCCAATTATCGCTTTTTTTTATTTTTTGCAAGACGGATGATTCACAAGACCAGACAAGACTTGCAGAAAAGGAAGAAGGAAAGTCGAAACTGAAAAGAGACAGGAGGATGGTGTGTGTGTGTGTGTGTGTGTGTGTGTGTGTGTGTGCGCGCTTTTACTTACTTCGAGGTTCCCTCTGGCCTTTTTTAAAACGTTGTGCGTTAACGCCACTGCAAAGAGAAAAGAGAGTTGGTTTGGCTTGAGAAGGTGAGTTTGCCCTAGGCATCCAGGGGCAGTCCTCACAACCAGCTGTTTAATGTTTAAAGATTAAAAAAAACAATGTGTGTGATGTACGTAAAAAAAATCATTTTTAATGGCTGCCAAGGTGCCCATAGCAAAACAACAACAAGAAAAAGACAATAAAGGTTATCTTATCTATCTAATGGCCAAAAAAAACAAAACACAAGCCCATTTGGGAGAGCGGATTCGGACTTACGACTCTGGGATTTGCCATTAAAAAAATGGTGGCCTCTTGGTCAAGCAGGGGATTGGATTAGAAGACCTCCAAGGTCCCTTCCAACTCCGTTATTCTGCAATTCTGTTAAAATACTCCAGAACATTCACAACCGGACATTGCCTTATGGCGAGTCAATTTCCTACTTGCTTTCCCAACTGAGATCTAGCTTGCTACTTGGAGCTGAAAAGGAAGTAGGGTAGAGTAGAGTAGAGCAGAGCAGAGCAGAGCACAGCAGAGCAGAGCACAGCAGAGCAGAACAGAACAGAAAAGAATATGGAATGTAAAATAGAATAGAATAGAATAGAATAGAATAGAATAGAATAGAATAGAATAGAATAGAATAGAATAGAATAGAATAGAATAGAATAGAATAGAATAGAATAGAATAGAATAGAATAGAATTGGAATAGAATAGAATAGAATAGAAATGGAATAGAATAGAATAGAATAGAATAGAATAGAATAGAATAGAATAGAATAGAATAGAACAGAATAGAATACAGTAGAATAGAATAGAATAGAATAGAATAGAATAGAATAGAAATGGAATAGAATAGAATAGAATAGAATTGAATAGAATTGAATAGAACAGAACAGAATAGAATAGAAATGGAATAGAATAGAATAGAATAGAATAGAATAGAATAGAATAGAATAGAATAGAATAGAATAGAATTGGAATAGAATAGAATAGAAATGGAATAGAATAGAATAGAATAGAATAGAATAGAATAGAATAGGAATAGAATTGGAATAGAATAGAATAGAATAGAATAGAATAGAATAGAATAGAATAGAATAGAATAGAACAGAATAGAATAGAATTGGAATAGAAATGGAATAGAATAGAATAGAATAGAATAGAATAGAATAGAATAGAATAGAATAGAATAGAATAGAATAGAATAGAATAGAAATGGAATAGAAACGGAATAGAAACGGAATAGAAATGGAATAGAATAGAATAGAATAGAATAGAATAGAATAGAATAGAATAGAATAGAATAGAATTGGAATAGAAATGGAATAGAAATGGAATAGAATAGAATAGAATAGAATAGAATAGAATAGAATAGAATAGGAATAGAATAGAATAGAATAGAATAGAATAGAATAGAATAGAATAGAATAGAAATGGAATAGAAACGGAATAGAAACGGAATAGAAATGGAATAGAATAGAATAGAATAGAATAGAATAGAATAGAATAGAATAGAATAGAATAGAATTGGAATAGAAATGGAATAGAAATGGAATAGAATAGAATAGAAACGGAATAGAATAGAATAGAATAGAATAGAATAGAATAGAATAGAATAGAATAGAATAGGAAAATGAAATAATTAGAATAGAATAGAATAGAATAGAATAGAATAGAATAGAATAGAATAGAATAGAATAGAATAGAATAGAATAGAACAGAACAGAATAGAGCAGAGCAGAAAAGAATGACAGTGTTGGAAGGGACCTTGGAGGCCTTCCAGTCCAACCCCATGCTCAGGCAGGGAACCCTAGACCATTTTAGACGAATGATTGTCCAGAAGGGAAATGGCACCAGGTCAGACCACGGGGTTGATCTAGTTGAGCCTCCAGTGCCCACCTAGGCCGCTGTGAAGCCCAGAATCAGGACAAGGAACAGGGCGGATGGAAGACACCCCTCCCCCCACTCACACTGATCGATGATGACCCTCTCCATGTTTTCTTTGAGCTGGCTGGTGGAATACAAGCGCCTGGCCATGCTGTAGAGCTTCTTCTCCTGTTCGGCCACTTTCCGACGTAGCTTGAGGACCTCGGACTTCAGGCTTTCGTCCTGCAGGGCAAGGAGGCGGGTTAGCTTTCCTTCCCATGACGGGTTTTGGGCTTCCCAAAGCTGGACCGGACGCCGCCATGGCGGAAAGCGAGAATGTTTCTTCTCAAGAAGATGTCCTTCTACAAGAGTGGCAAATATCTGTAGGTTCATTTTTCAACCATGTTATTGCACCTAATGGAAAAAAAACCTATGGGCCAAGTCCAGAAAGGTTTCCTTCTATTAGCTCATCATTAACCAGGTTTACCTTCAAGGGAAGACCCAGAAGATGCTTTTTCCGGGAGGCAACTGGGCTTTCTTCTTTTTTTTTCCTTCGAAGACGTTGCGCTTCTCATCCAGGAAGCTTCTTCAGCTCTTCGACCGGATGGCGGAGAATGGAAGGAGGAAGCTTCTTGGATGAGGGGGGAAATGTCTTCACAGGAAAAACAAGGAAGTCATGGAAAAGCATCTCTGGGACAACGATGAGCTGGAGGGCTGACAATCTCCATCAACCTTCAATGGGAGACCAGAAGGTCCCACAGGGTCAGGAGGGAAAAAAAAGAGAGGATTTCTTGGCGTGCCTCTACCATGACACCCTCTCTCCGGCTTTTGGGAGGCTTGAAACCCTAACCCTAACCCTCCCTCTCCTTCCTACCCACCGGGACCCTCACCTGAAGGGAGTATGCCGCAGCGTGGACCACCTTCATCGGCAAGGAGACCCTCCAGAGGAGGTTTAACAGGCGGGCGGCTTCTTCCAGGTTCTGCTGGACCGCCCGGAAGGTGGCAGACAAACTGCTCAGAGGAACCTGCAGAAGGAGAAACCGGGAGAGAGGAGATCAGAAAAATTTTATCCTGGGGTGGCGGGGGGGGGGGAAGTGGGGTGGAGCAAGAAAAGGAAGGAAGGAAGGAAGAGAAAGGAGGGAGGGAGGAGAAAGGAAGGAAGGAAGGAAGGAAGGAAGGAAGGAAGGAAGGAGGGAGGGAGGGAGGGAGGGAGGGAGGGAAGGAAGGAAGGAAGGAAGGAAGGAAGGAAGGAAGAAAGAAAGAAAGAAAGAAAGAAAGAAAGAAAGAAAGAAAGAAAGAAAGAAAGAAAGAAAGAGGAAGGAAGGAAGGAAGGAAGGAAAGAAAGAAGGAAAGAAAGAAAGAAAGAAAGAAAGAAAGAAAGAAAGAAAGAAAAGAGGGAGGAAGAAAGGAAGGAAGGAAGGAAGGAAGGAAGGAAGGAAGGAAGGAAGGAAGAAAGAAAGAAAGAAAGAAAGAAAGAAAGAAAGAAAGAAAGAAAGAAAGAAAGAAAGAAAGAAAAGAGGGAGGAAGAAAGGAAGGAAGGAAGGAAGGAAGGAAGGAAGGAAGGAAGGAAGGAAGGAAGGAAGGAAGGAAGGAAGAAAAGTCAGCTACAGTTTGGGGGCTGATGAGTGTGAATATTCCGAGTCAGGCAAAACTAATTTATTCCATTAAAAAAGATAGCAAAATTATGCATTATTCAAGGACGGAGGTGGGGGGGCTGCCGGAGGAGCAGGAATGCAGCCCTAATCAATAACGGTAATTAATAATGGGTTACATTTACTGGGCTCCGTGGAAAAAACAGACTCCCCTGCTCTCCTGCTTTGCCCTCCACGTCTCGTCATTTGAAAGTCAAATGACCCCCCAACGTCAATTTGGGGCACTATGGATGTTTCTCCCTTAGCAGACCTTCTAAACGCTTCCCATCTATCGGGAGCCGAGGCGAAATGTGTTCCTCGGAAGACGGGCGAGAGAGCGGAGGAAACGGAGTGCCAAAGGGAGAAGCGGATGAGAAAGGAGGTGAAGGGGTGGAGAATGTCCTCTGGAATGTCTTCTGGTTTGGATGTGAGTCCCTTTGAAAAAGGAATGGGATGGGATATGTTATAGAATATGGAATAGAATGGGATGAGGAATGGGATGGGATGGGAGGGATAGGATAGGAGATAGGGTAGGGTAGGGTAGGGTAGGGTAGGGTAGGGTAGGGTAGGGTAGGGTAGGGTAGAATAGAATAGAATAGAATAGAATAGAATAGAATAGAATAGAATAGAATAGAATAGAATAGAATAGAATAGAATAGAATAGAATAGAATAGAAAATATGGAATGGAAATTAGAATAGAATAGAATAGAATAGAATAGAATAGAATAGAATAGAATAGAATAGAATAGAATAGAATAGAATAGAATAGAAATACAGAATAGAATAGAATAGAATAGAATAGAATAGAATAGAATAGAATAGAATAGAATAGAATAGAATAGAATAGAATAGAACAGAACAGAATAGAATAGAAAATATGGAATGGAAATTAGAATAGAATAGAATAGAATAGAATAGAATAGAATAGAATAGAATAGAATAGAATAGAATAGAATAGAATAGAATAGAATAGAATATGAAATGGAGAGAATAGAATAGAATAGAACAGAACAGAATAGTTGGAAGGGACCTTGGAGGCCTTCTAGTCCAACCCCCTGCTCAGGCAGGAATCCCTATTACCATTTCAGGCAAATGTTTGTCCAATCTCTTCTTAAAAACATCCACTCTTGGAGCACTTCCAGCGTTGCTCCTAGGGAGGATAACAAAACTAGGAGGATATTAACCAGGTTCCTTTGCTCATCTGGACCAAGGACAGCTTATTTTACCCTTCCTCTCCATTATGGCAACGTCACATGGACCCCTGGTGCCTGACACTCCGTCCTCAACTCTTCTAGAAGATCTGTGGTTCCGTGAGAACCCCACCCATTCAGCGTCTCGGCCACGCCACTTACTGTTGCCGCAGAATCCAGAGCTTCTGCCTCTTTGAGGGGAAGCTCCAATTTAGACAGTTGCTTCCGCCCTTCCGTGACCTGCTTCCGGAGACAGTTGTAATCTTCGATCAAGCCGAGAATATGCTGGCCGTTCTTGTCTGCCCACACGCAGTGACTGGGGACGGGGCAAATCTCTCTGGTCTTGTTGGTCAACAGGTTGCAATGGGAGGGGCTGTCCAGGGTGCTGAAAGTCAGCTCTGAAGGGGAAGCATGGAAGAGGATGTTGGTTAGCTACCCTCCATTTACGCAACGTGTAGAGGTGGCAATCAAAAGTCTTCCTCTGTGGATTATTTCCTTGGTGGAGCAGTGGGCCTCCTTAAGTAACACCAGCTGCCTGCAATTAGTGCAGGTTTGAGTCCCACCAGGCTCAAGGTTGACTCAGCCTTCCATCCTTCCGAGGTAGGTAAAATGAGGACCCAGATTGTTGGGGGCAATAAGCTGACTTTGTAATAATGCCGCCTGAGATGGGGCCGAAAGCCCTAATAAGCAGGCATATACATAGAATGAAGGCTATTGCTAAGCACATTGATTTCTGCTTTAAATTGTAAGCCGCCCTGAGTCTTCGGAGAAGGGCGGGATATAAATGGGATTAAAATTAAAAATTAAAATTAAATTAAATTATTATTAACCCATGACCCATACATTTTCTCTACTCCTCTGGCAATTGAAAACCATATAGCTCCTCTGCTTCTAAAGAACTGGATGAAATTAACAGAATAACGGAGTTGGGAGGGAACTTGGAGGTCTTCTAGATTGTCCTCCTAGTGCAGGAGTCTTCAAACTTGGCCCTTTTATGACTTGTGGATGTCAACTCCCAGAATTCCTCAGCCAGGCACGCTGGCTGAGGAATTGTGGGAGTTGAAGTCCACAAGTCATAAAAGGGCCAAGTTTGAAGACCCCTGTCCTAGTGCCTCCTTTTTCTTATTTACTACTTCCCTTGAATTCAAAATAACAGGATAACAGAGTCGGAAGGGACCTTGGAGGTCTTCTAGTCCAATCCCCAGCTCACGCAAGGGACCCTACACCATTTCAGACACTTGAAAACCTCCTGGGTTGAAGCACCCACAACTTCTGGTGGCAAGCTGTTCCACTGACTAATTGTCTAGTCTCTTCTTAAAAACCTCCAGTGATGGAGCACCCACACTTTCTGGAGGCAACTTCCGTTCCACTGGTTGATTGTCCTCACTGTCAGGAAATTTCTCTCCTTAGTTCTAGGTTGCTTCTCTCCTTGGTTAGTTTCCGTCCACGTCTTCTTCTTCTGCCTTCAAGTGAACAAGAAGCCCAACCCTGGACGACTCCATTATAGAGACCAAAGGCTCACCCTAGTTTTCTCTTTTATTTCCTAATCCCCTTGGAGTTAATGGCTCTGAGACACGCACGCCTACTTTTGCAATCTTTTAAGATGGCTTGACAAGGTCAAAAGTATTGGATGAAGTCAGACGTCCAAGTGGGGATATTTATTTGCTAAGTCTTCTGAGCTAAGGGACATCCATTACGTCCTGTGGCAGTAGATGTTCCCTTCCCCGTTCAAATTTGCATGGCACGCCGATGCTTCTGTCTTCCCTGAAGCTTTAGGTGGTTGGAAACTTTGATTTAATAGCAGTGGGGGAGGTGGGGGATTGGGGGGGTGTGGATAGAGAGAACGCTCCCCCAGGGCACAACATAAATTGTACTGGTTCATTCACGGACCCTCCAAAGCTCCTATTGATCATTGCCAAGTAATGCATGGCCAAGACTCTTATCTTAAACAAGCTGCTCAGTTAAGAAAAAGTTTACAGGAAACAGGTTCGACTCTTCAGCTTTTAAGTTGGGCTTCCCGGCCACCACCTTGGTGCTTCAGGATTTTGAGCGCGGCTCCTTAGATTGGGAAGAGAGGTCTCAGAAAGAGCTGGAGGTTTCTGAGTTCCCTCCTCCCCAAAGAATCCAATCTCGGGAGCCGCTCTCAAAATCCTGAAGGGCCACCTTGGCAATCACCCTCCAGCCCAAACAGGAGCAGACTTCATGAGCCCCACCCACCCCAAACTTCACAGAGTCTCCAGGAAGGATGTATGGGTGATGCCTCCTGACCAACCCATGGTAATGGTGGCTTCGATGTGAACAACCAAGTTCAGAGAGCACCAAGGTTCTCTCCTTTCGTCCTGTGCGCTCCCACAGGGAGGGCCTTCTCAGGGTACCGCCGGCAAAAGATTGCCGGCGGGTAACACCCAGGGGGAGAGCCTTCTCTGTGGGTGCGCCTGCCCTCTGGAACCAGCTGCCCATAGAGCTCAGGACTGCCCCTGACCTTCGTTCATTCCGCCGGGACCTGAAGACCTGGCTCTTTGAGCTTTCTGGCCAGGACTGAGAATTTTAATTGTAATTTTATTTTAATTGGGTTTTAATTGGAGTTTAACAGGGGTTTTATTTTATTCAAGGACTAAATTTGATTATTTTAATTGTTCTGAACTTTTGTCATTTGTATTGTTATTTTAAATTCCTTGTGAACCGCCCTGAGTCCTACGGGAGAAGGGCGGTATATAAGTCCAATAAACATAAACATAAACATTTCAACCCTGAGCTACAAATATTCTCCTTCATTGATGGCCGAAGACCGTTTCTCCCTACCGTTGATGCCAGTCTGAAGTTGTTGGGACTCGTGGCTGAAAAGGTAACTGATCTGCACAGCTGGCCCCGAGTAGTTCTTCTCCCCCTTTCCTAGACACAGCTGCTCTTCTACTTTTTCGTGCAACATCTGGTTGGACTTGATGCTCTGCTCCAGCTGCTTCCTCAAGAACTGGATTTCAGTCAACAGTTCACCTAACTCAAGAGGCTGCTTCTGATCTTTCCAGCATTCGTCTGCTCCATTCTGGCGACGATCTAAAGGGTGTTCGTTGTTTTTTTTTGGAGGGGGGGATTTAAGAAAAAAAAGAAAACCATTACTATTATGAACAAATATCAAAGGGCTGGGGGCTAAAACTTATAAAGAACGGTTGCTGGAATTGGGTATGTCCAGTTTAATGAAGGACGAGGGGTGACATGATAGCAGCCTTCCAATATTTGAGGTATTTGAAGTCCTCCAAGGTCCCTTCCAACTCTTATTATTATTTATTATTATTATAAATAATAATGATGCTCTTTAAGAAAGAAATCCTTGCCTTGACGTTCTTGTAAACTGTTTCAACCGTGACATCGTCATCAATATTATTATTGATCATCGCACAGTCAGCCAGATGTTCAGACTGGGTTTGACATTTCTGTCTACCTATCGAGTGCTTACCAAGGACCTGGGATAGGCGGATGAGGATGTTTGATGGTATTACAGATATCGTCGCAGGATGGAAGCAGTTCCCAATAAGGCCTCCTTTTGCAATTGACTGATGGCGAATTTGTCAATGCCGATGATGGTGTCCAAGTTGTTTTGGGATGGCACCCAAGACGCCTATTACTATTGGTGCCACCCTTGCTTGCCTTTGCCACAGTCGTTCTATTTCTATTTGTAGGTCTTTGTATTTTGTTATCTTCTCCAATTATTGTTGTTGTTGTTGTTAGTAAAAATGGTGACGGTCAAAATGCTGAACAATCCAGAATGTGAGCCAGCTCCAAAAAGTAGATAATGATTTTACAAAGAAAAAAAAATGCATGCACACAAACGCAGTCCCCCCACCGCATGTATGCACGTATAACCCTCTCTAGTAATTGCTTTCACTCTCCGAAGATTTAATAAGAGCCAAAAATTATTTTTCACTTTGACTATAAAAGCTAATGTTGCATACCCAGGGCAAAAAAGTACGTATATTAAAGGACTGGAGTGAAGAAGATTGATAAATTCTGAAGGACGTTTGAAAAACCTGGTTGAGAAGAGAAGATGAGCTTGCTCAAGATTAAATAACGGTAAGAAAGTGTCCTAATTACGAGGCGCGGAAGAGGAGGGTGTGAACAGAGGATAAAGAAAAGAAAAAGGCAGCTTCTCTGCTTGAAACCTGCATATCTGATCGCCCAAATCAAGGAACTCAAAAAAAATTTCAACCTGCAAAGGGCAAACTTTATGCCAGGGTCCACCAAGATGGGCTCCGGTGGCCCTAACCCCATTAAAAGAAAATCAGGATCAATCTGGCAAGTTTTCAAAAGCTAGCAAAAATCTCACCAGAGATATGCAGAACGTGGAACGACAGACGATGCATGGAAAGTTGCAGGCCTCAGAGTTCAGGTAATCTCTTACCAGTTTGTTTAAGGACCATTCAAAGTTTCAACGGAACTGGAATAGAATAGGGAATAGGGAATAGGGAATAGGGAATAGAATAGAATAGAATAGAATAGAATAGAATAGAATAGAATAGAATAGAATAGAATAGAATAGAATAGAATAGAATAGAATAGAATAGAATAGAATAGAATAGGGAATAGAAGAGGGAATAGGGAATAGGGAATAGGGAATAGAATAGAATAGAATAGAATAGAATAGAATAGAATAGAATAGAATAGAATAGAATAGAATAGAATAGAATAGGGAATAGAAGAGGGAATAGGGAATAGGGAATAGGGAATAGAATAGAATAGAATAGAATAGAATAGAATAGAATAGAATAGAATAGAATAGAATAGAATAGAATAGAATAGAATAGAATAGAATAGAATAGGGAATAGAAGAGGGAATAGGGAATAGGGAATAGGGAATAGAATAGAATAGAATAGAATAGAATAGAATAGAATAGAATAGAATAGAATAGAATAGAATAGAATAGAATAGAATAGGGAATAGAAGAGGGAATAGGGAATAGGGAATAGGGAATAGAATAGAATAGAATAGAATAGAATAGAATAGAATAGAATAGAATAGAATAGAATAGAATAGAATAGAATAGAATAGAATAGGGAATAGAAGAGGGAATAGGGAATAGGGAATAGGGAATAGAATAGAATAGAATAGAATAGAATAGAATAGAATAGAATAGAATAGAATAGAATAGGGAATAGAAGAGGGAATAGGGAATAGGGAATAGGGAATAGAATAGAATAGAATAGAATAGAATAGAATAGAATAGAATAGAATAGAATAGAATAGAATAGAATAGAATAGGGAATAGAAGAGGGAATAGGGAATAGGGAATAGGGAATAGAATAGAATAGAATAGAATAGAATAGAATAGAATAGAATAGAATAGAATAGAATAGAATAGAATAGAATAGAATAGGGAATAGAAGAGGGAATAGGGAATAGGGAATAGAATAGAATAGAATAGAATAGAATAGAATAGAATAGAATAGAATAGAATAGAATAGAATAGGGAATAGAAGAGGGAATAGGGAATAGGGAATAGGGAATAGAATAGAATAGAATAGAATAGAATAGAATAGAATAGGGAATAGAAGAGGGAATAGGGAATAGGGAATAGGGAATAGAATAGAATAGAATAGAATAGAATAGAATAGAATAGAATAGAATAGAATAGAATAGAATAGAATAGGGAATAGAAGAGGGAATAGGGAATAGGGAATAGAATAGAATAGAATAGAATAGAATAGAATAGAATAGAATAGAATAGAATAGAATAGAATAGAATAGGGAATAGGGAATAGAAGAGGGAATAGGGAATAGGGAATAGGGAATAGGGAATAGAAGAGGGAATAGGGAATAGGGAATAGGGAATAGGGAATAGAATAGAATAGAATAGGGAATAGAATAGAATAGAATAGAATAGAATAGAATTAATAATAGAACAGGACAGGACAGAATAGAAATAGAAACAATAATAGAACAGAACAGAATAGAGCAGAATAGAAATAGAAATAATAGAACAGAACAGAATAGTTGAAAGGGACCTTGGAGGTCTTCTAGTCCAACCCCCTGCTCAGGCAGGAAACCCTATACCCATTTCAGACAAATGATTGCCCAATCTCTTCTTAAAAACTTCCAGTGTTGGAAAATTCACAACTTCTGGAGGTAGGTTGTTCCACTGGTTAATTGTTCTCACTGTTGCTTCTCTCCTTGATGAGTTTCCATCCGTTGCTTCTTGTCCTGCCCTCAGCTGCTTTGGAGAATAGCTTGACTCCCTCTTCTTTGGGGGCAGCCCCTGAGAGATCGGAAGACTGCTATCATGTCCCCCCTTGTCCTTCTCTTCACTAGACTAGACATACCCAATTCCAGCAACCGTTCTTTATATGTTTTAGCCTCCAGTTCCCTTATTTTTATTTATTTTTTTTATTTTAATTCCATTTATATCCCGCCCTTCTCCGAAGACTCAGGGCGGCTTACAAGCTTAGCAGTAGCCTTCATTCTATGTATATGCCTGCTTATTAGGGCTTTCATACACCCCCCAAGCGGCATTATTACAAAGTCAGCTTAATTGCCCCCAACAATCTGGGTCCTCATTTTACCTACCTGGGAAGGATGGAAGGCTGAGTCAACCTTGAGCCTGGTGGGACTCGAACCTGCACTAATTGCAGGCAGCTGGTGTTACTTAAGGAGGCATTAGCCCACTGCTCCACCAAGGCTCTTATATTTGAACCATTTGTACCTGGTTCCTTTACCTTTTTCATTCCGGAGAGCTTCGTCCAGCTTTTCGTAGACCTTGAGCTCCACTCGCAAGGAACACAACAATTTGTCGCTCTCCGACAGCTGACGCTGTTTGGTGGCCAGCTCCATCTGCAACCTGGGGCATCCCAAGCAAAAGCAGTCAGCGTGGAATTACAATTCTGCATCACGAAGGGTGATCTGATCGTGCCAACAACCGTGTTGGTTGTCAAGTCCCCTTCAAACCTTCCTCCTGAACCCTGACTTTCCATAAAGGAAGTGGATGCTGGGGGTCGTTCCTCTAATTTGGTCTTCAAGTCTATGCAAAGTCCAGAAGGTCAACTGCATTCTAACTCTAGTTCTCACGCTTCTGCATAAAATTCAACCCAGGGGAGAAGAATCTGTGACCGTCCGCCCACCCAGGGGGGGAACAACGTAGAGAGTTTTTCTTTAGCAACCTCTGGAAAACAACTCAAAGGTGCTGTTCAAGAAGGTAACTGGACTTTCTTGGGGTTCTCCTTTTCCTCGAAAACCCCAAAGGTGCTTTTTCAAGAGGCCCCTGAGGACGTACTCTGAGGACGTTTCGCTTCTCCTCCAAGAAGCTGCTTCAGCTGTGACTGGATGGTGGGGAATGGAAGGATTGAGGAGCTCCAAGTGGCCTCGACAGCTCTCAGAAAGAGTGCAAATGACCAGCGGTCTGCAAGGAATATAAATCCTTCCATTGTCCACCATCCGGTCAAAGCTGAAGAAGCTTCTTGGATGAGAAGCGAAAGGTCTTCCGATGAAAAACAAGGAAGTCCAGTTGCCTCGTGGAAAAGAAGCACCTTCAGGACAACCCTGAACGTGGATGGCCGAGAATCTCCGTAGACGTTTCCTTGAAAACATCTCACTTCTCACCCAAGCAGCTTCTTCGGTTCTTCTTGGGTGAGAAGTGAAATCTTTTCGAGGACCAAAACCAAAGACAGTCCAGTCGCCTTTTTTGAACAGCACCGACGCTGGATGGTTGAGACTCTCCAGATGCTCTTCTGGGAAACAACTGGCTCGCCTTCCCCACTTTGCACCGTGGGGAGTTCTCTCTGTTTTTCCCACCGTGGATTGAAGAATCACCTGTTCAGTTCATTCCTGACGTTGTAAATTTCGTGGGTCAGACCCTCGTTTTCGACCTCTCCTTTCCCCACTTGTTCCCGGAGCTTCTCGTTCTCCTTTCTGAGATGTTCCTGGTCCTTCTGAAGACGCTCAATGGCCAGGTTCTTCTGGGCCAAGGATTCTCGCAAGGCCTCGCTTTCTTTCTGCTTCTCCGCAAGGTGAGCCTCAAGTCCTTCTGATACATAATCATTTTATTAATTTTCTATTTTTGCAGATCATAAGTGCTTAGTAAACAACCTGTTGTCTGGGTCCATTTTTTTTTACTTCATCACACATTCCTAATCTCTACCCCCTTTTTTTCCGGCCAACGATAAACTACGTCCCGTATTTTAAAATTATTCTATGTCTTCTTTTTCTTTATCCTTCAGTATCGATCTGTCCATTTCTACATCGCCCAGTGATCATCTCTTGATCATCTCTTCATTTTTCCCGTGCTAAGCAAATACAATTCTTACTGCTGTTAATACGTGCGATACTTCCTCATCGTATTTTTCTAATATTCCGCCTAATAAAAAAAATATTTCCAGCTTATAAGCTCTTTTCTAGCCAACTCACATCTCCAATTGTATTTGCACTTGAGGCCACTTTATTAAATCAATACCCTGTTCTTCCAGTCCTTCTGAAGGGCCACAATTTGCTTCGTGTCATTGTGGGTCATTTCTTACAGTGTTTCTCTACCGCCCAAACTCTTATTGTTCAAGGTGATAAAAACCCCACGGGATAAAATGACAAACGGGAATTGAGGCTGGCCATCCAGGGTGGAAATCCATTGGGGAGGATGGCAAGCAAAATGCAAGCAAGATGGCACGAAGCGAACTATTGTGAGTCACAGGGAAGCCCTCCCCTTTTGCGACCTTCCGACAAGCAAAATCCACGGGGAAGCCAGCTCCACTTAGCAACGTGACTAATTTAACAACCACAAGTGATCCACTTAATCACTGTGGCAGCGACCGTCTGGCTTAGGGGCAGAAATTTTGGGCTCCGTTTGCCGTAAGCCGAGGACCACCTGTGCCGCTCTAAGGAATTGGAGAATTGTTTTTAAATGCGAGATGCAGAGCTGCCACCCGAAATAGAAGCCGATCTGTCAATTGAAGACTTTAGCGTTTCCAATTTTCGTTGGTGGCGCGGCTAAAAAAAAAAAAAAAAAAGACAACTTGCACAAAAGGATAAAAATGTAACTCCTGAAATAGCTCAGAGAGTGATGAGCAGGGAAAAAAAGAAAAAAAAAGAAAAAGAGGTTTATTTCTCCCGTATAACTCACGATTCAGCCTCGGGTTTTGCAAGAGCCGATTGTGAATCTGCTCCAGTTTATGGTACAAAATGTTGCAAAGCACAAAAGGAACAATGCAGGGAATTTTCTTCTAGAATGGGCATCGGTCTGTCAGCCGTGTCTTTCCTCCGATTGCTGGTAATGCAACTTGTCCAAAAGGTGCTTTTTCGAAAGGTAAACTGGACTTTTGTTTTTCCTTGAGGATGCTGCCGAAGGAACTGGAGAAACCTCTTTAAGGAAAAACAGACAAAAGTTCCAGTTGGCTTCTGAAGAACTGAAGAAGCTTCTTGGGCGAGAAGCGAAACGTCTTCGAGGAAAAGCAGAGCCCAGTTGCCTTCTGAAGAACTGAAGAAGCTTCTTGGGTGAGAGGTGAAAGCTCTTCAGGGAAAAACAAAGACAGTCCAGTTGCCTTCTGAAGAACTGAAGAAGCTTCTTGGATGAGAAGCGAAATGTCTTCAAGGAAAAACAAAGTCCATTTGTCTTCTGAAGAACTGAAGAAGCTTCTTGGGTGAGAAGCAAAAGGTCTTCAAGGAAAAGCAAAGTCCAGTTGCCTTCTGAAGAACTGAAGAAGCTTCTTGGGTGAGAAGCAAAAGGTCTTCAAAGAAAAACAAGAGTCCATTTGTCTTCTGAAGAACTGAAGAAGCTTCTTGGGTGAGAAGCAAAAGGTCTTCAAAGAAAAACAAAGTCCAGTTGCCTTCTGAAGAACTGAAGGAGCTTCTTGGGTGAGAAGCAAAAGGTCTTCAAAGAAAAACAAGAGTCCAGTTGCCTTCTGAAGAACTGAAGAAGCTTCTTGGGTGAGAAGCAAAAGGTCTTCAAAGAAAAACAAAGTCCAGTTGCCTTCTGAAGAACTGAAGGAGCTTCTTGGGTGAGAAGCAAAAGGTCTTCAAAGAAAAACAAGAGTCCAGTTGCCTTCTGAAGAACTGAAGAAGCTTCTTGGGTGAGAAGCAAAAGGTCTTCAAAGAAAAACAAGAGTCCAGTTGCCTTCTGAAGAACTGAAGAAGCTTCTTGGGCGAGAAGCGAAACGTCTTCGAGGAAAAGCAGAGCCCAGTTGCCTTCTGAAGAACTGAAGAAGCTTCTTGGGTGAGAGGCGAAAGCTCTTCAGGGAAAAACAAAGGAAGTCCAGCTGCCTGTTGAAAAAGCACCTTTGGGACACGCCGATGACTGAGAATCTCCATAGATAAAGCATCTTCTTGAGAAGACAAGGCCAAGAATGGAAGGGGAGCAAAAAAAAAATCACGGTGCTGTGATTTACTGCTTTCCAACTGAAAATGATCAAGCCTCTTTGCATTCCCCCCCCCACTCCCCCCCCCCCATTATCTCACCTCGGGATCCTTTCTCCAGCATGGCGTTCAAAGTCTGGTTCTGCTGCCTCAGGAAATGAATTTCAGAAGTCAGGGAATTAAGTTGCTCCGATCCCCGGATAGCAACGTTGGCCAAGTCTATAAATATATACGTAAACGTGATTTAGGAGTCGTCTTTGGATCAGTAAAGATTAAGACTGCTTCCCCGGATGAGAACAATTTAAACAAAGCAGGGCGGGGGGAGGAGGAGAAGGAGAAGGAGGAGAAGGAGAAGGAGGAGAAGGAGAAGGAGGAGAAGAAGAAGAAGGAGGAGGAGGAGGAGGAGGAGGAGGAGGAGGAGGAGGAGGAGGAGGAAGAAGAAGAAGAAGAAGAAGAAGAAGAAGAAGAAGAAGAAGAAGAAGAAGAAGAAGAAGAAGAAGAAGAAGAAGAGATGAAAAGATAGTTATCCCCAATATAATATTCTGAAGGTTATCGTGGGGGGGGGGGGAGGAATCCAGCTGGACTTTTTAGCAAGTCATCCCAAATGGAGTTTGGATCCTGGGCTAATATCAGCCAAGCTGGCTATTATCTTTTCCTGATAATGGTGGTTTTTCTATTTAGTCTGGGCGACCAGCCAGAGATTGTAAACAGACAGCTTTGCTGTCATTTACAACACCCTAGTAAATTGCCGCAGGTTTTGATTTTATTTGATTTTATTTTTTGAAGGGGGAACGTCAGGGTTGGCTGGCTGGTGTTTGAGCTCTCCTGCTGATCCAGGATTCCAGCTGCCTCAACAGAAGCCGGTCGATACAGCTTGGCAGGGAGAGGATCCTGCCGCTTGGAGCCGGCTTTTGCCAAAGGACGAGGGCGGTTGTGCAAAGCAAAATGGGCTCTTTTTTGGAGGGGAGCTGCTCCAGCCCACAACACGACACAGAGGGACGGGTCATCTGCGTCCCGGGTTGGTATATCTGCGGTGATAGAAAAGGGTTGAACCGGGGTGGGGTGGGGGACCTTGGTGTTGCCTGAGCTTGGCGGTGTTCTTGCAGACATTTCATGACATCATCAGAGCTAAAAGGAAGAGGGGTTTGCAGGGAGGAGGAGGAGGAGGAGGAGGAGGAGGAGGAGTGCAAGGTCCTTGGTGTTCTCTGAGCTTGGTGGTGTTCTTGCAGACATTTCGTGACCCTACTAGGTAACATTATCAGTGCTAAAAGGAAGGGTGATTTGCAGGAAGGAGGAGGAGGAGGAGAAGGAGAAGGAGGAGGAGGAGGAGAAGGAGGGGGAGGAGGAGGAGGAGGGGGAGGAGGAGGAGGACTGCAAGGTCCTTGGTGTTCTCTGAGCTTAGTGGTTTTCTTGCAGACATTTCATGACCCAACCAGGTAACATCGTCAGTGCTGCGTGGTGACCAAGGATGATCATCAGTGCCTCGATGATGTCTCTGCATCTGGTGCCCTCTGGGTGACTTGTGCGGGGTGGTGGGCAGCAACCCAAATGTAAAAGTGTGAGCGACACCCTGCCACTGGAGCAGAGCTGCTGGGTCTCTGAGGACTTGCATACCCCAGCATCTTACCTTGGTCTGGGCCAGGAGCTGGGACCTGTTGCTCCAGCTGCCTCCTCAGATGCTCATTAGTTTTTATGGATTCTTCCAGCCGATGCCTCAGCAAGCGTATCTCTTGGAGATGTTCCATCAACAGCTCTGAAGAAAGTCCAGAGATCGGCCCTAATCAGCTTAGGTTGGGAGGGAGCAGGGAAGCCATGTTGGCTTAAGGATGCTGCAAATCCTCCCTGCTCAGTGATGGGTCCTCCAGATATTGGGAAGAAACCTTCAAAATCAGCTCCAACCCCAACTTCATCTCGCCCTCCGAAAAGGTCTTCAGGAGGAGGAGAACTGCTTAAAAAACTAATGAAGATGGACAGCAGGAGGTGGACGGGAGGAAGCTAAGTGCCTGAAGCTTTGCTGGACTGCAGTTATCTGGAAGGTAAAAAAGGTAACGGTTCCCCCGCGCATGTGTGCTAGTCGTTTCCGACTCTAGGGGCCGGTGCTCATCTCCGTTTCAAAGCCGAAGAGCCAGCGCTTGTCCGAGGACGTCTCCGTGGTCATGTGGCCGGCATGACTAGACGCCAAAGGCGCACGGAACGCTGTTACCTTCCCACCGCAGTGGTCCCTATTTTCCTACTTGCATTTTTACGTGCTTTCGAACTGCTAGGTTGGCAGAAGCTGGGACGCGTAACAGGCGCTCACTCTGCTACGCGGCACTCGGGATTCAACCTGCTAAACTGCCAAACTTCTGATCGACAAGCTCAGCGTCCTAACCCACTGAGCCACCGCGTCCCTTTGATCTGGAAGACTAGTTGGTAAATAAAGGAATGTAGCCACTTAAAGACTCTTTGAACTGGCGGGTAAAAGAAAGAAACTAACACTGGATTAAGAGACAGAGTACTTAGAAGAGAAGGACAGAGTTCAAAACGACCTTGGAGGTCCTCTAGTCCAACCCCCCGCCCCAAGCAAAGACCCTACACCAGGGATAGGCAACCTTGGCTCTTTTATGACTCGAGGACTTCAACTCCCAGAATTCCTGAGCCAGCCACCCTGAGGGGAAAGGGAGAGGTTTCCAAGCTGAGCCATGCTGGCTCAGGAATTCTGGGAGTTGAAGTTCACGAGTCATGAAGTGGCCATAGTTCCCCCCATGCTGGCTCAGGAATTCTGGGAGTTGAAGTCCGCGAGTCATGAAGGGGCCAAAGTTCCCCCCATGCTGGCTCAGGAATTCTGGGAGTTGAAGTCCACGAGTCATGAAGGGGCCATAGTTCCCCCCATGCTGGCTCAGGAATTCTGGGAGTTGAAGTCCACGAGTCATGAAGGGGCCATAGTTCCCCCCATGCTGGCTCAGGAATTCTGGGAGTTGAAGTCCACGAGTCATGAAGGGGCCATAGTTCCCCCAATGCTGGCTCAGGAATTCTGGGAGTTGAAGTCCACGAGTCATGAAGGGGCCATAGTTCCCCCAATGCTGGCTCAGGAATTCTGGGAGTTGAAGTCCGCGAGTCATGAAGGGGCCATCGTTGCCCCATCCTGGCTCAGGAATTCTGGGAGTTGAAGACCACGAGTCATAAAAGAGCCAAGGTTGCCTACCCCTGACCTATACCGTCTCAGACAGACGGCAGTCCAGAACCAGATGACTGTAGGAAGGGTGACAGGCAACTGACGTGATCAGCATTAGTTGCTATTCAAATTCCCCCACGCAGGAAACTTCATGTGACAAAGTTAGTTTCCCAGCTTAGCTACGGTACTTAACTAACGCCTGAATTGTGGGGTACCCCCCCCGCCTCAAAAACCATCTACATTCAAACATTGGTGGGCACAACTGTGTACGGAAAAAAGCCACCTTTTCTCCATCTGGGTAATTCAAAGAAATCTGTCCCGATCAGAATAGCCCAATTCACCCCAGGAAATCCTTCCCTTTAGCACCCCTGTTCCTTCACCTCCTTTTCTCCATCCAGGATCTGTCCTTCAAAAGCAGGCCCTCCCCCCCAGCTCTCCTAGACCCACCCCAAAAATATCACTCTCCAACTCTTACTTATTTTCCTAACCACGTTTCACTGGGAAATCCAGACACAACCAGTATCCAGTGCCACCTAAAAAACGCTCTTCCTGTTTCAGGCACATCGCTTTGCCATACAGGCTCGGCTTTCAGCTGACCCCATCTAGGAAAAACCATTCTGCAAAGCGACCGTGACTCGGATCCTCGCGTCACCTACAACGGAAGCACCCAGGAGACCGGTGCTTCTGCCCGGTTGCGCTCTTGTACCTTGGAGGGCGCAATGTGCGGAGCAACGGACCGTCCCCCACCGGCTTTGCATTTCTGCTTTGTCTCCGCTAGCGTTGCCTTCACCGGACGAAGCCGGCTCTCGTCGTTCTGCTGGCCCACCCTCCTCCCAAACTTCCCAAACTCCTTTCGGCGCTGTCCGGTTGTCAGCCTGCAGACTGCAACCTGGAGGCAACGGAGGTGTGCGTTGCTGGGTCAGCGTGCTCCATCAATTATGCAACGTCGGAAAGCCGACACCGGTGTCTCTGAAGTTGGGCAGCCTAGAATTTAATCCTCGCCTGCTGATTATTGGGCAAGGCAGTTTAGGGGCATCTTTTTTTTTTAAGAGCAGTTGTTGGTTAAAAAGAAACTGACAAATCACAGAGGAAACAGCCTTTGGAGGCCATGTAAGGATCTCAGAAGGCTGACTCAGCCTTCCATCCTTCTGGGGTCGGTAAAATGGGGACCCAGATTGTTGGGGGGGGCAAGAGGCTGATTCTGTAGACTGCTTAGAGAGGGCTGTAAAGCGGTATATAAGTCTTAAGTGCTATTGCTATCTGTCTATTTATGTCTGTCTGTCTGTCTGTCTATCTATCTAATTTATCTACATTGTCTATCGCTGTCTATCTGTATGTGTCTGTCTGTGTGTGTGTCTGTCTGTGTGTCTGTGTGTCTGTGTGTCCGTCTGTCTGTCTGTCGTCTGTCTGTCTGTCTGTCTATCTGTCTATCTATCTATCTATCTATCTATCTATCTATCTATCTATCTATCTATCTATCATCTATCTATCTGCTGTGGTGGCACAGTGGTGAGAATGCAGTATTGCAGGCTAACTCTGCCCATTGCCAGCAGTTCGATCCTGACCGGCTCAAGGTTGACTCAGCTTTCCATCCTTCCGAGGTTGGTGAAATGAGGACCAAGATTGTTGAGGGTTAACTGCACGGAGAGGGCTGTAAAGCGCTGTGAAGCAGTATATAAGTCTTACGTGCTATTGCTGTATCTCTATCTATCTGTCAATATCTAGCTATCTCTATATGCTATATCCATCCATCCTTCCGAGGTGGGTAGAACGAGGACCCAGATTTCTGCAGGGAGGGGGCAAGATGCTGACCCTGTAAACCGCTTAGAGAGGGCTGTAAAGCACTGTGAAGCGGTGTATAAGTCTAAGGGCTATTGCTACTGCTTCAAGAGTTGAAGTAAAGCTGAAACCGCCTTTGGAGGCCATGTAAGAACCCGTAAGAAGAAGGATTTAACCTAACCCTCTGTGTCACTCCATAAATTCATAAATCTGCCCTGGGGTTGGTCATCTCACCCAGCAGATGACATTAGTAGCAATTCGCTTGACGCTGGAGGAGATATCTTAAGAGGCATCAAGACTTGCTACTATCAATAGACTCGATCCTCCATGCGTGCATCCTGTCCTTTTGAAAACTCCTTCCCTCCCGTATTTGAAGGCGGAAAGATTCGCCTCCAAGTCCAGCCTGCTGGCTTGAGCAGAGGGTCGGACTAGAAGACCTCCAAAGCCCCCCTCTAACTCTGTTACTCTGACTCGGCAAGACAGTCGCTCCTTCAGCCTTCCCTGAGCGTCGGCCAGACAGACCAATGTTTACCTGGTGGAAACTTGGTTGGGGTGGCAGGCGGATTCCCCTTCCCGCTCTCCGCTTCTTCTTCTCCAGGCGTGGGCGCTTCTGAAGAAGGCCGGTGTTGGGACAGCTCAAAGTCATGCAAACTGCAGGGAAAGAAAACGGGTCAGGTTTAAATACGGGCAGCCCTCCGCGTACGACTACGGTTGATCACCAAATTTCCGTGGCTCGGCGAGACACCTGTTAGGCTTTGTCGAGCTTTTGCACCATTTGGCGTCCTTTCCGTGCCACCGTTGCTGAGACCCGTCAAATTAGTAACCCGGTTTTGGCCTCCCCATTGGCTTTGCTGGTCAAAATGCCGCAAAAAGGGGAAACCGCGTGGAACCAACACACCGTAAACCCGAGCCACTCGCCAATTTTGATCCGGTGGCCGTGGAGGATGCTGCAATGGTCGTAAGTGTGAAAAACGGGTCGTAAGTGCCTTTTTTCCGGCGCCGTCGTCACTTCAAACGGGCACAAAATGAGTGTAAGTCAAGGATTGCCTGCATTTTGCTTGGACGTTCTGTTTGAATTGTGATGTACCGTCAAGAGAAGGTGGACAAGGGAAGGACTGAGCCGGGGGGACGCCCCCCCAAAAAAGAAAATAAATGGCTCTATAGGAATAGAATAGAATAGACTAGAATAGACTAGAATAGACTAGAATAGACTAGAATAGACTAGAATAGAATAGAATAGAGTAGAGTAGAATAGACTAGACTAGAATAGAATAGAATAGAATAGAGAATACAGTAGAATAGAATAGAATAGAATAGAATAGAATAGAATAGAATAGAATAGAATAGAATAGAATAGAATAGAATAGAATAGAATAGAATAGAATAGAATAGAATAGAATAGAATAGAAAATAAATTAGAATAGAATAGATTATAGACTGGACTAGATTACACTAGAATATAGAAATAGAAATAGAAATTAATAGAATAGAATAGAATAGAATAGAATAGAATAGAATAGAATAGAATAGAATAGAATAGAATAGAATAGAATAGAATAGAATAGAATAGAATAGAATAGGATAGGAGCTGGAAGGGACCCTGGAGGTCTTCTAGTCCAGCCCCCTGCTCAAGCAGGAGAACCTATCCCATTTCAGACAAGTGACTGTCCAGTCTCTTCTTAAAAACCTCCAGTGATGAAGCGCCCACGATTTCTGGGGGCAAAGCTGTTCCACTGGTTGGTTGTCCTCACTGTCAGGACGTCTTTCCTTAAGTTGTCGTTGTGCACACAGATCTCCACAAAATGCCCAGGGATACAAAGCAGGAGGATGAGTGCTCTGGCGGATGATGTTTGCTCGGCGTACAATTCCATCTCGGCATTTAAAACGAGGGTTAGGGTCCTGACAGAAGGACCTGGAACCCAAAGCCATTCTAGGACCTACCTCTGGGCAAGGTGGCAAAGCTTCGTCATGTCGTCCTCCATTGATTCTCCTACAAGGCCAGGGAGAGGAAAATAAAGGAATAAATAAATTACAACGAAGGGGAATATTTGTAGCTCGGGGTGGGAATGTTTGAAACGAGGAAGCCTTGGTGCTCTCTGAGCTTGCTCGTTTTCTTCCAGACGGTTCATGACCCGAACTAGGTAATACCATCAGTGCTAGAAGGGGGGTGGGGTTAGGAGGAGGAGGAGGAGGAGGAAGAGGAGGAGGACTATGGGGTCCTTGGTGGTCTCTGAGCTTGGTTGTTTTCTTGCAGACGGTTCATGAGCCTTGGTGGAGCAGTGGGTTAATGCCTCCTTAAGTAACACCAGCTGCCTGCAATTAGTGCAGGTTCGAGTCCCACCAGGCTCAAGGTTGACTCAGCCTTCCATCCTTCCCAGGTAGGTCAAATGAGGACCCAGATTGTTGGGGGCAATAAGCTGACTTTGTAATAATGCCGCTTGAGGGGGGCCAAAAGCCCTAATAATATGGAGCCTTGGTGGAGCAGTGGGCTAATGCCTCCTTAAGTAACACCAGCTGCCTGCAATTAGTGCAGGTTCGAGTCCCACCAGGCTCAAGGTTGACTCAGCCTTCCATCCTTCCCAGGTAGGTAAAATGAGGACCCAGATTGTTGGGGGCAATTAAGCTGACTTTGTAATAATGCCGCTTGGGGTGTGTGTGTGTGAAAGCCCTAACAAGCAGGCATCTACATAGAATGAAGGCTACTGCTAAGCTTGTAAGCCGCCCTGAGTCTTCGGAGAAGGGCGGGATATAAATGGAATTAAATAAAAATAAAATAAATAAATGACCCGAACTAGGTAATACCATCAGTGCTAGAAGGGAGGTGGGGTTAGGAGAAGGAGGAGGAGGAGGAGGAGGACTGTGGGGTCCTTGGTGCTCTCTGAGCTTGGTTGTTTTCTTGCAGACCTTTCATGACCCTAACTAGGTAACATCATCAGTGCTATAGTAGTAAGGAGTGCTGTTTGCTGTCGTTTTATATTCTGGGGTCTTGCCTGTCTGGGTGGATGGGTGGGGGGAGGCCTTAGAGATTCTTTGGTTGGGCTGTTTACTAATGGCTCTTTCTGGGAGTCGAAGTCCACAAGTCTTAAAAGTTGCCAAGCTGGAAGACCCCAGATTTAGGGATTGCATAAATCAGTAAAGTAAGTTTGAACAGGCAGGGCAGATGTTCCCAAACCTGGGCCCACTCCGAAGGGTCTTCTCACCCTCCCCGAGCAGACTGACCCTGGCCAGCTGACTAGGGGTGATGGGAACTGTCGTCCCATGTCTCTAAACGGCACGGTGCTGGGGAAGGTAGAAGCTCAGGGTTGGGCGTGGAGGCCTAAAATGACCCACTGTCTTTTTCCCTTTCTTTCTTTTTTGGGTCCACAAAACCCAAAGTCATGATGGGACGGGGGTGAAGCCTGGCGGGACACTCAGAAGATGGACACCACCACCACCACCACTGAAGTTCTCAAGAAGATGACCGCAACCCACCATAGAGACATTGGTGCTCCAGCCTCTCAAACAGCTGGGCGCTCTGGTTGAGCTGCTCCCGGAAGCTCTCGGCCACGTAGTAATCCACTTCGCTGTCCCGCAGCAGATCTTCGAACGCTCGGATCACGTTGGACAGGTGTTGTCGGTAAGTAGCACAAATGTTGTGGCTCTGGTGGACTTCCGGCTGTTGGCGGGACTGCTCGGGAAGCAACGGGCAGACAGAGGAAGCTCGCCTACGAAACGGAAGCAGCAGCTCCAGCCAAGCTTTCTGAAACTCTCCTTTATTTGGTTGAGAAAATTTATAGGGCCACCCGCTCACTCTTAAGAGGCTCCGGGCGGCTTACAAAAAAAATAAAAATAAAAAACGAATACAGAGAAGTCCTCGATTTACGACACTTCGTTTAGTGACCGTTAGATGACTTTACAACGGCGCTGGAAAAGGTGACTTGTGACCGTTTTTTTTCACAGCGCCCTCGCAGCCTCCCCGTGGGTCACCGGATGAAAATTCGGATGCTTGGCAACTGTCTCGTACTTATGACGGTTGCACGGGGTCCCCAGGGTCACGGGAACCCCCTTTTGCAAAGTCAACGGGGAATCCAGGTTTACTTAACAACCGGTTTGCTAACTTAACAGCTGCGGGGATTCCCTTAACCGTGGTGGCCAAAAGAAAGGTTGCAACATGGGACAAAATTCACCTAACAAATGTTTCCCTTTGCAACTGTGGCCGTAAGTCAAGGACTGCCTGTATTTAACAAGAAAAAAAACACAATAATCCCTTAAAACCCACCCACCCCTTTTGTTTTTCCCCAAGGTGCTTGATAGGGAAACGAAAATTCAGATTTCACCCCTTTCCAGAATTACCAAAAGAGTTTTAACCAGGGGGGTGATGTTTTAGATCAGGGGTATCCAACCTTGTCGACTTTATTTTTTTAAAATTTTATTTTAATTCCATTTATATCCCGCCCTTCTCCGAAGACTCAGGGCGGCTTACAAGCTTAGCAATAGCATTCATTCTACGTATATGCCTGCTTGTTAGGGCTTTCACACACACCCCCAAGCGGCATTATTACAAAGTCAGCTTAATTGCCCCCAACAATCTGGGTCCTCATTTTACCTACCTTGGAAGGACGGAAGGCCGAGTCAACCTTGAGCCTGGTGGGACTCGAACCTGCACTAATTGCAGGCAGCTGGTGTTACTTAAGGAGGCATTAGCCCACTGCTCCACCAAGGCCTGTGGATTTCAACTCCCAGAATTCCGCTCTGCCGGCTGGGGAATTCTGGGAACCGAAGTCCACAAGTGTTGCCAAGTTGGCAAGGTTGGACCAACCCCTGTTTTAACACTCTGCGCAAATCTAGACGAAACTATATAAATCCTTCATTCGATCCTGCCAATCCTTTGTGATTGATAATTCTTTTTTTTTCTTCTTCTTCCTGTATCTATCAGCGAGAGATGAGGCAGCTCAGCACCGGCTATGGAGAATGATATTTGGGTGTTTGCAAACCCATTTTCACTTCTCTGATTCAGCTGGGCTAACCGGGATCTAAGCAAATGCAGCTTTAACGCAGAAAATAAAAATTGAGGACAGGTTTCACGCTGTGCTTCGGGATGGATTTTTTTCCGTTCCTTTCGGGTGGGGTGCGGTGTGACGGGGGTGTTGCAGTTATTTTTTTTTCCCCTTCCTATCATGGGCTGTGACAAGTGCAAATCAAAAGCTGATTTTCCCCCAAGGGGAGGATGCTGCATTTTTTAAAAAAATAAAAAGCCCAACAGGGGAATAAACTGGACAGGTAAGATGGTTGGAAGAGGTGTTTCTCTGCCATTCCCTAAAATACAGAGTTTCTGAGTCTTCAGACTGGCATAAGAACAGACAATTAGAATAAACAGAATTGGAAGGATTAGGGTTAGATAGACAGAGATGATAGATATAGGTAGGTAGGTAGATTGATAGGTAGGTAGATAGGTAGGTAAATGATATTTAGATAGGTAGATAGATAGATAAGTAGATTGATAGGTGGACAGATTGATAGGTAGGTAGATAGATTGATTGATAGGTAGATGGATAGATTGATAGACCGATAGATAGATGGATAGATAAACTGATAGGCAGGTAGATAGATTGATAGATAGGTAGATAAATTGATAGGTAGATAGCTAAGATTGATAGGTGGATTGATAGATAGATAGATGGGTAGATTGATAGGTAGATTGATAGATGGATTGATAGGTAAATAGGTAGATAGATGGATAGGTAGATGGATAGACTAATAGGTAGATTGATGGATGGATAGGTAGAGTAATAGGTAGATAGGCAAAATGATAGGTAGATAGCTAAGATTGATAGGTGGTTTGGTAGGAAGATAGATGGATAGATTGATAGGTAGATTGATGGATGGATAGGTAGACTGATGGATGGAGAGGTAACTGATAGGTAGATAGATAGATGGATAGGTAGATGGATAGACTGATAGGTAGATTGAAAGATGGATGGATAGGTAGAGTGATAGGTAGATAGATGGATAGGTAGATGGACAGACTGATAGGTAGATAGATGGATAGGTCGACGGATAGATGGATAGGTAGATACATAGGTAGATGATAGATAGCAATAACACTTAGACTTAGTGGAAGAGTGGACGACTACCTGTACTATAACCATGGTTTGGTTTTGTTGGCACACTCAACCAACCACAACCCTTTCTCCAAGGGTGAGCCTGGGGCTACTCACCCGGCCTGGCTCAGGCTTTTCAGCTTGTCGTGCAGACGATGGACCTCATCAACCAGCTTCATGTTGGCCATCTGCTCTCTCTCGAGTTCAGCCTCGTTTTCCGACAACAACTCTTTGAGCTTCTGCAGGGTTTGGTCATTTGAGGGTCCAGATCCAGCATCCTCCTCCTCCTCCTCCAGGCCTTCCTTCCGCTGCGTTTCGTTGGAGAAGCTGGTCCACTCAGGGTCGCTTTCCTTGAACCCTGCGGGAGAAGGACTCTCCCCGCCGCTCTGAACGTGATCCAGAGGGTCGCTGGGAGCAGGCTGTTCGACCAGATCCAACTGGACCAGCAGCATCTGATACTTCTCCACTACGGCCTTCAGATCCCTGATCCTTTGTCTCAAGTCTTCAATGTCATCCACAGCTTCGCAATCAAAGGCATCCAAGCTGATGGCGCTCTGCTTAAGAGGAGGGCTCTTGCCATCCCGGAACGTGGCCGTGACGTCCTTGCACTGCTTCTCGGGGACATCAAGCTGGGGGAGAAGTTCTTGCAAAGCAGACCCTTTTGACTCAGGGGTCTTCATTTCGGTTTCTGAAATGGAGAAAAAAGGGCAAATGCATTTAACCAAAGATTTAAGACCTAGAGAGAGATTTCTGACAGTGTTGTGGCCCCGACCCCCGAGCCGGTCCTACCCAAGGAAGAGACTCTGAGGATGATGGGGAGGAACTGGCAAGGCCTCCCTCTCCAGGACCCTCCCCTCTGGCAAGGCCTCCGTCTCCATCTGAAGGCCGACAGGAGCAGTCTGGGAGTAGCCAGGCTGGGAGCCAGGCTGGGACTAGAAGACCTCCAAGGTCCCTTCCAACTCTGTCATTCTGTGTATTTCTTCGAGGCTGTTATGGTTCCAATGTATATTCCTAAAACTAGCGATTCCTGCCTCCCAGCAAAGGAGGACCTCATCTGACTTGCATCTCCTTCAAACCGGTGACCAAACCACCCTCCTAAACATTACAGTTGCTGGGTCTGGAATGGGAAGGACCCTGTTCTTCCCACGGACTGGCTCCAGCAACTAAACACAAATCATGGTTTGTTGGAGAAGGAGGGTAGGCAAACAATTTTATACTGGCGGGGTGCGTGATGCTTTTTGAGCACGGGGTTTTTCGTGTCGTTTTGTTTGCAAATGTTTCACTACCTACTCCGTTGAGGAACATCATCAATGCTAGAAGTGACACCTTGTCTAGCACTGATGATATTACCTAGTTGGCTTATGAAATGCCTGCCAGAAAACACTCAGTCTCAGAGAGCACCACGGATCCCAGAGTCCTTGGTTTTTTCCTCCTCCTCCTCCTCCTCCTCCTCCTCCTCCTCCATCTCCTATCTGCAAAGCCCACTCCCGTCTAGCGTTGATGATATTACCTAGTTGGGTTATGAAATGCCTGCAAGAAAACACTCAATCTCAGAGAGCACCAAGGATCCCACAGTCCTTGTTTATCATCTCCTCCTCCTCCTCCTCCTCCTCCTCCTCCTCCTCCTATCTGCAAAGCCCACTCCCTTCTAGCGTTGATGATATTACCTAGTTGGGTCATGAAACATCTGCAAGGAAACCATCAAGTTCAAAGAGTACCAAGGATCCCACAGTCCTTGTTTATCATCTCCTCCTCCTCCTCCTCCTCCTCCTCCTCCTCCTCCTCCTCCTATCTGCAAAGCCCACTCCCTTCTAGCATTGATGATATTACCTACTTGGGTTATGAAATCCCTGCAAGAAAACACTCAATCTCAGAGAGCACCAAGGACCCCACAGTCCTTGTTTACCTCCTCCTCCTCCTCCTCCTCCTCCTCCCCACAAACCCCACTCCCTTCTAGACTAATGATGTTACCTAACTGGGTTACAAAAAGTCTGCAAGAAAACAATCCCAGAGGGCACCAAGGACCCCACAGTTCAACCCTGAGCTACAAGTATTCTCTTCCCCTGGTACCATTGTAAACTTCTTCAGCAGCTCAAAGTGGCATCTATCATCTTCCAATGTCTTTTCACCAGCTGCCAACCCTGAGTTGTAGGCTGAGATAAGGGGGAACAATCGGCACAAAAACTCATCAAACGAGCTTCCATGGAGGGGAGGGGAGGGGGGGGGGCGGGCGGGCTGTAGCCTTCAACCTGCGCTTTTTTAAGTTTAACCTGCCACCTTAGCCCACCCACCCCCACCTGTAGTTCTTCAAGTTCTACTGCTAAGCTTGTAAGCCGCCCTGAGTCTTCGGAGAAGGGCGGGATATGAATGGAATTAAAATAAATAAATAAAAATAAAATAATTAACTAAATGTCCACATAAAAAGTAAAGGTAAAGGTTCCCCCGCACATGCGTGCTAGTCGTTTCCGACTCTAGGGGCCGGTGCTCATCTCCGTTTCAAAGCCGAAGAGCCAGCGCTTGTCCGAGGACGTCTCCGTGGTCATGTGGCCGGCATGACTAGACGCCAAAGGCGCACGGAACGCTGTTACCTTCCCACCGTAGTGGTCCCTATTTTTCTACTTGCATTTTTACGTGCTTTCGAACTGCTAGGTTGGCAGAAGCTGGGACGAGTAACAGGCGCTCACTCTGCTACGCGGCACTCGGGATTTGACCCGCCAAACTGCCGACCTTCTGATCGACAAGCTCAGCGTCCTTACCCACTGAGCCACCGCGTCCCTCAATGTCCACATGCATATAGGTTAAAAAAAAAACAACCACCCTAGTTTTGCTGGTGTTTGTCATGCAGCCACTTTCTCTACCCTTTTCCTATTTGTTATTCCCTTTTGCAAGGAAAGAAAGGATTGATGGAGTAACTTTGGAGGTCTCTTTGATGTCTCGAAAGACGGGGTGGAAAATCTGATAGCAGGTTTCCCTCCGTGATCGTTAATCCCATGTACGCACCACTTTAAGCTGTTCCCTTATGTCCTGAGAAATTCAAACGAGCGGGGAAAGAGGTATTTGCAGCTCACAAAATGTGCTTGTTAGAAGGCGCTAATGGCGATTTAAAAAAATAAAATTAGAGAGCATCAGAGGAAATTCATAGCTTCCGGCTCAGAGGGAAGCTATACCTCCAATTATACATCAAGCAGTTTCGTAAAATCCCGCTGACAAGTCAAAAAAAAAAAAAAAGTTAATTCTCAGAAGCTGCTTTTCCAAACTACAAACAGGGGTCTGGAGAGGAACAATTTACTCCAGCAAGTCAACTATTAGAACATTTAACCATTTTTTTGTTGTTTTGTAAGTCGGGTTTGCAAACTGTACACGTTGCAAATTGCACCAGTATCAAAATTAAAACGAGGTGCAGAAATTCAAAGTTTAGGGGGGGGGGGAAACGTACCTAACTGGGTCACGTGGCTGATGCGCTGATCCTGGTCTCTTTGGACAGGGCTTTGAATAGCGGGCTGGCTAACATCTGCTTCGAAGACCTCTGGTTTGATTGTCGAGTCTTCTGGAAAAAAATAGATAGGTGATATTTTTCGGTTTCAGTGAGCAGGAAATGACAATGTTTAAAAATGAAAATAAAATTTTAAAAGCGGGGGGGGAGGGTTTTTTTTTTTAAAAAAAATCACTACCCCCTTTCTATTTTAAGTGCACGACATCGTCTCTTTGCCTCTGCTCCTAAGGGGAAAACCTGAGCACCTAGGCAGCGTTGGCTTTGGGGAAAGAACTATAGGGCAATGTAATGCTGCATTCCAGTGACATCACCCACAAAATGCATCCATCTATCTATCTATCTATCTATCTATCTATCTATCTATCTATCTATCTATCTATCTCTATGTATCTATCATCTATATCTATATCTTATCTATGACTATATCTATCTACATCTATCTATCTCTATGTATCTATCATCTAACTCTGTATCTATCTCTATCTCTATATCTATATATATCTATGTATCTATCATGTATCTATCTATCTACCTATCTATATAACTATCTCTATGTATCTATCATCTAACTCTACATTTATATCTGTCTCTATATATATATATCTCTATATCTATCATGGGGACGCGGTGGCTCAGTGGGTTAGGACGCTGAGCTTGTCGATCAGAAGGTCAGCAGTTTGGCGGGTCGAATCCCGAGTGCCGCGTAGCAGAGTGAGCGCCTGTTACTCGTCCCAGCTTCTGCCAACCTAGCAGTTCGAAAGCACGTAAAAATGCAAGTAGAAAAATAGGGACCACTACGGTGGGAAGGTAACAGCGTTCCGTGCGCCTTTGGCGTCTAGTCATGCTGGCCACATGACCACGGAGACGTCCTCGGACAAGCGCTGGCTCTTCGGCTTTGAAACGGAGATGAGCACCGGCCCCTAGAGCCAGAAACGACTAGCATGCATGTGCGGGGGAACCTTTACCTTTAACTTTATATCTATCATCTAACTCTATATCTATTCACCGCCCTGAGTCCTTCGGGAAGGGCGGTATAAAAATTCAATAAAACTTAAAAACTTAATTCAATAAACTATCTATATCTATGTCTTTATCTATCTATCTATCTATCTATCTATCTATCTATCTATCTATCTATCTATCTATCTATCCCTAACCCTTTCTGGGTGTCCTCCTGGACATCCTCTCGTTAGACCAAAGGAACGGAAGAGGAGAAAGTCTGGTTGGTCTCCTTCCATGCTATCTCACCATACCTGCTTGTTTGTCTTCTTCCCGTACATCTTTCCGGTTGGACCCATGACCCTCTGCCTCACTTTGCTGGGCCTCTTCTCTTAGGGTCCTTCCCTTCAGGCCTTGGTCCAGGGTGAAGACACAATGCTGGAGATCTGGCCTGGGCAGGGGGCTCATTAAGGAGATGCTCCCCACGGATCTCGAGGGTTTCAGTAAAACAGGCAAGCGAGATTTCTTGGGTTGGTAACAAGAGTTGCTCTGAACGAAACACGAGATCAAGAAAGGATTAAACGGCACATCGATAAAGACCAGAAGGAGAATAAAATGCAGTCTGATAGAATCCAGGAGAAAAAAGGGGGTGCATTTTGTGTATAGGGGTGCGCGGGAGGGAAGACCCACCGCAACTGAAGAAGAAGAAGGAAAAAAAATCAGCCTCGCTGGGCTGGTAAAACAGGGCACTTAACAACCGTGTTACTAACTTAACAACTGCTGAACAACTGTGTCAAGGAAGGTCGTAAAATGGGGCAGAAGGGCCATCGGTAAGCTTTGCAAACTGGATTTCTATAGATTTTTTTTAAAAATGTAATTCTTATCTAGCTTTCTTCTTCCTCCCCTTTTTTCCTAGGAAAACCTTGCAAGTTCAGAAAGATTTTTTTTGTAAAAAAAAAAAAATGATTAAGGCAGCACGTCGATACCCCATGCATCATTAACTTAAGAAATTACCCTTGAATGTTGCGATAACTACGAAAATGGCTGGTTATTTCTGTGCATTAAGGGTGTGCAGGAAAAAAAAAATCCTGTAGCAACGACTGATTAGCTGTAATAGAGAATAACGGCTAAGAGACCGTAATAGCTAGACGCAACGTTACTCCAACTGCTTCAGAATTTTCTTCTGGGTGGTAGCGATGGGACAAAACCCTCCTTTGAAGACACACCCTGAGTAGAGAGCTCTTTGCCTCAGCTACTCACTGAGCAAGGGGTGAGGGGACAGGAAAAGAGAAGGCAAAATAGAAATGGCCCAGCGGTCCTCTAAGGTAAGATCGGAACATCTACAGATCTTTCAGGATGTCCACCAACAGTGGCCGAGCAGAGCAGGGCTCATGGAAAGGCATCTACCTTCCCACGTGCTTCAGACCAGGTGGCTCTTTCTCAACTTGCCTGAACATATTTAGCTTAGTTGGGCTTAGTGTTTGGTGTCTTCCAAAGCAGAGATCCAGGTCCATGTAGAGAAGACAAAGCCAACTGGCCAACTATGGGAACCTGCCTTTAACTGGGCGTCCCTGACACTAACTCAGCCAGATCAGCAAGGATTTCTTCTTCCAATGTATTCTATAGTTGCCATGTGCTCACTAGCACTGATGACGTTACCTGGATGGGTCATGAAACGTCTCCACGAAAACCAGCCAGCTCAGAGAACACCCAAAGACCCCACAACCCTTTGCTCCCCCTCCTCCTCTCAAGAAACCCCGTTCCTTTTTAGCGCTGATGATGTTACCCATCATGATGTTCCCTAGTTGGATAATGAAACGTTTGCAAGAAAACTGCCCAGCTCAGAGAGCACCAAGGACCCCACAATCCTCCTCCTCCTCCTCATCTTCCTCCTCCCACTGATGATGTTACCTAGTTGGGTCATGAAACGTCTGCAAGAAAGCCACCAAGCTCAGAGAGCACCAAGGACCCCACAATCCTCCTCCTCCTCATCATCTTCCTCCTCCCACTGATGATGTTACCTAGTTGGGTCATGAAACGTCTGCAAGAAAGCCACCAAGCTCAGAGAGCACCAAGGACCCCACAATCCTCCTCCTCATCATCATCTTCCTCCTCCCACTGATGATGTTACCTAGTTGGGTCATGAAACGTCTGCAAGAAAGCCACCAAGCTCAGAGAGCACCAAGGACCCCACAATCCTCCTCCTCATCATCATCTTCCTCCTCCCACTGATGATGTTACCTAGTTGGGTCATGAAACGTCTGCAAGAAAGCCACCAAGCTCAGAGAGCACCAAGGACCCCACAATCCTCCTCCTCATCATCATCTTCCTCCTCCCACTGATGATGTTACCTAGTTGGGTCATGAAACGTCTGCAAGAAAGCCACCAAGCTCAGAGAGCACCAAGGACCCCACAATCCTCCTCCTCCTCATCATCTTCCTCCTCCCACTGATGATGTTACCTAGTTGGGTCATGAAACGCATGCAAGAAAACTGCCCAGCAAGGACCCCACAATCCTCCTCCTCCTCCTCTTCTTCTTCCCTTGCAGATGTTACATTACCAAACCAGGTGACATCATCAGAACTAGCAGAGGGGGTGGGGTTTGGTCTCCCTAGTAGCAGTTACCATTCCTTTCCAACACTGATGATGTTCCCTAGTTGGGTCGCGAAACGTCTGCAAGAAAATTGCCCAGCTCAGAGAGCACCAAGGACCCCACAATCTTCTCTTCTTCTTCCCTTGCAGATGTTTCATGACCAAACCAGGTGACATCATCAGAGCTAGCAGAGGGGGTGGTGTTTGCTCTCCCTACTAGCACTTTCCATTCCTTTCCAACACTGATGATGTTCCCTAGTTGGGTCGTGAAACGTCTGCAAGAAAACCGCCTAGCTCAGACAGCACCAAGGACGCCCTCAGGTCAACCCTGAGCTATAAGGCGTCTTCTCCCATCGATACTCACTTTGTTCGCTTTGCTGAGCGGAAGGAGAGACTTCTGCGGATCGCCCTTGACAGAGACTTGCCTCTGCCAGCAATCCTTGTCAAACCGAGACGATTGGGTGGTGGCTCCGTCTTCAGAGACCGGCGTCCTTTGGCCTTCGTGCTTTGGCCTCGTGGCGCCGTCCGACTTGGCTGCTGTTTGGGTAGCCGTCTCCTTCACTTCCACTTTGGGCGATTCCGTCTCCACGTTCAACTCGCCCACGCTTTCTTCTCGGCCGGGTGTGGGTTGCGGTTGGCCTTGTTGCCTCAACGTGATGTTGGCTTGCATGAGCTGTTCGAGTTCAGCTCTCAGCTGAATAATCAGCTGCTTAAGATCACCCTCCTCTTTATTCTCCAGATCATCATTTAAATTGTCTCGCTCGGCGATTTTCTCAGGATCTGACGGCTCATTTGCAGCTTCCCTCTGTTCTTGCCTGCTTTTTTATGCCCGGTGCCGGAGAGGGGCGGAGGAACGGAGAGAGAAAAATAACAAAATAATCTTTTAAAAAAAAAAAAAACCACCCAACGTTTGTAAGAAAACAAATTCGCTCGCTGCAAAACAGTTTCCAGGCTCACGATAAAGCCTGAATAAATCCTTTCTCGTGCCAACCTCCTCAAAGAGAGTCAGACGAGAAACTTTGAAGGTGGAAGATTAACGAAACAGTAGGTGTTTTTTTTAAAGGAAACAAAATAGGAGAGATTCAGAAATAGACTTAATCCAAACAGTTATCCAGAAATGATTAGGTATAATTTGGTGACGGTTTAAAGATAAATAGCAGGCTGGTCCAAAAAAAAAGAAGAAATAAAGAAAGAAATTGTTGGATGGCAGCTGCTGTTTTCCCCCCCTAGAAAATGGGAATAATTTTCTCATTTATCACAGTCGGGCAGCTTCGGTGGAGACACAAAAGGGCAGAGAAGAACCAAAAGCAGGTTCGCATCCCACCAGGCTCAAGGTTGACTCAGCCTTCCATCCTTCCGAGGTAGGTAAAATGAGGACCCAGATTGTTGGGGGCAATTAAGCTGACTTTAATTGCCCCCAACAATTGGGGTGTGTGTGAAAGCCCTAATAAGCAGGCATATACATAGAATGAAGGCTACTGCTAAGCTTGTAAGCCGCCCTGAGTCTTCGGAGAAGGGCGGGATATAAATGGAATTTAAAAAAAATAAAAAATATTCAGAACAGCTTAACCAATAATGCTGGAGCTGAGAGCTCGTGGGCTTATGGAGGAAGAATAGAATAGAATAGAATAGAATAGAATAGAATAGAATAGAATAGAATAGAATAGAATAGAATAGAATAGAATAGAATAGAATAGAATAGAATAGAATAGAATAGAATAATAGAATAGAGTAGAGTAGAGTAGAGTAGAGTAGAGTAGAGTAGAGTAGAGTAGAGTAGAATAGAATAGCCTTGGTGGAGCAGTGGGCTTAATGCCTCCTTAGGTAACACCAGCTGCCTGCAATTAGTGCAGGTTCGAGTCCCACCAGGCTCAAGGTTGACTCAGCCTTCCATCCTTCCGAGGTAGGTAAAATGAGGACCCAGATTGTTGGGGGCAATTAAGCTGACTTTGTAATAATGCCGCTTGGGGTGTGTGTGAAAGCCCTAATAAGCAGGCATATACATAGAATGAAGGCTATTGCTAAGCTTGTAAGCCGCCCTGAGTCTTCGGAGAAGGGCGGGATATAAATGGAATTAAAAATAATAATAATAATAAAAAAGCGCTCCGGAGACGGTGGCTAAACGCCAGACTCACTCTGCTGTTTTTTTCCCCCCAGAACGAACCGCTCGAAACAGGCGGTCCTCGACTCAGCACGGTTTTGCTTACTGACCGTTCAAAGTTACCAAAAAGAGAGTCGCGGCTGTTCTTCGCTGTTAGGCATTCCCCCTGATCAGGTGGTCAAACTTCCGGTGCTTGGCAACTGACCCATAGTTATGACGGTGGCAATGTTCCGGTGTGTGTGTGTGTGTGTGTGTGTGTGTGTGAGACGCGATCTCCTTCTGCAGCCTTCTCACAAGCAAAGTCCATGGGGGAAAGTCGGATTCAGTTAACAACCGGGTTACTGAGTGATCAACTGGGTTTTAATTTTCTCAGGGTTCTATTTAATCTCTTTTAATTTGTTTTAACGTTTGTATTGACTGTTTTTTAAATGCCCTGTAAACCGCCCTGAGTCCTTCGGGAAAGGGCGGTATATAAATCTAAATAAATAAATAAATAAAATAACTGCAGCGATTCACGGCGAGAAAGGTCGTAGAATGGGGCAAAACCCCACTTAACAAATGTCTCAGCAACAGAACTTGGGGGCTCAATCGTGTTTGTAAGTCGAGGACTACCTGTACAAGAGCAGCGGATCCTGCTAGGTGCTGAGTACAGCTTACTACAGGGGGTAAGCTTCCAACTTGGCCCTTTGATGACTTGTGGACTTCAACTCCCAGAATTCCTCAGCCAGGCACGGAATCCGGCTTTCCCCCATGGACTTTGCTTGTGAGAAGGCTGCAAAAGGAGATCGCGTCACACACACACACACACACACACACACACACACACACACACACACAGTGTGCCTGGCTGAGGAATTCTGGGAGTTGAAGTCCACAAGTCATCAAAGGGCCAGGTTTGAAGACCCCTGGCTTACTAAGAGAGAAAGGCCCATTTCGGAAAAGTGATTTAATCAAGGAACATTATCGAAGCACGACAACTGGGTCAAAGGCGCTGTGTGAGCCTCGAAAGTTCCCATTTTATTGTCGCAAAAGTGCTTTTCCAAAAGGCACCTGGACTGTCTTGGGGTTTGTTTGTTTTTTCCCCTTGAAAACGTTTCGCTTCTCATCCGAGAAGCTTCTTCGGTTCTAAGGGAACGGTGAGGAACGGAAGGATTTATATTCAGTTAGAACTGAAGAAGCTTCTCGGATGAGAAGAGAAACGTCTTCAAGGGGGGAAAAAACAAAACCAAACCAAGACAGTCCAAGACTTTGGGACAATCGTGACCTGGATGACTGAGAATCTCCACGGACGTTTCCCCATTTGATTCAGCTTTTCCTTCCGGACGATCCAGATCTTACTTTGAAGTGAATGAACGAACGAATCTTTATTATCAAAGTACATGGTGATGGATGAAGAGAAGATTTTGGAAGGCAAACGACCTGAACCAATCACGGTCTCTCCTCCAGGTTGCAGAGATTTATTTTATTAATTCCATGTATATCCCGCCCTTCTCCGAAGACTCAGGGCGGCTTACAAGCTTAGCAGTAGCCTTCATTCTATGTATATTTTTATTTTTATTTTATTTTAATTCCATTTATATCCCGCCCTTCTCCGAAGACTCAGGGCGGCTTACAAGCTGAGCAATAGCCTTCATTCTATGTATATGCCTGCTTATTAGGGCTTTCACACACACCCCAAGCGGCATTATTACAAAGTCAGCTTAATTGCCCCCAACAATCTTGTTCCTCATTTTACCTACCTGGGAAGGACGGAAGGCTGAGTCAACCTTGAGCCTGGTGGGACTCGAACCTGCACTAATTGCAGGCAGCTGGTGTTACTTAGGGAGGCATTAGCCCACTGCTCCACCAAGGCTCTGTTCCATGCCTAAAAAGCCTTGGTACAGATTCACAACCACAACAATGACGCACCACCCAAATCCCGGTACCAACGTCAGTGATCCACTTGAAGGACGGTGGCGAGGACGGTGGTAAGAACGGGGGCAAAACAGAACTCTCTTGCTTAGCAAAGAGGAAATTGGGGTGTTAAGATGAGGACTCCCCGTACTGCAAAACTTTCGCAGCCTCCCGTCTCCCCAGGCCAAAAAAAAACAAAGAGAGAACAGATCTCATTCGTTTGCAAACCTTCCTCGTTCAGAGGCATCCTTTTATAGGCCTGGAAATCATTGGACATGGGTGGTCTCACCTGCATGGACCCCGCCCTGGAGGAAGCATCTTCCCCCCCACACGCCACCCCCTAAATTGCCAAGAAGGAAACGTGCCCCACAAACCTAGCTTTGCTCTCCTGGTTATTTCATTGCACGAGGAGCTGAAACGGTTTGGAAGCAGCTAGCTAGTTTCTCCCAGGTAAATGAGAGAAGGGCCATTATCTCCCTTTTCGACTTTCAGCGCAATTGCTTCCTTCGTCCCTCCAGTAGGACGGCTGTCCAAATTGCCGTGTCTAAGCTACTCACCAGCATACTAAAAATGCAGAGACATCACCCTGCCAACAAAAGCGTGTATAGTCAAGGCCGTGGTCTTCCCAGTTGCAGTGCGTGGCTGTGAAAGTTGGACCGTAAGAAAGGCTGAGCGCCAAAGAATCGAGGCCTTTGAACTACGGTACTGGAGAAGACTCCTGTGAGTCCCTTGGACTGCCAGGCGATCAAACCGGTCAGTCCTAGAGGAGATCAACCCTGACTGCTCTTTAGAAGGCCAGATCCTGAAGCTAAAACTCAAATACTTTGGCCACCTAATGAGAAGGAAGGACTCACTGGAGAAGAGCCTAATGCTAGGAAAGATGGAGGGCAATAGAAGAAGGGGACGACAGAGAATGAGGTGGCTGGATGAAGTCACTGAAGCAGGAGGCGTGAGCCTAAATGGACTCCAGAAGATGGTAGAGGACAGGAAGGCCTGGAGGAACATGGTCCATGAGGTCACGAGGGGTCGGACAGGACTTCACAACTAACAACAACTAGCTACTCACTCACCGAGATCCCAATTCTGCCGCTCTGTTTTCGTTCGGAAGGCACACGGGCGAAGACGTCTCTTCCCGACTGTCACAATTCTTGGCCGCCGGGCTCCCGTCAAAGTATTTGCCGGCAGCCGGCTCGGCTTCAAACTCCGGCGGGCTGAGAGTCTTGTAGGGTTGATCCGAAGAGTCTAAAGGAATGATCTGATCGGGAAGGAAAAGATGCATTGCTCTTCATCTGGCGGAAAGGAAGCGGGTAGGCCCCCGTCCACCAATCTAGAGACTGGAGAAGCGGAGGAGAGCCATCGATTCTGGCCCAAGAGGAAAGGCCCCACAATAACTTCCTGGACGCCGGAGTTGGGACGCTGACAATGAAATCCAGCCTTGCAGGCTTGAGGATGGTATCGTCCTGGATTGAGCCAGCCCCAGGGTTTGTGACTCTGCTCAACAGCCCAAGCAGAAATGCCCATGGTGGATTCCCCCTTTGGGTCAAGGAGGGGATGGGATAGGGGAAGGGAGGGGAGGAACAGAAGAGAAGGCAGAAGGGAGAAAGGAAGGGAAGGGAAAGGAGTAAATGGGTGAAGAAGAAAAGGGAAGGGGAGGGAGGGGAAGGGAAGGGAGTAAATGGGTGAAGAAGGGAAGGGGAGGGGAGGGAGGGGAAGGGAAGGGAAGGGAGTAAATGGGTGAAGAAGGGAAGGGGAGGGGAGGGAGGGGAAGGGAAGGGAGTAAATGGGTGAAGAAGGGAAGGGGAGAGGAGGGAGGGGAAGGGAAGGGAAAGGAGTAAATGGGTGAAGAAGGGAAGGGAAGGGAAAGGAGTAAATGGGTGAAGAAGGGAAGGGGAGGGGAGGGAGGGGAAGGGAAGGGAGTAAATGGGTGAAGAAGGGAAGGGGAGGGGAGGGAGGGGAAGGGAAGGGAGTAAATGGGTGAAGAAGGGAAGGGGAGGGGAGGGAGGGGAAGGGAAGGGAGTAAATGGGTGAAGAAGGGAAGGGGAGGGGAGGGAGGGGAAGGGAAGGGAAAGGAGTAAATGGGTGAAGAAGGGAAGGGAAGCGAAGCGAAGGGAAGGGAAGGAGTAAATGGGTGAAGAAGGGAAGGGGAGGGAAAGGAGTAAATGGGTGAAGAAGGGAAGGGGAGGGGAGGGAGGGGAAGGGAAGGGAGTAAATGGGTGAAGAAGGGAAGGGGAGGGGAGGGAGGGGAAGGGAAGGGAAAGGAGTAAATGGGTGAAGAAGGAAGGGGAGGGGAGGGAGGGGAAGGGAAGGGAAAGGAGTAAATGGGTGAAGAAGGGAGGGGAAGGGAAGGGAGTAAATGGGTGAAGAAGGGAAGGGGAGGGAAGGGAGGGGAAGGGAAGGGAAAGGAGTAAATGGGTGAAGAAGGGAAGGGAAGGGAGTAAATGGTGAAGAAGGGAAGGGGAGGGGAGGGAGGGGAAGGGAAGGGAAAGGAGTAAATGGGTGAAGAAGGGAAGGGAAGGGAGTAAATGGGTGAAGAAGGGGAGAGGAGGGAGGGGAAGGGAAGGGAAAGGAGTAAATGGGTGAAGAAGGGAAGGGGAGGGGAGGGAGGGGGAGGGAAGGGGACAAACACTAGTACAGCAATGACAAAAGAGCTGGAGTTATTTCCTCCCATCAGCCTGCAACTTCAGCGAGGCCTGCATGGAACTGTAAACCCACGAATCCTTGCCGGACACTCTCTCCAGGCCACCAAAGAGGGACAAGCTTCAAACCCAACCGCCTCGCCGATTCTGGAAGGACCCATCTGTGCCATTCATCCTCTGGCATTTCAGAGCCTCGCACACCCGCATGGGAGAAGCCTAAAACAGGCGGCCGGGTGCATCAAACCCTCACCTCGCTCAGCGTCTCCGCTCCGTCGCAGCTCGGCTCTTCGTCGGAGGCCCCCAGCAGAATCTGACTTCCCTCCACTCTTTCGAGAAGCTACACAAAAGCGTGGAATGGGATGAAAGGAAAAAAAAACACGCTGCATCGGTCAAAGGAAACCGGGTGATACGACGCATGTAGAAACGAGTAATGCTTTTTTAAAAAGAAAGAAAGAAAGAAAGAAAGAAAGAAAGAAAGAAAGAAAGAAAGAAAGAAAGAAAGAAAGAAAGAAAGAAGAAGAAGGAAGGAAGGAAGGAAGGAAGGAAGGAAGGAAGGAAGGAAGGAAGGAAGGAAGGAAGAAAGAAGAAAGAAAGAAAGAAAGAAAGAAAGAAAGAAAGAAAGAAAGAAAGAAAGACAAAGACATCCCTGCAAACAAGAGCAACAGATAGGAGGTTATTTAGCATCGTCGCCATCCCAAAAGGTACTAAAAATAAAGTATTTGATTCACACACGTTTCAGCAAAACAAGCAGTCCTCGACTTACGACCGGAATGGAGAATTGGAAAGGACCTTGGAGGTCATCTAGTCCAACCCCCTGCTCAAGCAGGAGATCCTATACCATTCCAGGCAAGTGGTTGTCCAGTCTCTTCTTAGAAAACCTCCAGTGATGGAGCACCCGCAACTTCTGAAGGCAAGTCGTTCCACTGATTAATTGTTCTCACTGTCATGAAATTCCTCCTGAGTTCCAGGTTGCTTTTCTCCTTGATGAGTTTCCATCCATTGCTTCCTGTCCTGCCTTCGGGCGCTTTGGAGAATAGCTTGACTTCTTCTTCTTTGGGGCAGCCCCTGAGATATTGGAAGACTGCTATCATGTCACCACTCGTCCTTCTCTTCATTAAACTAGACAAACCCAATTCCAGCAACCGTCCCTTCTGTGTTTTAGCCTCCAGTCCCCCGATCATCTTTGTTGCTCTTCTCTTCGCTCTAGAGCAGGGGTCTTCAAACTTAGCCCTTTTATGACTTGTGGACTTCAGCTCCCAGAATTCCCCATCCAGCGTGCCTGGCTGAGGAATTCTGGGAGTTGAAGTCCACAAGTCATAAAAGGGCCAAGTTTGAAGACACCTGCTCTAGAGTCTCAACATCTTTTTTACGTCATGCTGACCCAAACTGGAGGCCAATATTCCAAGTGTTATTAAGTCACGTCACCCCGTAGGAAACCCATGGAGCCTTCCAAGCTGGCGTTGTAACCTCCACCCACAAACACATCAAGCCACCAACGCTGGTTTTCCCTTCATCCACTCTAACACCACTAATCAATTGGCCAATCTTTAAGGGGGCACAAAAGAAACTCTCCCCTCTTTGTTTTCGGCCCCCGACTTCAAAAGCCGAACCTTATCCAGACCTGCCGGAATTCCTTGGTCTATTATAGCAATTAGCGATTAATGGAAACTTTATGCCAGGCGCTGCTTAAGCGAGACCGATTCTCTGGAGGGCCATTTGCCCGCTGCCTTAAATGAAAAATCCAATAAAATGGAGCCGTTCACCCAAAAGTTTTATTTTGAAAGAGGTAAAATCTGCTGCGAGGCAGAGAAAAATGGAGATGCGTCTTGAATCCCTAAGGCCTTTCTGGATCTCTGCGAGATTCATGAAACAACCCTTTTTTTTTTTCAGGGAAGGACAAGTTTTGGGTTCTCCTTCCAGAGGCTTGAACCCTGTCTCCGGAATCCACTATTGGAGCAGGTCTCTTTCCCAAAATGCAAAATTCCTTATCGGCTGAGAAAACGAGAAGGTTTTCCCCCAACGGGCTAATATTCTGCGTTTCTGGGATGCATTTAATGCAACGAGATCGGTCCCTCACCTGCAGTGCAGAGAAGAGCAACAAAGATGATCGGGGGACTGGAGGCTAAAACATATAAGGAACGGTTGCTGGGATTGGGTATGTCTGGTTTAATGAAAGGAAGGACGAGGGGGGACATGATAGCAGTCTTCTAATGTCTCAGGGGCTGCCCCAAAGAAGAGGGAGTCAAGTTGTTCTCCAAAGCCCCTGAAGGCAGGACAAGAAGCAACGGGTGGAAACTCATCAAGGAGAGAAGCAACCTGGAACTAAGGAGAAATTTCCTGACATTGAAAACAATGGGACAGCTGGAGCCCAGACATTGCGGGTGCTCCAACACTGGAGGTTTTTAAGAAGAGATTAGGACAACCATTCGTCCAGAATGTCATAGGGTCTCCTGCTTGGGCAAGGAGTTAGACTAGATGACCTCCAAGGTTCCTTCCAACTCTGTTCTGTTCTGTTCTATTCTATTCTATTCTAATTTTATTCATTCTAATTCTATTCTATTCATTCTAATTCTATTCTATTCTATTCTATTCTATTTTCTATTCTATTCTAATTCTATTCATTCTAATTCTACTCTATTCTATTCATTCTAATTATTCTATTCTATTCATTCTAATTCTTATTCTATTCTAATTTAATTATTTCATTATTCTATTCTATTCTATTTTCTATTCTATTCTAATTCTATTCTATTCTATTTTCTATTCTATTCTAATTCTATTCATTCTAATTCTACTCTATTCTATTCTATTCAAATTCTTATTCTATTCTATTCATTCTAATTTTTATTCTATTCTATTCTAATTTAATTATTTCATTATTCTATTCTAATTTTATTCATTCTAATTCTATTCTATTCATTCTAATTCTAATCTATTCTATTCTATTTTCTATTCTAATTCTATTCTATTCCATTCATTCTAATTATTCTATTCTATTCTATTCATTCTAATTCTTATTCTATTCTAATTTAATTATTTCATTATTCTAGTCTAGTCTATATTCTATTCTATTCTAGTCTAGTCTAGTCTACTCTCTAGTCTACATTCTATTCTATTTTATTATCCTGTTACATTGTTTGCCCGCGCTCTGCTCCTTTTCTGGAAAGGACCCGAGCCCCCCCCCCAGCACGCAGGCCCTGTCCTTTTTTTCTGAAATGCCGCTTTGGACCCCATCAAACTGAGAAAGCATCAGAGGCCACTTCCCACTTTCATCCACCTTGGGTGGAAGCCCGAGTCAGCCGGGAGGAAGATCAAATCTTTTCCTTCTAATGTCCTTTCTGCAGCCCGGCCAAGGCGGGCGTGAAATCAGCCAAGCGTCTTTGGCGGAGGCTACCCATTAAGACCATGGGCTGGGTGTAGAAATGTCATTGATCTAAAGCTGGCTGAATCCCCGGCACGGCCGAGGGAATTTTGGAGACAAGAGCTGACATTTTCTCCCTCTTGATCAGCAACCGAAGCGGAAGCCACCCAGAGCTGAGATCACAGGAGCTGCCTCTGACAACCTCAATCTGTTCTTTCTACCTCCACCCTCTTTTTTTAAAAAAAATCAATAATATAAAACAAGGGGTCCCCAACCTGAACAGAGAGCGTGGGGAAAAAAAATTAGGGAGGAAAAAAAATACACATTTCCACGTGAAGCCGAGTCTCAGCTTCTGCCTGGTGGTGGTCCAACTGCCAAATTTCCCCCACCCCACCCCCCAAAAACAACAACACCCAGCTCAAGGTGACGGGAAGGGCTTCCGAGGATCGATCCGGTCTTGTTCCAATTACCCCCTGGCAGCTCAAAACCTTGAGAGTCTGCTTTTCCTCGACAAAGTTGCTGAGGTGTCACCTTTTGCAATCATCCGGAGGGCCCCAGGTGCTGGATTCAGCAGAAAGAGCTCCCGGTTTGAAAGCAGATGTTTGGAAGACGAGAGAAAAGCAAAGCTTTTCACTTCTCGGAGACCGTAACCGTTCCAGGTGTTGCAGGTCCCCAAGGAGTTGGACGTTAGAAGGACTCAGAGCAAGGGGGGGTGAAGAGGATTGCTCCCCTGGATTCCTTCTAGAAAGGTGGGGCAAGCGTGTGGGATCGGCAGATTTCAAAACAGCTGAGAAAACAGCTTAGCTTGGCCAACGTTGAGCGAAAAAAAGCCTCCCAAATGAAGGATGCAAAGGCATTCTGGGCGAGGGCCAACCCGACGTAAGAACGAACCCCGTTATCAGAGTCCTATCGTAAGCCGGTGTTCGGATTTTAATTTAATCCAAGGTGGTAAAGCTAAAGACCAAGGAAGATGCAAGACAATACACCGATTTTGATACGCTGAAGAATTAATAAGAGTACAGGTAAGTACAGTTCATTTAGCGCGGCCTTTTTTCCGGTGCCATTGTAACTTTGAACTAAGTGAACTGTTGTAATTTGGGGACTGCCAGAATAGAATAGAATAGAATAGAATAGAATAGAATAGAATAGAATAGAATAGAATAGAATAGAATAGAATAGAATAGAATAGAATAGAATAGAATAGAATAGAATAGAATAGAATAGAATAGGAGTAGAGTAGAGTAGAATAGGAATAGGAATAGGAATAGGAATAGGAATAGGAATAGAGTAGAGTAGAGTAGAGTAGAGTAGAGTAGAAGAATAGAATAGAATAGAATAGAATAGAATAGAATAGAATAGAATAGAATAGAATAGAATAGAATAGAATAGAATAGAATAGAATCTTTATAGTGAAGAGAAGAGAAGAGAATTAAGGAATAGAATAGAATAGAATAGAATAGGAATAGAGTAGAGTAGAGTAGAGTAGAGTAGAGTAGAGTAGAGTAGAGTAGAGTAGAGTAGAGTAGAGTATAGAATAGAATAGGAATAGGAATAGGAATAGGAATAGGAATAGGAATAGGAATAGGAATAGAGTAGAGTAGAGTAGAATAGAATAGAATCTTTATAGTGAAGAGAATAGAATAGAATTAAGGAATAGAATAGAATAGAATAGAATAGAATAGAATAGAATAGAATAGAATAGAATAGAATAGAATAGAATAGAATAGAATAGAATAGAATAGGAGTAGAGTAGAGTAGAGTAGAGTAGGAATAGGAATAGGAATAGGAATAGGAATAGGAATAGGAATAGAGTAGAGTAGAGTAGAGTAGAATAGAATAGAATAGAATAGAATCTTTATAGTGAAGAGAAGAGAAAAGAAGAGAATTAAGGAATAGAATAGAATAGAATAGAATAGAATAGAATAGAATAGAATAGAATAGAATAGAATAGAATAGAATAGAATAGAATAGAATAGAATAGAATAGGAATAGAGTAGAGTAGAGTAGAATAGAATAAATAGGAATAGGAATAGGAATAGGAATAGGAATAGAGTAGAGTAGAGTAGAGTAGAGTAGAGTAGAGTAGAGTAGAGTAGAATAGAATAGAATCTTTATAGTGAAGAGAAGAGAATTAAGGAATAGAATAGAATAGAATAGAATAGAATAGAATAGAATAGAATAGAATAGAATAGAATAGGAATAGAGTAGAGTAGAGTAGAGTAGAGTAGAGTAGAGTAGAGTAGAGTAGAGTAGAGTAGAGCAGAGCAGAGTAGAGTAGAATAGGAATAGGAATAGGAATAGAGTAGAGTAGAGTAGAGTAGAGTAGAATAGAATAGAATAGAATCTTTATAGAGAAGAGAAGAGAAGAGAAGAGAAGAGAAGAGAAGAGAAGAGAAGAGAAGAGAAGAGAAGAGAAGAGAAGAGAAGAGAATTAAGGAATAGAATAGAATAGAATAGAATAGAATAGAATAGAATAGAATAGAATAGAATAGAATAGAATAGAATAGAATAGAATAGAATAGAATAGAATAACAAGAGTGGGAAGGGATCTCAGAGGTCTTCTAGTCCAGCCCCCTGCTCAAGCAGGAGACCCTTGACCATTTCAGACAAATGGTTGTTCAATCTCTTCTTAAAAACCTCCAGTGATGAACACCCACAAGTGCTGAAGGCAAAAGCCGTTCCACTGGTTAATTGTTTTCACTCTCCAGAAATTTCCCCTTAAGTTTTACGTTGCTTCTCTCCTTGATTAGTTTCCATCCGTTCTTCCTTGTCTAGCCATTGGGGACTTTGGAAAATAGGTTGTCCCCCTCTCTGGGGGAGGACAGAAGATAGTTAGAAGACACACACACCCACACCCACACCCACAGAGGATTTCCTGCAGCCCTGCCTGCATCCCAGGTAACTTTCTGCCACTTTAAAACATCTGCTCGGGAAAAGGGAAAAATTATGGGCGAGGGCACCCATCACCTCCCTCTGTTTCCCCAACAAGCCTTGGTGGAGCAGAAGGCTAATGCCTCCTTAAGTAAGACCAGCTGCCTGCAATTAGTGCAGGTTCGAGTCCCACCAGGCTCAAGGTTGACTCAGCCTTCCATCCTTCCGAGGTAGGTAAAATGAGGACCCAGATTGTTGGGGGCAATTAAGCTGACTTTGTAATAATGCCGCTTGGGGGGGGGGTGTGAAAGCCCTAATAAGCAGGCATATACATAGAATGAAGGCTACTGCTAAGCTTGTAAGCCGCCCTGAGTCTTCGGAGAAGGGCGGGATATAAATGTAATAAAAATAAATAAATAAATAAAAACAACTGTTTGCAAGTTTGCACCCCGAGCCAGCACCAACTTCATCAAACCTGTGCACACGGCTCAGCTGCTTTTACGCCCCATATCGGCTGGAGACAGTCCAAAAAGGAAAAAAGGAAAAAAAATCAGGTTCTGCAAGCATTCCATTTTCCAGCTCTTTGAGTCAAAAAGTCTGATTGAAGCACTCAAGGTAGAAAATGTCATTCTGCTGCTTGGTTTTTGATCCGGAGAAAATGATCCAAGCAGTGCTCTTTTTCTTTAAAAAATAAAAATAAAAATAAAAATAGCAAGCTGTGCACTTCCGAGGGATTAAAACGGGGCAATCGTGCCCAGCGATTCATTGCAAGATCGGGAGTGGGGTGTGTGCGGTGGAAATGGAAATGTCAGGGGGGGATAAGGGAACAGCTCAACCTGTTGGATTTCTTCAAGGAAGAACGCAAAAGCGAGGCCACGTATCTCTCATTTAAAAGGTTCTAAATCCTCCCAGTCTCCAGATAAATAGGAGCCAGCCGTGTGCTGCAGCTGCCAAAAAAGCCAACACAGTGCTAGGCTGCATTAACAGAGGGATAGACTCAAGATCGCGTGAAGCGTTAATACCACTTTACAAGGCCTTGGTAAGGCCACACTTGGAATGCTGCACCCAGTTTTGGTCACCACAATGTAAAAAAAAGATGTTGAGACTCTAGAAAGAGTACGGAGAAGAGCAACAAAGATGATTAAGGGCCTGGAGGCTAAAACATATAAGAAACGGAATTGGGTATGTCTAGTTTAACGAAGAGAAGAGTGAGGGGGGACATGAGAGCAGCGTTCCAATATCTCAGGGGCTGCCCCAAAAGAAGAGGGAGTCAAGCTCTTCTCCAAAGCACCTGAAGGCGGGACAAGAAGCAACGGATGGAAAATAATCCAGGAGAGAAGCAACCTAGAACTAAGGAGAAACTTCCTCACAGTTAGAACAACTAACCAGTGGAATGGGTCGGGGGGCTGGACTAGATGACCTACAAGGTCCCTTCCAATTTCTAGTCTAAGGTCTCCTGCTTGACCAGGGGGTTGGACCAGATGACCTCCAAAGTCCCTTCCAACTCTGTTATCCTATTCTACGGTCTCCCGTTTAAGCAGGGGGTTGGACTAGATGACCTATAAGGTCCCTTCCAATTTCTAGTCTAAGGTCTCCTGCTTGACCAGGGGGTTGGACCAGATGACCTCCAAAGTCCCTTCCAACTCTGTTATCCTATTCTACGGTCTCCCGTTTGAGCAGGGGGTTGGACTAGATGACCTATAAGGTCCCTTCCAATTTCTAGTCTAAGGTCTCCTGTTTGAGCAGGGGGTTGGACTAGAAGACCTCCAAGGTCCCTTCCAACTCTGTTATTCTTAACTGGTAGTAGCTGCTGGACTATCTTCTGAAGCCTTCAGCAATCACCTTGCAAATCCAAGGATTAACCCTTATCCTGGGTTATTGGATTAACCCTTATTGGATTAATAAGGGTATTGGGATTAAGCCTTATCCCAGCCTTTATTGGCACCCTCTAAAAGCTATCAAAAGGGCAACAGCATTAACTTGGACAGGGGCCCTGAATTCTCACGACCAGGCCTTCCACACGGTTGGAACACGGATGCTTAACTTTACAGTTGATCTCCATCCATTTCCCCTAAGAGGAAGATTTTTTTGCTTCTTGATTGTCCACTGTTCCCTTTTTCCCCCCAAAAGACAACCAACAGGCGGAATCTTCCGAAGTTGAATTTTAGAAGACTGCTGCCTATTTGGGACTTGGGTTTGGCTAGTCTAGAGAAAAGAAGAAATAGGGGAGACATGATAGCAGCGTTCCAGTATCTGAGGGGCTGCCCCAAAGAAGAGGGGGTCACATTATTCTCCAAAGCACCAGAAATAAAGACAAGAAACAATGGTTGGAAACTGACCAAAGAGAGAAGCAACGTGGAATTAAGGAGAAACTTCCTGACAGTCAGGACAATCAACCAATGGAACAGCTTGCCACCAGAAATCCTGGGCGCTCCATCACTGGATATTTTTAAGAAGAGACTGGATAGTCACTTGTCTGAGATGGTGTAGGTCAGAGATCTTCAAACTCGGCCCTTTTATGACTCATGGACTTCAACTCCCAGAATTTCTCAGCCAGGCATGCTGGCTGAGGAATTCTGGGAGTTGAAGTCCATGAGTCATAAAAGGGCCGAGTTTGAAGACCCCTGGTGTAGGTTCTCCTTCTTGAGCAGGGGGCTGGACTAGAAGACCTCCAAGGTCCCTTTCCAGCTCTATTCTATTCTGTTTCTCTTACGCTGTCCACCGTCTCCCGGTCGACTTTTGGAGAAGTCTCAGATCACGCAGTCTGGATCTGTTCCGTCTGCGGTCCAAGCTGTCCGTACAATCTTCCAACAATGTCAGGGGACCGTGTTACGTTTCGGGAGGAATAGGGAGGTTTAAGAAACCCGAGTCTCACCTCGCTTGTGTCTAAGGACTTCTGCTTCTCGTTTCCCGACGGATCCGACGTGGAGAAGTCAAACGGCTTCTTTTTCAGTTCCTGGATGACCCAATGCATTTCCTTCACCACGCCGAGGAGCTCGACAAACTGAGAAAAGGTGAAGGGAAGCTCTCAAAGACGGTGGGAATTCTTCCAGCCTTCCAGAAAAGTTCCTGTGTTCCCATTTGAACAGATGGCTCTTGGTCAAAAAGCCCTGCCTGAGTCATGTTTCCCACAACCCAAGGAATTCACCTTGGGAAGGACCATGATCAGCCTGCCTACAAATAGCTGGTTAACCAGGGGTTTATCAATTAGGAAAGCTACTCTGTTCATGTCCCAAATGGGGACAATTAATCTTATCCAAAGCAAAGATGAGGTGGTCTCCATATTTTGGCTCTTTTAATCTAGAATCTGACACTCCTTGGGATCCCTGTCAATTCTTGTAGAACTGGAGGTTGGATCCTGAAGGTTATTCTAGATTTGCTACTCCAAGTATCTCCTACGTTCGGATTCCTTGCAATTTCCTTGCAAACTTACGCAGGTGGGCATCAAGCAACCCCCACCGGAACTCAACACAGCCAACTCAACACGGCCAACTCAACACGGCCAACTCGTCACGGTCAACTTGCTGTGGGACAACTCGCCGCAGGGCAATTTAAGAGTTCAATTGAATTATTCAAAATAAAATTTTTAAAAAAATATTTCAATTTTTGTCATTCGCGTTTCATTCCGCATCCTTTTCTTTAATGACTCTACTCTGCCGTTTCTTGAAGATTAGTGTAACTCTCGTCCCGCGGAGAATTGTCCTGCGTCAAGTGGGCCATGTCAAGTTGGCCAACGCGAGTTGGCCATAGCAAGTTGGGCATGGCGAACTGTCATTAGACCGGCACTCACCGTGCAGTCTCAGAGACAGGTAAGATGCAGTGATGTTAATGAGCTTTCTCGAAGAACACAGCTAGAGAAGACGGGAGCCAAATACCTTTTTTTTTAGCTCCTCCACGGAGAGCTGGTCAACTTGACAATCCCAACGGTGATCCTGGTCCCGTAAGCAGATGCTCATGTACGACGTCTGATTGCTCCAAGATAAATGGGTGTCTTCTAGTAAAAAAAACAGGGTGGAAAAACTGCATTTATTTCAGAATAATGCTACCTAAGTTGAGCCATGAACGTGAGGAAGTATGTTACCTAGGACAGATGATTAGATTAGATTAGATTAGATTAGAGCCATGAAGACTGGTAGTCCTGTATATCCCTTTCTCTACAAACCTCTCTATCTTCTTTGGAGAGCAAGAGTCTATTCTACTCGCCTTCCTTCCTGTTATCCTGGATTTGCTCTTCTAACGTTCTCCGCAAATTCCAAGTCTCCAGGATGCCTTCTTCAAGTTGCTTCCGCAGGGCCAAGATGGCGTTTAGCTCCTCCTGCAGATTATTGATGCTAATTTAAAAAAAAAAGGAAAAGAAGAAAGGAGGATTTTTAACCGAAGACCGAAGGAGACAAAAGCTCCAGGCTCATGAAACATTTGCAAAAACTGTGCTCTGGACCTCTGGCATACTTTTTTGTTCACACATGAAAGTTCTCCTTTCAAACAGGAGAAAGGACGAAGTCGGCTTTCAAAGCCTCTTGAAAGGGCAGGATAAACAGATCTTTAGAGGAGATTAAAATAAAAGTTACAAAAAAAACAAAACAAGTGCGTCATTTGTCCCCATGGCGGTGTCTTTCAAACTTTGATGATATCCTGAGCTTCAAAGTTATTTTTTTTTTCCCCCTCGGCAAGGAAAACCACGACGACGCAGATTTGCCTAGAATTTCTGAAGCCTTCGGAGAGATCTATTTATTCCAGTAGATCAAGCATTGACATTTGCCGAGTTCTAAATCTCTCTCCTTTAATTCATCTCCACAATGGTCGGGCGAGGTAGGTTAGACCCAGGAGGCCTTAAGTTTACAAGGCTCAGCTCTTCGATTTACGGCTGCAGTTCAAAGAATAGCAGAGTGGGAAGGGACTTTGGAGGTCATCTAGTCCAGAGCTTTTCAACCTTTTCACCCATTGTGCCACTTTTAGGAGATGGCGACATCCGAGGATCGCCAGTCGCCTAGCAAGGGGTCAAAAACTTGATGAACCAAAAAAAAGGGAAAAAAGTGATGAAGTACAGGTAGTCCTCGACTTACAACAGTTCGCTTAATGACCGTTCGAGGTGACAATGGCACTGAAAAAAGTGCCCCCCAAGCCACAGCCGAGCAAGACACCTGCCTGCCTGCCTGGCGGTGCTCTTCCTCCTGTCCGAGGTTTTCATTGTTGTGAGCATTTCTGTTCAGGATTGGCAGCGGGTTTGGGGTGGGGGGGTGTTTGGGTTTTATTCCCCCCGTCTGCTGGGTGGTTGCAGCAGGTTTTGGTCACATGACCCTGGGACACACTGTGACCGTCATAAATAGGAATCAGTTGCCAAGCATCTGAATGTAAATCACAAGACCCTGGAGCTGCTGCAACATTCCAACTGATGGGCGCTTCTTCTGGGCTCAGCAGAAGCGCGAGGATTATTGCCAAGCTCCAGCTGGATCCTGGTGCTGATCCTGCCGCTTCCGCTGAGCCCCGACAGCCCTGCAGCTCCAGCCGTCTCTCGCCCAGGCTTGTGCGGTGCTGCCACCGGTTCAGCTCATTCCCCTCCCCTGCTACCACTTTTCTAGGATGGTCGCGTACCACCTGCCAGGTGCCCATGTACCACAGGTGGTACCCGTACCGCTGGTTGAAAAGCCCTGGTCTAGTCCGACCCCCTACAGAAGCAGGAATTTTCCGCTGCGGCAATTGTTCACGTGAGTTTGCTAATGGTGGTCAGGTGCTGTAACCG
>NC_139529.1:5480076-5499131 GCF_947247035.1 Vipera ursinii | reverse complement strand
TGTTTGGATTTTCTTTTAAATACCCTGTAAACCGCCCTGAGTCCTTCGGGAAAGGGCGGTATATAAATCTAAATAAATAAAATAAATAAATAAATATTCTATTCTATTATTCTATTTATTCTACTGTATGTACTCTACTCTATTCTATTCTATTCCATCTTCTATTCTATTCTATTCTATAATCTACTCTACCCTACTCTACTCTATTCCCTTCCAGCTCTATTCTACTCTTCTTACCTGACTCCGCCATAAAGCTGGTTCCAGCCCATCTTCCCAAACTCCACATAAAAGCCACAAACCCCGACCTCCACTGGTAGGCCTCAAGACCTTACGACCACCGTTTGAGCCCAAAACGTCCGTTGCTAAGCGAGGCCCTTGTTACATGGGTTTGGCCCCATTTTCACAAGCTTTCTTGCCACTGCTGTTAAGTGAATCACAGCAGTTCTTAAGCGGGTAACCCGGCTTCCCCATTTCTCTTTGCTTGTTCTGAAAGTCGCAAAAGGGGATTACACAACCCTGGGATGCCGCGACCGTTATAAATAATAACTTCAAGACTTGCCTCCTCTAAAAGCCGGATCCTGCCAGTCAAGCTCGCTTCTACTTCCTGGACTTTCTTTTCGGCGTCTTCCTTCAGGCGCCGGATTTCGGCGTTGCCACCCTGGGCCAAGCTTTCCACGGCTTTCCTGCAAAGGCCAAACATGGGACTATGGAGGAGACGAACAGCAGCAGAGGACTGAAGGAGGGAGCTACTGTCCAGCTGGACCTTCCTTCTCAACCCTTCTCCCCCCGGGATGGAGATTCCTCCCTCACCAGCTTGGCTGGCAGAGGGGAAGGGGGCAATTTGTCATAGCCAACTTGCTACGGCCGGCCAATTCACCATGGCTAACTCACTATGGCCAATTCACCTTGGCCAACTTGCCACGGCTAGCTCGCCAAGGCCAACTCACCATGGCCAATTCATGGTCAACTCACCAAGGCCAACTCATCATGGCCAATTCACCATGGCCAACTTGCCACGGCCAGCTCGCCAAAGCCAACTCACCATGGCCAATTCATGGTCAACTCACCAAGGCCAACTCATCATGGCCAATTCACCATGGCCAACTCACCATGGTCAGCTTGCCACGGCCAGCTCACCAAGGCCAACTCACCAAGGCCAACTCACTATGACCAACTCACTATGGTCAGTTCGCCATGGCCAACTCATTATGGCCAATTCACCATGGCCAACTCACCATGGCCAATTCACCATGGCCAACTCACTGGCCAATTCACCAAGGCCAACTCACCATGGCCAACTCAATATGGCCAGCACCATGGCCAACTCATTATGGACAATTCACCATGGCCAACTCACCATGGCCAATTCATCATGGCCAACTCACCACAGCCAACTCACTATGGCCAATTCACCAAGGCCAACTCACCATGGCCAACTCACCACAGCCAACTCATCATGGCCAACTCACTATGGCCAATTCACCAAGGCCAACTCACCACGGCCAACTCACCACAGCTAACTTGCTGCAGGGCAGTTGAACAATTCTATTTAGTCATTTTAAATAAATTAAACACGGTTTTGATTTTTGCCCTTCCCATCTCATTCTGTCACTCCTTTGGCATCCTTTCTTCAAGGATTCTGTCCCACCCTTTCGTTGATATTAGCGTAACTCTCGTCCCGCGACGAGGTGGCTGTGGCAAGTTGGCTGTAACTGTCACAGACCCGAGGGGAAGACTGGGCACGCATCTGAAAACACAATTAAAAGAAGGAGGGCCATGCACACATTCAACAGCAAGGAAATACTCACGAAGCTTTCCGGAGCAACTGCTCTCGTTCCTGAAGCTCCCGTTTCACGCTCTCCAATTCGACTTTGAGCTCAATGTTCTAACAGGACAAGAAAGAAAAGTTGTAAAAACTTGGGTTTTGTTTTTTTTAATTCCCCATAAGGAATTTTTGCAGGGCAGTATCCTATTCTCACAACCGAATGGGGGGTGGGGGTGGGCAAACTTTGGCTAGCGCTCGTGAGAGACAGTCTCCAAGCAGACGCCGGGACAATCCACACAGGTGAGGGAGGGAACACATTGTGTCCCGGTGCCCCGTGCGGAAACCAGGAGCCGCAACGAAAACAGCCCAGCACCTACAATTCGGTAGACGTCATCATGGGGACCCTCAAACTTCTGCTGGATCCGGTCTTCCAGGAAGTAGATGCGAAGTTTCAAGTTGAAATTCTCCTTCCGCAGCTCCGTGATTTGCTGGTAAAAGAAGGGAAGGGGACCCGGGATGGTTTTCCAATCAAACCAAGTCCACGCCCCCGCCGTCAATTTCCCCAAAGCAAAATTCCGTCAGCCACAGTTACAGGTAAGTCCTCAACTTACGGCAGTTCGTTTTGTGACCGTTCAATGTTACAACAGCCTTGGGGGGGGGGAAATGACTTGTTTTTCACCTTCCCAACTGTTGCAGCGTCTCCCGTGGCCATATGATCAAAATTCAGACGCTCAGCAACGGACTCGTATTTGTGATGGCTTCAGTGTCCTGAGGTCACGTGATTCCCCCTTTTGTGACCTTCGGACCACTTAACAACCAGGTTTCTAATTTGACAACCGAGGTGAGAAAGGTCGTAAAAACGAGGCAAAAATTCAGCAAACTGTGGTCGTTAACCAGTGGAACAACCTGCCTCCAGAAGCAGGTGAATGCTCCAACGCTGGAAGTTTTTAAATTTAAAAAAAAAACTTTAAATTTAGTTGCTTGCTCTCAAAGTGCACGCATCCATCACCCACACTTAAAGCATGCCATGTGCAACATCTACAACTATATGCAACGTACTAATGAACGGTTTGTTGTAAGTCGAGAACTACCTGGGCAAAACATTCATTTCAATAAAGCAGCTGCCCCAGGCCCACTCAGCTACCACTACATCCTCCCCATCTTTGCCAGCCTGGAGAAATCTCCTATGTTGCTAATAAAATATTGACGCTGGCAGCTTCCTATCATGAAAGGGAGGACGCCACTACTCAGCTTACAAAGCAGCCTAGCATAACAAAAGTCACAACTTCTAGAGGTTTGTCCATCATCTAGAGATTCTCCATCATCAGAGTCATGGTTGCCCCAAAGGTGCTTATTTTTTTTTCTTCAACGAGGCACCTGGACTTCCTTGTTTTCCCTTGAAGATAATTGTTGCAAGTCGAGGATTAACCTTTATAATATTCTATTCTATTCTATTCTATTCTATTCTATTCTATTCTATACTCTATACTATATTCTATATTCTACTCTACTCTATTCCCTTCCAGCTCTATTCCTTGTTTTTCCTTGAAGATAATTGTTGTAAGTCGAAGATTAACCTTTATAATGTACCTTTATAATATTCTATTCTATTCTATTCTATTTTATTCTATTCTATTCTCTATTCTCTATATTCTACTCTACTCTCTATTCCCTTCCAGCTCTATTCCTTGTTTTTCCTTGAAGATAATTGTTGTAAGTCGAGGATTAACCTTTATAATATACCTTTATTCTATTCTATTCTATTCTAATCTAATCTATTCTATACTTTATACTATATTCTATATTCTATATTCTACTCTACTCTATTCCCTTCCAGCTCTATTCCTTGTTTTTCCTTGAAGATAATTGTTGTAAGTAGAGGATTAACCTTTATAATATACCTTTATTCTATTCTATTCTATTCTATTCTATTCTATTCTATTCTATTCTATTCTATTCTATTCTATTCTGTTCTGTTCTATTCTGTTCTATGCTATGCTATGCTATGCAATTCTATTCTCTATATTCTACTCTACTCTCTATTCCCTTCCATCTCTATTCCTTGTTTTTCCTTGAAGATAATTGTTGTAAGTAGATTAGCCTTTATTATGTACCTTTATAATATTCTATTCTATTCTATTCTATTCTATTATTCTATTCTATTCTATTCTATTCTATTCTATTCTATTCTATTCTATTCTATTCTATTCTATTCTATTCTATTCTATTCTATTATTCTCTATATTCTATATTCTATATTCTACTCTACTCTCTGTTCCCTTCCAGCTCTATTCCTTGTTTTTCCTTGAAGATAACTGTTGTTAAGTCGAGGATTACCTTTATAGCTTAAAAAACCAAAAAACAACAACCAGCCACCAACTTACATTTTCAAAATCCTTCATGGTCCGTGCCCTGGTTGGTGAAACAGTATCTTCGGCCACCTCAAGTAACGCTGCCAAAGAATCCAAATAAAGAGCAAATATTTGCACACACACCTTATACGCACATACAATAAATAAATAAATAAGGCTCACGCTGAACTAAATCATGCCAAAAAGAAAGAGAAACTGTTTCCACACACCCCTAAGAATGCAACAAGGGGGTCCAAGAAGCAGCAGCAGTATTTTTTAAAAAAAAATTGAGAAACTTTTAAATTTATAACAGGGAAGTAAGTGCAAAGAGAGGAACTCGAATGGAAACGTCAAATAAATTTGCATTTTTTTAAAAAAATTCTCCAACTATTTTCACAACTGGTTTTCAAAGAACCCCAAATAAATAAATTTTTAGGTGTGCTGCATGTTTCATATTTAGAAAGTAATGGCTTTTTATGAAGGGTTAAATAATTGCCTGTTGGGGGTGGTTTTTTTTGCTTTTTTTCAGATCAGAGGCACCAAATTATAGTCTTCACCGTGCAAAAAATACACAAAAGAAACTGAACTTTGGAACAATTTGGCAAAGCAAGAAATATGCTTGGAGCTGAACCGCCCTTCTCTCGGGAGAAGGGCGGTATATAAATAAAATTATTATATTATTATTATATTATTATAAAATCCCCAAGAAAGGTTTTGTATTTCTTTTCCTGGTTGGGGGGGGGGAAATGTTAATAAAACACATTAAGCCTAGATTTGGGTTTAAACTACATTAGCTATACTATCGATTTTCATTTTTGTTTCTAGCTTGAAAACACAAAAATCGCCGTCCATTTTCAGCAAATGCTGTATGAGATAAATTCGGGGGGGGGGAAGAGAAAAACAGAAATCAAGGGTATTAAACACACACTTTGTGGCTTGCAAAAAGGGATTGTGCAATTCTCCAAGAATTTATTTATTTATTTTTTTCTCCCCTTGGATGGCTGTTTGCAATCACTTAGAAAAAGAAACTCGAATGCAACAAAGTTTTCCGGTGCAGACTTAATTACTTCCTTTTTGTTTCTCTTCCAAGAATTTGGTGTGTTGTTTTTTTCCTACTTACTTAGATAAATGGCTTGAAATGCAACAATGTATTTAGGCCAGTCTATAAAGTTTGATTTAAGTTGCATTTAAGGGATTTTTAAAGAGTGTTTGGGGGGATTTATTATTATTATTAATAATAAGCTTGTAAGCTTATTATTATTATTATTATTATTATTATTATTATTATTATTATTATTATTATTATTAATAAGCTTGTAAGCCGCCCTGAGTCTTCGGAGAAGGGCGGGATATAAATGGAATTAAAATAAAATAAATAAAAATTATTACCTCCACCGCCTCCCACTTGATTGCGAACCTCGTCTCCCGAAACATCTGGAAGCCGGGAAAAATTGAGGCTGGGAGGAAAGAGGTTTTTTTAAAAGATGAGCTTGTAGGCCCCTAGCTAGGTCAGATGTGCCCCCCACCCGCTTTTTTATAGCCCTGGACTACATGTCCCATCAGCGGTAGTGCCAATGGGTTTTGAGAATATCTGGATAAGAGGCACGTGGCTTATCCAGTCTCTGCAATATTCAATCTCTCTCCATCTTCCCTCATACGTGCATTTAAAATAAATAAAAATGGATTTTCCGCCTTCCCGCTGCCCCCTCCTGCACTGAAGGTGAGCAATGGGAACTGTAGTCCAAGACAAGTGATGGGAATTGTAGTCCAAGGTGCTAAACTGAAGGGGAAAGGGTGTAAGAGCCAGGAAGCGGGAATCTGCAGCTATCTAAGGCTAGCAGAGCCCAGATTCTCTGCCTCCTACACCTGGGGAGGATGGGGCTTGTAGTGTGTCCCCATCTGGATGAAGAAAGCCCACCCCCACCCACCCCTGGCCTGGTTTGATGATGCCCCCCAATCTGATCTAGCCGGAAACATGAGCCCCAGGACTGATAGTCTTGTGTCTCCTGCCCACCCACCCTTTTAACCACCCTCCTGCAGGGTCGTCCATTAGGTCAGCAAAGGCAGCCAAGACCAGACTCTCAGAAGATGGGAGCTGTAGTACACCCCATCGGGATCAGGATCCTGTCCAGCAGGAAACCTACACCTACCTGGTCACCCTTGCAAGGATCCCTTCTGCCCCCTTTGCCCCTCTAACCACCCTCCTTGGGTTGCCCATCAGGTCAGCAAAGGCAGTCAAGACCAGACGCTCAGAGGATGGGAGTTGTAGTACACCCCATCGAGATGAGGAAAGAGCCCCATCTAAAGCCCGCCCCCCCCAATCCTGATCCCCCTTACAAGGATCCCTTCTGCCCCCTTCCCGCCTCCCCCTCTCAACAACCCTCTTGCAGGGTGGTCCAAAGGCTGGCAAGGCCGGGCAAGCAGCCCTTGCTCGTTTCCCACCCATTCAATATAGACTCAGATCCACAGCGCTGGGCACTGGAGGCTCCACCAAGTGCTCCACCGAGGGAGGGAGGGAGGGGGCCAGAGAGGTGCTTCAGCCCCGCCCCCTCACTTTGTCCCCCCTCCCTTCTCCTCCTCCCTCCTCTTCTCCTCCTTCCCCCTCCCTCTCCCTCCTCCTCCTCTTCCTCCCTTCTTCCTCCCTCCTCCTCCTCCCCCTCCCTCCTCCTCCCTCCTCCCTCTTCTCCTCCTCCTCCCTTCTCCCCTCCATCCTCTTCCTCCCTCCTCCCCTCTCCCTTCTCCCCCCTCCCCCTCCATCCTCTTCCTCCCTCCTCCCCCCTTCTCCTCCTTACCCCTCCCTCTCCCTCCTCCTCCTCCTCCTCTTCCTCCCTTCTTCCTCCCTTCTCCCCCTCCCTCCTCCTCCCTCCCCCCTCTTCTCCTCCTCCTCCCTTCTCCCCCTCCATCCTCTTCCTCCCTCCTCCCCCCTTCTCCTCCTTCCCCCTCCCTCTCCCTCCTCCTCCTCTTCCTCCCTTCTTCCTCCCTCCTCCCTTCACCTCCTCCCCCTCCCTCCTCCTCCTCCTCCCCTCCCTTCTTCCTCCCTCCTCCTCCTCCCCCTCCCCACTCCTCCCCCCTCCCTCCTCCCGCCAACGGCCCTAACGGCGCTACCCGCTGTGGATGTCCAGCGGCAAAGTGGGGTCTTCGCCCGGGGTCGAGTCCATGGCGCGGCCTCGGGAGGCGGCGCGTGGGAGGCGGCTGACGGGTGGCAGCGGCGGCGGCGCCTCTTTTTCGTCTCCGACTTTGGCGGCTGCCTCGGAATTTTAAACAACCGCATCAGACGCCGGGACCGCCCCGGCGGCCATTTTGGTGACGCCGGCGACGCCGCCCGGAGAAGGGCAAAGGCGGGAAGCGCAAGGCGTTGCCTACGGGCGCGGCCGCCATCTTAGGGACGGGAAGCCTGGCCTCGAAGCCCGTCTCGCCGCCATCTCGCTTGAGGGAAGAAAAGGTGGTGGGGGGGTGGGGTGAGGACGTGGTTGTTGACCGGCCGGGCGCGCCTGCGCGGTGAGAGGGAGTGAGGGCGGGGAGGCGGGCGCCATCTTTGTCGAGGGCTTTGGGTACCCAGGAATGGGAAGAAGCAGAGTTGTTATTGTTATTTTATTGGGGTTTTAAGATGTATTTTTAGTATATGGGCATGTATTTAATTATTTTTTAACTTTTGTAATCCTGTATTTTTATTCTTGCCCTGTTCACCGCCCTGAGTCCTTCGGGAGAAGGGCGGTATAGAAATATTATTAAAATTTAAAAATTAAAAATTAAAAGGATGGGCTAATTAAGGTTCTTGAAGATTTGGGGATGGAGATGCGAATTCAAGGCAAGTCCATCAAGTCCAGGAGTGGGACCACAATTCCCATTCTCTATTTCTGCTGCCTATCCTGATGGGACCCGGAGTCCACGTGTCTCTTTTTCCTATTTCAGGTGAACGCTTCATGAATCTCCAATTTGGAAGAATGCCTCTCATCAGGGATGCTTTAATCTTTTTAATTGTCTTTTAACTTTTATATTTTGTATTGGTGAGATTTTAAAATGCCCTGTAAACCGCCCTGAGTCCTTCGGGAAAGGGCGGTATATAAATCTAATAAAATAAAATAAAATAAATAAATAAACATTTTAATATGCTTAAATTGTTTTTTCTATTTGTTTTGCAATCTGTAAGCTGCTCGGAGATGGAAAGTATTAAAAATTTAATAATAGATAATTAAAAAAATGTCACTTCCTGACTCCCCAGAATTGGTATTTTACAAGGCCATGGTACTCTTGACATGCCTAGAGGCACTGTTCTCCAGCTAACTACATCCCAGCAACACAGTTTCATCCTACCACAGTTGGTCCCATCAGTCTCTATTTATCATCAAACAGAGAGGAAAAACTGTGTAGCCTTCCAGATCTGCAATTTATGTTTTATGTACAGTATTTATTAATTATATTCTATTCTATATGAACGGATAGTCCTTGACTTAACGACAATCCATTTAGCAACCGTTCAAAGTTACAATAGCGCTGAAAAAACTGAATTACGACTGGTCCTTCATTTATGACTGTTGCAGCATTTGCCCGATCATGCAATCAAAATTTAGGTGTTTTGACAACCAGCACACATTTTTTTTATGATGGTTGCAACATCCCGGGATCATGTGAATCCCATTTGCGACTTTCCCAGCCAAGCTTCCAGCTAGCAAAGTCAAGGGGGGGGGGAAGCTAGATTCATTCAACAATCGTACAACTGTCGCTAAATGAGGACTCCGTGTAGTTCTAATATTAGAGGCAAAATCAATTTGTTTAAGTGTTGCAAACCTGTGTAGGTTTCCGTTTGCCTCTTGTACGTTCTTTCTCTGCTCATGGTTTACCGCTTCCTCTAGAAATGAGATAGGAAGACAAAGTTGCATGCCATAAAATAGACTATAAACAGCAAAAACTGGGTTAGGAACAAATTGTCTACATTTTATTTGCTTTTTTATTTTTAAATAACATTCTTCCGTATAAATTCCAGGAAAATTCGGATCATAGTCTCACCCCTCACATATATGCAGACATACACACTCTTCCATACAGAAGGATTATTTTTTTCCCCTCAAATAAATGCATTTCATAAGCCAAACAAATGCTTAGGATAAAAATGCTCAAAATATAGTTGACATGTCATGTTAAGAGCGCATACAACTTGCATTCAGGCTCTGCAAGTCCCACTCTTAATGCAAAGAATCAGAGGCATAAATATTGCAAGATTATCAGACGTTTGCAGGGCTGCATCAACAGATACAGTATGTATTTCAAGCTTCTTTTAAATGGATTGTGTCTGTTGGACGTCCACTCTATTTCACATATCCTTAAGTGTCAAAAGGGCTTGGCAAAGCATGCTAAAATTATCATACTCGCTTCATAAATTTAAACCTATTTTTTTGGCCTGGTCTATCGCGGAACCTATTTCATTATACAGTGTCATGCCATCTCTCTACAATTAAAACTTCATGCAATTATTTCTAGCTAGGGGTACTTCATTAAATTTAAGGGTTTTTGAGAAGGGGGAAAAAAGATACACACACATACACACAAAGCCTCTCTATTTATGTTTGGACACAATTTTTCCAAGGTGCTTAATGGCATGGAGTCACACCTTCACGCCTTAACTGGCCCATTTCCGTGAATCGTAAAAATTACATTTTTGAACACTATTTCGCCGACGCTGTTGTGGGGAACTTCACCTTCGTTCAACCCACAAACTCGGGGATTGGAATGGCCCGCGGTTCTCGGTGATACGATTGAAATCACAATTCACCCATCTGTTTTTACCCCCACATGCATTTCCTTGAAGGTATATCTGGTGATGTTCTTCAGGCACACATCTTGGATACCCATCCAAATTATTTCATTTTTCATAGGCTTCTTTAAGGAACGGTGACCGTTTTTGCACTGTGGAGACATTGCCTGCTCGTGGACTCTCTGATCCCACGAGAGTAAACGTGTTTATGGCTTCTTGGCGTGAGACTCGTTCAAGGTGACTTGGGCTGATTCAACTTCCAAGCTCGACGTGCCGTTACAGTATTTCCAAAAAGAGGCGCTTGTCAGCTTTTCAAAGTCTTTTTGAAGAGAAGAGTTTGGGAACTTTACTTTTCTTGGTGCTAAAGAAAACATCAGCAGTGATGAAGTTTCCTAGCTGGATAATGAAACGACTGCAAGAAACCCACCCAGCTCAGAGAGCACCAAGGACCCCACAGTCCTTCTCCTCCTCCTCCTCCTCCTCTTCACAAACCCCACTCCTTTCTAGCACTGATCATGTTCCCTAGTTGGGTCATGAAAGGTCTGCAAGGAAACAACCCACCGAGGGCTTCACATAAAGCATCACGTCCTGCAAATATGTTCTTGACTCAATTGCAACTGATCGCAGGACAGTTTGAGGGCTTCAAGACACGATGGAGATCTCTTCTTCAAAATCCTTCTAAATAACAGCCCTCAACCTCCACCTTCTGGAGAAAAAAATAAAAGACCTGTCTCATCCTGTCTTAGCCAAACATTAAGGATCGTTGATGCAATGTTTACCACCCAACCCCATAAGCCAAACTTGGAAGAATCTTCACCGTTCTGGGAAGATCTAAAGGAGACGTCGTGACTTAGCGAAGCCACTCGGAACCAAAAAAGAAAAGTACAGTTTTTTTTAAAAAAAGGGAAAGCAAATATGGTGTGCCAGTAAAGGGGAATATTTGTAGCTCCGGGTTGAAATGAGGGGCCCTTGGTGCTCTCTGAGCTTGGTGGTTTTCTTGCAGACGTTTCATGACCCAACTATGTAACATCATCAGTGCTCAAAGAGAGAGGGTTGTGCTCTTTGCTTATATACATTATGACTCCACTTTCTAGCCCCAATGTCGTTGCCTAGTTAGGAGAGCGAAAGGTCTGCAAGAAAGCAACTAAGCTCAGAGAGCACCAAGAATCCCACAGATACGGTATATAGCCTCTGAATTCCAAAGCAGAAAATGCTCAAAACGGGCGCCCGGATTCATTTTAGCAGACGCTGAAACTGCAGAACAAAAATATCCAAGGTATAAATTGTCCCCTTTGTCCTTTTCAGAGATCATTTATCTCAGCAAGTTTGTGAGCCTCAGTGAGCGAAGAACATGTTTCTTCCTTTGATCTACGACAGGAAGAAATTAATGCTCAAGAGTACGTTTTTATCTTTGCCCAAGGTCTATTTTTGTTCTGTTTCTTGCTGGGTCAACTGAAATCCAATCAGCTTTGATCTGGGATCCTTTCCAAATATCAAATTCCAATTAGGCCGCCTACAGCGCCATGAGTTCTATACCAACCGTGTTGATGTAAGTTGCCGTTCCTTTGTCGAACGAGTGCGATACTGTGTTGGGAGTGACTTCACGCAATTTCTTTCTCCAAGCCCTGGAGGAAATCAGGTTGTGCAACTGCTGCGCCCCCTGAAGCCTAACAGTTAAGTTAACAAGATGTGCGCACGGAGCAAATAGGATTGAATTCACACAGGACTCTCAGGTCAAGAAGAAAGCTATTTTTAAAAAAGCTCTCGATAAAGGGGAATAAAATACTGGTGGGTGTTTTAATTGGTGTGTATTCCTGAGATATTGTAGGTCTCTTTCCAACCTTGTCAGATTGTTGATTAGCACGGATGATGTTACCTGGTTGTGTATGGAAACGTCTGCAAGAAAATAATTATCCTTGGTCATCACCCAGGATTGATGATGTTCCCTAGTTGGATCATAAAATGTCTGCAAGAAAACAGCCGAGATCAGAGAGAACCAAGGACCCCACATTCCTCCACCTCTTCCTCTCTGCAAACTTCACTCCTTTCTTCCACTGATGATGTTCCCTAGTTGGATAATGAAATGTCTGCGAGAAAATCACAAGCTCAGAGACAACCAAGGACCCCACAGTCATTGCTCTTCTCCTCCTTCTCCTTCTCCTCCTCTTTGCAAACCCCACTCTCTTCTAGCACAGATGATGTTACCTAGTTTGGCTAATGAACGTCTGCAAGAAAACAACCAAGCTCAGAGAGATGCAAGGACTCTTCAGATTATTGATTTTCAGTCTAGTGCTCAAGATAATATTATTTGGAGTTATTTAGAGAGAGGAACCAACTTTTTAGAGAAGAGGGTTTGGGCTAATAGTTCTTGATCCAGCGTTGCCAGCTGGACTATTAGCCCAAACCCTCTTCTCTAAAAAGTTGGTTCCTCTCTCTAAATAACCCCAAATAATATTATCTTGAGCACTAGACTGAAAATCAAATGCTGAGAGAAACCAAATGAGACCAAGTCACATCCGGTGAGACCCACAGTCTTGAGAAGAGAGACTGTCCAGCGAGAAGACCCTGATACCACCCATTCTCATGGCAAGCTCTGTTCTAGATCATCCTTCTAGACCAGGGGGCTCTTCAAACTTGGCCCTTTTATGACTTGCGGACTTCAACTCCCAGAATTCCTCAGAGGAATTCTGGGAGTTGAAGTCCGCAAGTCATAAAAGGGCCAAGTTTGAAGACCCCTGTTCTAGATCATGTTCTACTGACGTTCTAACGATAATCCTGAGGACATCTCGGGTCGAGAATTTCAAGCCAGGAAAATGTAATGCAGATGACCTGCCTCTAGTAGCATAAGGAACTCTTGAACCCTTTTATTTATTTATTTATTTATTAAGGCAAGAAACGTCTGGAAATCCAAGCCAGTTTCTAAGCTCCCACCCCAAAAGTAGCAGATGACAATTGGAAAAGCCAGATGTTCCACTCTTATAATAATTCATATTATTCCGATGTTAAGGTGTCGATTTTGATCAGTGGGTTTTCATGCAATGAAGACGTTCCTACGGCCAATTAAGACAGACAGTTGGCAAAAGCATGGAGTTCCAAATTTAATCCGGATTCTAAAATCAGCACGGAAAAAAAACCTGAATTCTCTTTCCACATCCTAGACTGACTTTGTATTCAGGGGAACAATTCTGTTACCCAACTCTATCCCTCTATCCTAAATCTTTGCAACCCCCCCCCCCATCACAAAAGTCTTGTTAGGGTACCAACCCTTGAAATAACAAGCAAGGAAAATTGAAACTTGAAGATGCAAACAACTTGTATTGTTAGAAGAGGGGAAATTTGCAACAAACCTGTTTTTGACTGGAGTCCCAGCTCCAGACATTCCCCCTTTAAATTTACAGCACTTTAATACAATATTTACTTTCTCCCACCCCGATTCTTAGCTTGGGTTTGGTTTCATTTGGCCTCGCTTTTTTCAACAACGCCACAAACCCCTGTACAGATAAAAATCTTAAAACAGTTAAAATTCGACGCCTGATTTTTCTTTTCTTTTTTTTGTACAATAGTTTACAAATTGCAGCCGAGGAAATCTATGGTTTACATTCTGTATACACACCGCTTTCTGCTCAGAATACGGCACTGGGAAAAATTCTTGACGTTCTTCTTTCATGTTTTTCTATCGGGGAAGGAATCCAGGTTGAAGCCAGATGGGAAAATAAAGAGCCACGTTTAACTTTTTAAATAAGGGAGGTTACTCGCTTGGAAGGATGCCTCGGTCCCTTTTCTCACAAACAAAAGAGAACGAAAGAGTTAGGCAAAACTTTGGTCACTGTTCTTCTATCTGAATCCGTCAATCATTTTAAAGAGGAAAACCCGGGCTGAGAAACATTTATTATTATTATTATTCTTTACCCAAACCGCTGGTCCTGTTGTTGTGGATCGCGTTTCCAATAAGCGCTTAAAAAAATTCAGCTCCGGCGTCCGCCTGAGTAGCAATGAGATGACGTCTGAGTGACATCTCCCACGCTTCCGTACAAAAATATATTATTCAAGCAGCTGCTTCTTTTTTAAAAAAAAATACAAGCAAATACCCACACTGGCCTCAGAAAGGCTGAGCTGGCTCCCATCCGTGCTTCTCATTTGACTCGCCTCTGTCGTTGCCCGGCGTTGTTGTTGTTGTTTTTTCTGGCTGAACAATCAACACGAAGCTAGGTCAACTCGGGAGAAAGAAAACATCTCGTTCCTTCTGCATGAATCGCCGGAACCATCCAGCCTTCTCCCAAAGCGCTGATCTGTTGGAGTTAGAAAGCTTGCAAGCCCTGGATTTGTCACGCTTTGTAGTTGTGCATGGGCGTGGTCAACGTCAACTGCCCATTGGGTGCCACCTCGTTGCCGTCATCTTCTAGCAAGCCGGAAATGTCCGCGTTGGGGATGCTGTCGTGGTAACTGCTGAAGCTAATGTTGTCCTCCTTCAGTTCGATGGTCCAAAAAGGCGCGTTCAGCTTCCGGTTCTGATATTCCCGGTACATGTAGACGGCTGCTACAAAGCCCATCAGCAGCACCACCAGGATGATGATCACGGTGAGGATAATGATGTTGAACTGGGCCCAAGAGACCTCCCCCAACGTCAAGGTGCTGTTCTCGGAAGATGGACTTGGGAAAGCCGTCTCGGCCGGGGTCTGCCCCGACGTGCTGTTCAAGACCACCGTAGGTGAGATGGTTGATGTGCTGACGTTGGGAGCTGTAGGCGTGAGCCTGGGGGCTGGAGTATATTCTACATTTTTTTCAAGACAAAAAGTGAACGGTTATTAGGCTAGGCAGATAACCAGGCATTCAGCTCAGCCGTTCAATGGAGAATAGCAATTCAAATTCGGGGATTGGCCCAAAGGTGCTTTTTCAGGAGGCAACTGAACTTTCATGTTTTTTCCTTGAAGACGTTTCCCTTCTCATCCAAAAAGCTTCTTCAGCTCCTAGATGGTGGGGAATGGAAGGATTTATATCCGCTGGTCATTTGCATTCTTTGAGAGAGTCGTTGAGGCCACTTGGAGGATTACCTGTGTCCTCAGGGTCACCTGAGCGGTGCAAATGGCTGTGGAGTCTTCTTGGCTGCAGGATGTTTTGTGCCCTGTATGTGGAGAAAGTGCCACACCCATTTGCACCACTCAGGTGACCCTGAAGGCACAGATAAACCACCAAGTGGCCTCAAGGACTGTCTAAAAGAAGGCAAACGACCAGCTTTCTGCAAGGAGTATAAATCCTTCCGTTTCCCACCATCCAGTCAGAGCTGAAGAAGCTTCTTGGATGAGAAGCGAAACGTCTTCAAAGGAAAGGCAAGAAAGTCCAGTTACCTCCTGAAAAAGCAACTTTGGGACAACGGTGACCTGGAGGACTGAGAACCTCCATAGACATTCAAGGACTGGGTTCACAAATCATGTTAAGGTAGAACACGGTTTTGTCTAAGCCCCTCTTTTGTTTAGAATCACACCCTTGTTGCTTATTCAACAAAACCGTCCAACTCCAAGCAGGCGGTCCTCGGCCTGCGACTACAAAGGGGGACCAGAATTCCCATTGGTAAGCGAGGGGTGTGTGGTTAAAGGAGCCAAGTTCCCCTTTTACAACCTTTCTTTCCACGGCTGTTAAGTGAATCCAGGCGTCTGAATTTTGATCCCACGACTTTGGGCCTGCTGGGATGGTCGTAAGTGCAAGGATTAGTTGTTAAGTCGCTTTTTTTCCCTGGGTTGTTGTATTTTATTTATTTATTTTTATTTTTATTCCATTTATATCCTGCCCTTCTCCGAAGACTCAGGGCAGCTTACAAGCTTAGCAATAGCCTTCATTCTATGTCTATGCCTGCTTATTAGGGCTTTCACACACACCCCGCAAGCGGCATTATTACAAAGTCAGCTTAATTGCCCCCAACAATCCGGGTCCTCATTTTACCTACCTCGGAAGGATGGAAGGCTGAGTCAACCTTGAGCCTGGTGGGACTCGAACCTGCACTCATTGCAGGCAGCTGGTGTTACTTTAAGGAGGCATTAGCCCACTGCTCCACCAAGGCTCTTAGCTTTGAATGATGGCCAAACGAGTAGTCGTAAGCCGAGGACCTGCCTGTAGTTATTTAAGCCCGCTACTAGAATGTGCGAACTCAACGGGAGAAAGAAAAGAAAACCAACTTACCTTCCTTGGTACAGTTCCCTCCTTCCAACAGTCTGACGTATCCTTCTTGACACTTCTCGCAATGAGGCCCAGTTGTGTGGTGGAGGCAACCGAGGCACTCCCCCGTATCTGCCCGGCAGACTCTCGGCGAAAGGGCTGGGTCCACGTTCCCATTGCACTGGCATTTGAGGCAGACGCTGTCCGAGCTGTAGTAGCCTTTGTCACATTCGTTGCAGAGAGTGCCGACGTAGCCAGGACGGCACTTGTCACAGGTCGGGCTCTGCTGACCAGGCTCTGATCGGGGAATAGGATGTTAGTTAGTGCGACAGCTACAGGAGAGCTCTCCATGCTGGTTGGAATGGAAGAAGAAGGAAGGAAGGAAGGAAGGAAGGAAGGAAGGAAGGAAGGAAGGAAGGAAGGAAGGAAGGAAGGAAGGAAAAAGGAAGGAAGAATGGAGGAGGAAGAAGAATGGAAGAAAGAATGGAGGAAGAATGGAGGAAAAAAGTGGAGGAGGAGGAAGAGGAGGAATGGAGGGGAAAAGAAGGAAGAATGGAGGAAGAATGGAGGAGGAGGAATGGGTAAAGAAAGGAGGAAGAGGAGGAGGAGAGAACTGAGGAAAAAAGAAGGAAGAATGGAGAGAGAATGAAGGAAGAATGGAAGAAGAAAGGAGGAGAAATGGAGAGAGAACAAAGGAAGAATGGAAGAAGAAAGGAGGAGGAATGGAGAGAGAATGAAGGAAGAATGGAAGAAGGAAGGAGGAGGAATGGAGAGAGAATGAAGGAAGAATGGAAGAAGAAAGGAGGAGGAATGGAGAGAGAATGAAGGAAGAATGGAAGAAGAAAGGAGGAGGAATGGAGAGAGAATGAAGGAAGAATGGAAGAAGGAAGGAGGAGGAATGGAGAGAGAATGAAGGAAGAATGGAAGAAGAAGGAGGAATGGAGAGAGAATGAAGGAGGAATGGAAGAAGAAAGGAGGAATGGAGAGAGAATGAAGGAAGAATGGAAGAAGAAAGGAGGAATGGAGAGAGAATGAAGGAAGAATGGAAGAAGGAAGGAGGAAGAATGGAGAGAGAATGAAGGAAGAATGGAAGAAGAAAGGAGGAGGAATGGAGAGAGAACGAAGGAAGAATGGAAGAAGGAAGGAGGAGGAATGGAGAGAGAATGAAGGAAGAATGGAAGAAGAAAGGAGGAGGAATGGAGAGAGAAGGAAGGAAGAATGGAAGAAGGAAGGAGGAGGAATGGAGAGAGAATGAAGGAAGAATGGAAGAAGAAGGAGGAATGGAGAGAGAATGAAGGAGGAATGGAAGAAGAAAGGAGGAATGGAGAGAGAATGAAGGAAGAATGGAAGAAGAAAGGAGGAATGGAGAGAGAATGAAGGAAGAATGGAAGAAGAAAGGAGGAAGAATGGAGAGAGAATGAAGGAAGAATGATAGAAGAAAGGAGGAGGAGGAGAAATGGAGAGAGAATGAAGGAAGAATGGAAGAAGAAAGAAGGAAGAATGGAGAGAGAATGGAAAAATGGAAGAAGAAGGAAGAATGGAGAGAGAATGAAGGAAGAATGGAAGAAGAAAGAAGGAAAAATGGAGAGAGAATGAAGGTAGAATGGAGTCAACCAAAAGCTCCAAGGCCAGATGGACAACTGACAAGAGATGGATCCTAAGAAGGTCTCTCTGGACCAAAAACTTTGCGATCCTGCTGGATCTCAGCCACTCAACGGTGGCTGATCCTTCTCCACACAGCTGAGCTGGCCAGCCAGAAGAGGGAGATCTTTCTCCATCCAGGCTGAACCGCCCGATTGGTCAACTGCAAGCAGAGCAAATGACCGGCAGAGGGAGATGAAGATCCAGCCATCGCACAAGACAAACACGGCCTATCGCGGCGTTGTTGAGGCTACCGACGACCGTTCTGTCCGCAGAGCGGACACGGTAAACTTCTCCAGAAAAACTGACTCTCCTAGTAAGTTCTACAAACTCAAACTAGATCAGCCTCAAAGCCCATCCTGGCCAGCACAGATCCCCCACAGCTTCTCGCCAGGTTGCCCACCCAGACAAGGAGGAGAAGACCTCTTTTCGAGCCCAACGCCCTTCAACCTTTTAAGAAAAAAGCCCCTTACTTATTTGACAGCTGCCGCTGGAAAATTCCGTGGAGCAAGGGCAACGGAGACATTCGTGGAGCTGGGAGCCGTTGCGATAAAATTGCCCTTTGCAATTCTCGCAGTAAGTGCCTTCGCTGTTTCCATGACAATTAAGGCAAGCGCCTACGTGCAAAAAAGGAGAAAAAACAACAACAAAATCTAACAGAAATGATGTAGCAGTTTGGAGGCGAAGGGACATTCCATGGAAGGAAGCTGAAATTATCTGCCTTTGAACTCTTTCTTTTTCCAGAGTCACCGAGCTGGAAGGGGGACCTTGGAGGTCTTCTAGTCCAACCACTGGCTCATGCAGGAAACCCCGTACCATTTCAGACAGACGTTTCTTTCAAACTCTTCTTAAAAAAACCGCCAGTGTTGGAGCACCCAACATCTTCTGGAGGCAAGCTGTTCCACTGGTTAAATTAATGGTTTTTTTTTTATTATTGTGATTTGGGTTGAGGTTCCTCAGGCTAAGTAAGCTCTCCTGGTCACTTCTTCTGGCCCAGTCTAAGCTGCTTTAGGTTCCATCAGAGAATGGTGAGATGGACCTCTGATGACCAAAGGAAGGACAGTCCTGCCTTGAGCTGAGCCTTCTCCTCCTGTATGATCTGAGCTAGATTTTCCCATCCAGTCGTTCCTCTTGGAAAACCCTTCCCCTTATGAGGCACCCCAACACACACACACACACACAAAACAGCCCCACAGCACCCCCCATTTTACCTGTCAAAGGATCACACTGCAAAGAATGATTGTTGCACTGGCACGGCTGGCAGGTGGTCCCGTTGAACTTGGAAAACCCTTCCTGGCATTGGGCGCATTTGATCCCTGTGGCTCCAGCTTTGCACTGGCATCTTCCAAGGCTGTTTGGAAGACAAAGAAACAGAGATCACACTCACAGGCGTTCT
>NC_139529.1:5440076-5472576 GCF_947247035.1 Vipera ursinii | reverse complement strand
GGGAGGGGAGACTGTCACCCTAAAAGACACCCCTGAAAACCCAGTGGACCCCCACCAAAACCACACCCACCTCCATGGCAGGAAAGCTACTAGTACATAAACAGAGAGCAAAGGAAGCCCAGTCCCTTCTAGCACTGATGATGTTACCTAGTTGGGTCATGAAATGTCTGCAAGAAAACCATCAATCTCAGAGAGCACCAAGGACCCCACAGTTCTCCTCCTCCTCCACCACCACCACCACCTCCTCCTCTTCTTCTTCTTCTCCTTCTCCTTCTCCTCCTCCTCTCTGCAAACCCCTCTCCCTTCTAGCACTGATGATGTTACCTAGTTGGGTCATGAAATGTCTGCAAGAAAACAAGCAAGCTCAGAGAGCACCAGAAACCCCACAGTTCTCCTCCTCCTCCTCCTCCTCCTCCTCCTCCTCCTCCTCCTCCTCCTCCTCTTCACCTTCTCCTCCTCCTCCTCCTCCTCCTCTCCACAAACCCAACTCCCTTCTAGCACTGATGATGTTACCTAGTTGGGCAATGAAACATCTGCAAGAAAATAACCCAGCTCAGAAAGCACCAAGGACCCCACAGCCATCTTTTTCCCCCACCTCCTCCTCCTCCTCCTTTTCTCTTCCTCCTCCTCCTCCTCCTCCTCCTCCTCCTCCTCCTCTCCACAAACATCATTCCCTTCTAACAGAGAACAAATCCCACTCCCTTCTAGCACTGATGATGCTACCTAGATGGGTAATGAAATGTCTGCAAGGAAACCACCAAGCTCAGAGACCACCAAGGACCCCACAGTCCTCCTCCTCTCCATAAACACCATTTCCTTCTAGTTCTGATGATGTTACCTAGCTGGGTCATGAAACGTCTACAAGGAAGCCACCAAGCTCCGAGAGCCCCAAGGACCCCAGCAAAACAAAACAGGCCAGTGAACTCCATTCATCCCTGATGCGATGGCCTTCAGGCATTTCACAGCCACAAAACTAGGCAATCTGTGAGGACCCTGGATTGCCACCCATGTCAGATGACAAGACTCAGGAATGGGCCCATCCCACAGTGCAAAATGACAATTGCCAACACAACAAAAGCGGAGGAGCAAGGATTTTGAAGGGGATCTCCTTACATGTCGCAGGACGAAGAGGTGGAGTCCTCCAGGTGACACTCGCAAGGAAGGCAACGCTTGTGAGGTTGACTGAGATAGTAGCCATCTTCGCACCTGTCACAGGAGGGCCCCGTATAACCTGGGTGGCAGGGACAGTGACCCGTGGTGTTACACTCGCCCAGACTTGTGCTTCCGATGGAGCTGCAGTTACAAAAGACTTCTGCAAGAGGAGTGAAAAGGCAAAGGGAAAAGAAAGCTGACGTTAATGACATGCTGATAGTAAAGAGGAGAATCTTATCTCCCTTTTTTGTCTACAGTTGAGTCCTTGTGGACAACATGCCTTGCCTCAGACACCAATCTGGAGAAGGTAGAATGCTTCCGTTCAGAAAGCCAATACAAAGAACAGCAATTCGATCAAATCTCCCAAGCAGAGGTCTGAATCAAATTAATGAGATGACTTAAAGCAGGGGGTCTTCAAACGTGGCCCTTTTATGACTTGTGGACTTCAACAGCCAGAATTCCTGGCTGAGGAATTCTGGCCGTTGAAGTCCACAAGTCATAAAAGGAGCCTTGGTGGAGCAGTGGGCTAATGCCTCCTTAAGTAACACCAGCTGCCTGCAATCAGTGCAGGTTCGAGTCCCACCAGGCTCAAGGTTGACTCAGCCTTCCATCCTTCCGAGGTAGGTAAAATGAGGACCCAGATTGTTGGGGGCAATTAAGCTGACTTTGTAAAAAATGCCGCTTGGGGCGCCCCCCCGAAAGCCCTAATAAAGCAGGCATATACACAGAATGAAGGCTATTGCTAAGCACATTGGTTTGTGCTTAAATTGTAAGCCGCCCTGAGTCTTCGGAGAAGGGCGGGATATAAATGGGATTAAAATAAAATAAATAAAAAAATAAAAGGGCCAAGTTTGAAGACCCCTGACTTAAAGCGTCAAGATCTGATGTGTATGACCATCAGCCCTATTTTTATTTTCGCAACATACTCTGAGGCTTCGCTTGGTGGCTTTGAACTTCCCATTTCCAATCCAGAAACCACAAGTAGACCACACCTGTTGAGATATAGCACCTCTCCCTAAAGTTAATGTCATCTTTAATGTCTACAGACATACTTGCTTTGAGGCAAGCACCTGCTCTGGCCTAGTTCCTTGGCTGATCTTGGACCTATTGGCATCTCCAAGTTAGAACTCCGACACAAAGTTGTTGGGAAGCTAAAATATTGAGAAGATGAGATAGCAGGACGGATTCTCTAGAATCCCCAAGGTGCTTTTTCAAGAGGCGACTGGACTTTCTTTGTTTTCCTTTGAAGATGTTTCCCTTCTCATCCAAGAAGCTTGTTCAGCTCTCTTCATCCAAGCTTTCTGGGTGAGAAGCGAAACGTCTTCGAAGAAAAACAAGGAAGTCCAGTTGCTTCGTGAAGAAGCATCTTTGGGACAACCATGACCTGGATGACGGAGGATCTCCATAGACATTCAATTCTCTTGAGTCACGTGTTTGGATTGGGATCCAAGACTAGACCAGGAAGACCCACATTACTGGTGACAACATTTCTGCAGCGTCTCAGGTCAATGCGTCAACTGAACCACAGTCCTCCCTACAACATGAGCTTTGAGTTTTAACACACAGAGTTTTCCTATCTCTGTGACAGATGGCCCACTCTGGTTTGCAGTAGGCCACCAACCCAGGTGGAAACAGCATTAGACTCAGCGGCCTTGCAAAAGGTTCCCCACAGGAAAGGTCCTCAGCTAGCTCCCACGTGACTCAGGGCCAGTGGTGGCCTCCAAAGCTTGCCGGAAAGAAGCATCTGAAGCACTTTAGATGATGTGCAGTCAGACTTTCCCTTTTTGGCCTTGCGAGAGGATTATCTGATCCAGTGGGCGCACGTCAGAGGCATGCCTCCAGCCAACTGCCAGGAAGGCGTTGATCCAGCATTATTCAAGAGCACCAGCAAAACTCAGCTTTGGAGGGCTGATCCATGGCAGAATAAAAACAGGTTGATCCATTGATCCCCTCCAATGCCTGCTCAAAAAGAGCCCTCATTGTTTTCCAAAGTTGCACCCGATCAGCAAAAACCAGATAGCAACCATGTCCAAGAATGACACACAGGATGTCCATCAAGAGACCCAATTAGAATAATAATAATAATAATAATAATAATAATAATAATAATAATAATAATAAGAAGAAGAAGAAGAAGAAGAAGAAGAAGAAGAAGAAGAAGAAGAAGAAGAAGAAGAAGAAGAAGAAGAAGAAGAAGAAGAAGAAGAAGTAGTAGTTGGAAGGGACCTTGGAGGTCATCTAGTCCAACCTGCTCAGGCAGGAAACCCTATACCATTGCAGACAAGTGGCTGGCCAGTCTCTTCTTAAAAACTTCCAGTGTTGGAGCATTCACCACTTCTGGAGGCAGGTTGTTCCACTGGTTAATTGTCCTCACTGTCAGGAAGTTTCTCCTTAGTTCCAGGTTGCTTCTCTCCTTGACTAGTTTCCATCCATTGCTTCTTGTCCTGCTTTCAGGTGCTTTGGAGAATAGCTTGACTCCCTTCAAGATTTTTTGCCCGAGACTAAACTAGATCATACCGAGCAACTAGCATTTTTGGTGACACGGTTCACCTTTCTTTGAAAGCGGGAAGATATGATTGTCCCAAAGGGTGCTTCTTCAAGAGTCAACTGGAATGTCTTGTTTTTCTTTGAAGGCATTTTGCTTCTCATCCAAGAAGCTTCTTCAGCTCTGACTGGACGGTGAGGAATGGAAGGATTTACATTCCTTGCAATCGTCTGCTTATTGGCACTCTTTCTGAGAGTCCTTGAGGCCACTTGGAGCTAATAAATCCTTCCACTCCCCACCCTCCAGTCAGAGCTGAAGAAGCTTCTTGGATGAGAAGTGAAACTTCTTCCAAGGAAAAACAAAGGAAGTCCAGTTCCCTCTTGAAAAAGCACCTTTGGGATGACCATCACTTGGATGACTGAGAATCTCCAGAGGTGTGATACGGTTCTCCCAAGAGTTGTCCCTAAGAGTTGTCCCTAAGTGAGTTGTCCTATTCTGGCTTTTTTCTGAGAGGGAAAGGAATCCACCATGAAGGTCCACCTAAAAATCAATCACTTAGGATGCCTGCTTCCTGTGTCCTTTCAGCTGAAATCTCCCTACAACCCAACCACCGGGTTTCCGCATCTTTTTGTTGTTTTTTTCCAACTAGCCAACTAATATATTTATATTTCCCCTTTGTCTCTTTTTAAATCTATCATGTTCATCATTTGAAAATCCCTAAGCAAACCCCAGGACAGGAAAAGCTAGTTATGCAAGTCTGGCTCACTACATGAAGCCAAAATAATATTCTTTGATGCCCTCTGCACAACGCAACACTGGCTGATTCACACCGGCTTTTGGAAAGCCAAAGACAGGGCTTAGATGGGCATCAAAATTCTAATTATGCCCACAGCACCGCAGCCTCAGCATTGACACATGATCTACTAACAGCAACGCCACGTCATTCTTTCTTAGAATAGAATAGAATAGAATAGAATAGAATAGAATAGAATAGAGAATATAGAATAGAATAGAATAGGAATAGAATAGAATAGAATAGAATAGAATAGAATAGAATAATAGAATAGAATAGAATAGAGAATATAGAATAGAATAGAATAGAATAGAATAGAATAGAATAGAATAGAATAGAATAGAATAGAATAGAATAGAATAGAATAGAATAGAATAGAGTAACGGGTCAGGTTTAAATACGGGCAGTCCTCCGCGTACGACTACGGTTGATCACCAAATTTCCGTGGCTCGGCGAGACACCTGTTAGGCTTTGTCGAGCTTTTGCCCCATTTGGCGTCCTTTCCGTGCCACCGTTGCTGAGACCCGTCAAATTAGTAACCCGGTTTTGGCCTCCCCATTGGCTTTGCTGGTCAAAAGGCCGCAAAAAGGGGAAACCGCGTGGAACCAACACACCGTAAACCCGAGCCACTCGCCAATTTTGATCCGGTGGCCGTGGAGGATGCTGCAACGGTCGTAAGTGTGAAAAACGGGTCGTAAGTGCCTTTTTTCCGGCGCCGTCGTCACTTCAAACGGGCACTAAATGAGTGTAAGTCAAGGATTGGCTGCATTTTGCTTGGACGTTCTGTTTGAATTGTGATGTACCGTCAAGAGAAGGTGGACAAGGGAAGGACTGAGCCGGGGGGGGCGCCCCCCCAAAAAGGAAATAAATGGCTCTATAGGAATAGAATAGAATAGAATAGAATAGAATAGAATAGAATAGAATAGAATAGAATAGAATAGAATAGAAGTTGAAAGGAATAGAATAGAATAGAATAGAATAGAATAGAATAGAATAGAATAGAATAGAATAGAATAGAATAGAATAGAATAGAATAGAATAGAATAGAATAGAATAGAATAGAATAGAATAGAATAGAATTTGAAAGGAATAGAATAGAATAGAATAGAATAGAATAGAATAGAATAGAATAGAATAGAATAGAATAGAATAGAATAGAATAGAATAGAATAGAATTAGAGTAGAGTAGAGTAGAGTAGGCTGGGCTGGGCTGGGCTGGACTAGACTAGACTAGACTAGACTAGAATCTGGAAGGGGCCTTGGAGGTCTTCTAGTCCAGTCCTCCGCTTAAGCAGAAGAAGCTATACCATCTCAGACAAGTGACTGTCTAGCCTCTTCTTAAAAGCCTCCAGCGATGGAGTGCCCACAGCTAATCGTCCTCCCTGTTAGGAAGTTTCTCCTTAATTCCAGGTTGCTTCTCTCCTTGATTAGTTTCCATCCATTGTTTCTTGTCCTGCCTTCTGGTGCTTTGGAGAATAAATTGATCCCCCTCCTCTTTGTTGTGGCAGCCCCTCAAACACTGGAATCCTGCTATCCTGTCCCCCCCCCTTCCCCAGTCCTTCATTTCTTTCGACTGGCCATTCCCAAATCCTGCAGCCTTTCTTCATAGGTTTTAGTCTCCGGGCCTTTTTATCATCTTAGTTGCTTTTCTTTGTACTTTTTCCAAAGTACAACAATCCTTCATTGTCGCATCGGGAGGACACAAGCCACGTCAACTTTGCAAGGTGAAATAACTGGTTTTGCCCGCTTCCACTCAGACGCGTCTGCCGAGAAAATAAACGTTTGGCATCCATTGGGTGGAACAGAAGACTGCTGATCTTGTAAAGGCCTTGCAAACGTGTCTCTTTCCCCCAAACGCTGGATCAGAACTTTGAACAATCCCCGTTTATAAAGTTTAAGTACATTTTTTCCAGTTTTTTTCCTTTTCATCCTCACCTTCTCCTCCTGAGATGTAAGTAGCCATGACAGGCTTGGTTGTCTTCCTGCAATTGTGGCTTCCTTTTCTTTCTCTGCCCCCCCCCCCCCGCCTCCCCCTAAGGAGCTCATTTTTACTATTATGTGGGGGTTTTTTCCCCTGCTCTTGGCAAAAAAAAAAAAGACAAGTGTTGAAAAGGTGAGGCAGGGGAGGGGGGACCCCACAAATCAGACTGACACCAAAGGGAATTTACAAATGTCAGAATGTGTTGGGTTGTCAAGCAGTCACAAACACGTACCCAAACAAAAAAAAAATCAAGGCTGAAGAAGGCAAGAGACAAAGGGTGGAGAAGAAAATGCCCAGAAAACATACTTCAGATCAGAGCAAACACGCACGGGGGGGGGGAAGAGAGAGAGACACACATCTGGCAGTTATTTGCAGTGGTGAGCCTCGAGTGGCAGAAAATTAAAGCCAACTACAGCTAGTACTTGGGGGCGACCAACTCAGACTTCGAGTAAAATGGTGGTTTCATTTTAAAAAAAAAAGGCATTGACAGCCTTAGCTGACTGAAGTTTCCAAGTCCTTTCTCTGGCTGATAGAATAGAATAGAATAGAATAGAATAGAATAGAATAGAATAGAATAGAATAGAATAGAATAGAATAGAATAGAATAGAATAGAATAGAATAGAATAGAATAGAATAGAATAGAAGAATGAAATAATTAGAATAGAATAGAATAGAATAGAATAGAATAGAATAGAATAGAATAGAATAGAATAGAATAGAATAGAATAGAATAGAATAGAATAGAATAGAATAGAAGAATAGAATAGAATAGAATAGAATAAGGAATAGATTGTAGAATAGAATAGAATAGAATAGAATAGAATAGAATAGAATAGAATAGAATAGAATAGAATAGAATAGAATAGAATAGAATAGAATAGAATAGAAGTAGGGTAGGGTAGGGTAGGGTAGGGTAGGGTAGGGTAGGGTAGGGTAGGCAGGGCTAGAATAGAATAGAATAGAATAGAATAGAATAGAATAGAATAGAATAGAATAGAATAGAAGAATGAAATAATTAGAATAGAATATAATAGAATAGAATAGAATAGAATAGAATAGAATAGAATAGAATAGAATAGAATAGAATAGAATAGAATAGAATAGAATAGAATAGAATAGAAGAATAGAATAGAATAGAATAGAATAGAATAAGGAATAGATTGTAGAATAGAATAGAATAGAATAGAATAGAATAGAATAGAATAGAATAGAATAGAATAGAATAGAATAGAATAGAATAGAAGTAGGGTAGGGTAGGGTAGGGTAGGGTAGGGTAGGGTAGGGTAGGGTAGGCAGGGCTAGAATAGAATAGAATAGAATAGAATAGAATAGAATAGAATAGAATAGAATAGAATAGAATAGAATAGAATAGAATAGAATAGAATAGAATAGAATAGAATAGAATCTGGAAGGGGCCTTGGAGGTATTCTAGTCCAGTCCTCCGCTTAAGCAGAAGAAGCTATACCATCTCAGACAAGTGACTGTCTAGCCTCTTCTTAAAAGCCTCCAGCGATGGAGTGCCCACAGCTAATCGTCCTCACTGTTAGGAAGTTTCTCCAGGTTGCTTCTCTCCTTGATTAGTTTCCATCCATTGTTTCTTGTCCTGCCTTCGGGTGCTTTGGAGAATAAAATGGTGGTTTCATTTTAAAAAAAAGGCATTGACAGCCTTAGCTGACTGAAGTTTCCAAGTCCTTTCTCTGGCGGATTTTCTTATCAGAAAATGTCCTTTTTTAAAAAAAAAACAATTCCCACCGTTTGTTCTACACATTAAAGGAGTTTTGAGCGCTAACAGCTGCTACAGACCGGTTCAGATTGTCCAGAGATGCTATCCCCTTGCGGGAATTCACTAAGGCAGAAGCTTGTCCACCCCAAGGATAAAACACCCCAGACACAAACTATGCAACGTGGTGTGTGCAGTACAACGCAGTGAGACACCTGCAGATCCGTACCTTGGGGAAACAAAACGACCACTTTGCAAATGCAGGGCACACCGTAGGAGAACAAACCCATCAGGAGAAGATTCCGCCGTCCATCTGCATTTCAAAGACAAAGGCCGCTCTTTCGAAGACAGCAAGGTCCACATTTTGGATGGAGAGGACCGCTGGTTTGAAAGAGGGGTCAAAGAGGCCATCTAGGACAAAACTGTACGGCCCTCTCTCAACAGGGGGGTGGAATACAACATCATCTATCTCCACTCTACAACATGGTCCTTTCTGCAGTTCCAAGAAGGCTCCACACCCATTTGCACCGCTCAGGTGACCCTGAGGACACAGATAAACCTCCAAGTGGCCTCAACGACTTTCTAAAACAATGCAAATGACCAGCGGTCCGCAAGAGGTATAAGGGAATACAACATCATCTATCTCCACTCTACAACATGGTCCTTTCTGCAGTTCCAAGAAGGCTCCACACCCATTTGCACCGCTCAGGTGACCCTGAGGACACAGATAAACCTCCAAGTGGCCTCAACGACTTTCTAAAACAATGCAAATGACCAGCGGTCCGCAAGAGGTATAAGGGAATACAACATCATCTATCTCCACTCTACAACATGGTCCTTTCTGCAGTTCCAAGAAGGCTCCACACCCATTTGCACCGCTCAGGTGACCCTGAGGACACAGATAAACCTCCAAGTGGCCTCAACGACTCTCTAAAAGAATGCAAATGACCAGCGGTCCGCAAGGAGTATAAATCCTTCCAGTTGGAGCTGAAGAAGCTTCTTGGATGAGAAGCAAAAAGTCTTCAAAGGAAAAACAAGCAAGTCCAGTTTGCTTCGTGAAAAAGCACTTGGGCAGGGATCTGCATTTCCTAGGTTGTCCCAAAGATGCTTTTCCAAACGGCAACTGGGCTTTCTTGGGTGGGGGGTTAACTATGTCCCCGCCATCAAAGTGTAGAGCTTTCTTTCATCCAAAGGGTAGAGTTGGCCCTTCTTCAGAAGCAGAGAAGAAGGCTTGGCTCGTCCCTTCTCTCCTGGCATCCAGAACTAGCGTTTGCAGTCAGGAGACTCGCCATCTTTTGTCTCTGTTCCCAGGAAAACTCAACTTCTTCCCAGAAGTTGGAATTCTTCATTTCATGTTCATATTAACCTTGGGAAGAAATTAGGTTGAGTTGTAGCAAGAGATGAAGGTCATCTAGCAAAGCTTCAGGGCTGGGGGGGGGAGAGACACACACAGAGAGATCCTAGTCTCCAAGCGAAAACAAGTCAAAACTTGCTGAAACTTGTACCCGACCTAAGATTTCTTATCTCTGCCCCTACATAAAAGATTGGGTACCACGTTCCATCTCCGAAAATACAACAGACCACAGCTGGGTCTCCACGCCTCGATTCTCTCTCGTCTTATTATGCTCAGATGCATCTAGCTGGACTCCACCAGTGATCCCCGTATAGAACAGATCTTGAGAAGCAAGAAGCTGGTGAACGCAAGCCAACGAACTTCTGCCTTCAACATATGGCCGTTGAACTTCACTCATCCATTGGCGAGATCAGGGAAAAAGCTCATCTTTTTCCCGGTGCTGGGGAATTCTGGGAGTTAGAATGAATGATGAGAGGTTGAGGCACCTGGCTGTAGACCAACTACAAAGAGTGGATAATTTTAGATCAACCATCTCGGCTCCAGAGCTTTTTCCAGATCTGTCGGACAAACTGGCCTAACCTCCTTAATCGTCAAGGGCAATTATTATTATTATTTTAATACTTTGCTCATCCTTTTTCATCAAACAGGTGAAAGAGAGGGTCCCCGTTGATGGCAGAAGTTCAGGAAAGAACTTCCCATTGGAAAAAGCATTAAAGTGACGAGGAGAAAAAAAATAAGGAGACACTCCTAAACCATTTGGGTTCTAGGCAACATCCCGCCCTTGGCGTTCTTTCCAAAACTCTTTAAGATTAAAAGGGTGTGCGTTCGGGTTTATCTCTTTATCGAGCGCGCTCAGTTTAATATTTCAACAAAGGGCTCCAGGGAAGGAGGACGGCTGTGTTGTCATAGCATGGTGATCAAAAGTTGCCCGAATGAATCAAAGCCGACAGACTTGTTGGCTTGTCCCACTTACTTTCCCCCCCCCACTTTCCTCTAATATCTCCTGTTTCTTCCCCGGAGCCATTTCTTCTATTTATAGACTAGTTCTACCCAGTAGTTCTAAGCTGTTTTGATGTGGTTTTTCTCCAAAGCATTGAATGCCTTCACCTTCAGATTTTCTTTAGGAGTAGCTGAGATATTTAATGTTGACTTGGGGGTGTGTGTAACCTCCTCATCTTGGCCTTCCCCCTGCCCAGTTTATTTTTTTTAAAAACATAGGCTATTAATCCAGAACCATGGGTGGGGGGGAAGAACTTAAACTACATATCATGCAAGCTTTTTTATACATGCATGCACACACACACACACACACACACACAGAGAGAGAGAGAGAGAGAGAGAGAGAGAGAGAGAGAGAGAGAGAGAGAGAGAGAGAGAGAGGAACTGAGTCGTGTGGGATCAAGGTCCAGCTGAAACAAGAGAAGCTTTGAGTTCAGAGGCATCTGATGAGTAGGTGGGGAGGGTGGTGGAAACAACACAATTTGCCCAAATGAATGGTTAGGAATTGCTCTGTCTGGAATCTTCTGCATGCAGGCACTGCATTCTTGATCTAAATTGGAATCTGGCTTGCAAACAAGTGTTGACTTAAGCCTTGGGTTGAAATTCTGTTTAAATGGACAACTTTTCCACTCCTCATTTCCCCTTCCTTGCGTTAATCAGTTCCCTGGTGCAAAAATGTGCCTGTCACAGTCAACAACGTTTCAACTTTTCCACAGCCTCCCCCCCCCCCGGTCCCTTTAGATCTGATTTCAAATCATCGCTCTGGAGTGCACAGAAGCATGAATGCAGCCCAGTGGTGGGATTCAGCCAGTTCGCCCCACTTCAGCAGAACCAGTAGCTAATGTTTTGTTGCCCAGGCCCAGAATGGACCTCCGGAAGTGGCATCCACAGAGAACCGGTTGTTCACATCTTTGAATCCCACCACTGATGCAGCCCTAGCTCTTTAAAGCAGCTGCATCTTTCTTGGGATTGTGACAGAGGTTCCAGATTCTGAACTATAAATGGTGGCCACAGAGCAGGCTTTGACACACACATTTGGACACACCGTTCAGAACCTGCATCTCCATGATAATCCCAAAAATGGTGCAGCTGCTTTAAAGAGCTGCAGACCAGGATTGCATTCATGCTCCTGTGCACTCCAGAGCAACAGTTGGAGATCAGATCCAAATGGCACCACATTTCCTGTGATTTTCAGAAATAACTAAGACCCACCAGCCCTTCTGGCTGAAGATCATGGGAGCTGTCATGCAAGCATCTGAAAAACACAGGGTTGGGGTTGACTGGTGTATATGAAGGCTGGTAGAGAACAAACAAGAACCTTGTTTGAAGGACTTGTTATGAAGAACAGTTGCAGGATTTGAGTTTGGCTAGTGTATAGAAAAGAAGGACTAGGGGTGACATGATAGCAGCGTTCCAGTATTTGAGGGGCTGCCACAAAGAGGAGGGGGGCCAACGTATTCTCCAAAGCACCAGAGGGCAGGACAAGAAGCGATGGATGGAAACTGATCAAGGAGAGAAGCAACCTGGAACTAAGGTGAAACTTCCTAACAGTGAGGACAATTAACCAGCGGAACAGCTTGCCACCAGAAATTGTGAGTGGTCCAACACTGGAAGTATTTAAGAAGAGATTGGAGAACCATTTGTCTGAAATAGTATAGGGTTGCCTGCTAGAGCAGGGGGCTGGACTAGAAGACCTCCAAGGTCCCTTCCAGCTCTATTCTGATTGATGCTTTAGGGAGGAAAGAGGATAATCAAAGCATCCAAGAAAGTTAACTTCCAAAATAGAACCAGCATGCCTGGACTCAAGAGGGAACATCTTAAATCATTAACTATTGATTATGAAAGCTGCTAATTTTAACCTTGCATGCCTTAAAAGACAAGCCTGTGCATGAGAAGTCAAGGCAGTTCGTGGAAATGGCCTCAAGAATCCAGAAATGTCTGTTTCAATTAGCTGAGAGAGGCACTGCTGCGTGTAAAAGCTGCAGCAAGAACTTCTTCTAGCAAAATCGCATACGGAAGAAAGCCCTCCTTGCTGATTTGCTCCGTTCGGTAATATTTATCAGGATGGGAAAAATCAATATCCGCCTAAGCCAAGGTCCTTGGGAAGGACTCGAAAGGTGGACGAAAATGCCAGGTTCAGTCCGAACTTCTGCTAGACATCTGTCTGGACTGTGCAATGAACCACCATCAAAATAATAATCTGAAAATCGAAGTTGAAAGAGGATGGCCCGAACCAACCACGGTGGTTCCCGTGATTATCTGTACTCCGGGGATCATTTACTTCCAAAATCTTGGATGGCGCTTAAACAAAATCTGGGCATTGACAAACATTCCTGTCGGTCAATTGCAAGAGGCCACTTTGCTTGAATCTGCACATACGTGACATTTTAGGCTGTTGGGAAGAACTTGATGTGTACGAAGACCGGCGCCAGCTACAATACTAATCTCTGGGACTTCACATTGTTGATAATATTAAAAAAAAAAGTTAGTCTAGTTAAGGGTTTGAAATGGATAAAAAGATTCGGTTCAGATTGGTAGACCCACAAAGTACTTTTTTTAAATGTAAAAATGTGTGGGTCACATCTGTAGTTCACAATCTTCATCTCTTTCGCCATCCCAGGAAAGAGGCGGCTGCTTTAAAGAGCTGCATTCGTGCTTCTGGGCGCTCCCGAGCGACGGTTTGAAATCAGATCTAAAGAGCTGCACAATCCATAGTTCAGGCCTAACCAGCCGCCGGCTGGAGTAATGGGAGTTGTAGTCCCAGACTTCTGAAAGTCACAGGTTGGGGTTGACTGTTATACACGAAACCCGATAAAAGAACAAAGGAAGGAAAACCATCACAGGCCGGAAAATGTTGTTTGAGGAGGAATCAGGAGCCACCATGTTATGACCGTCACCAGATTCAATTCTGTGATCTGATTTTTCTTGGATGCTCTTGGCGGCTCCATCCAAGGTTGATGGAGACATCCAAGGTTGGGCTGGGACTCCATTGTGCCATTCGGCCTCGGTCCAAGGTCCACTCAGTTGGGTGGGGTTGGGTTTTCCTTTAACTGGCTGATAAATACGCCCTCACCACGCATTGTAAGCGAGCAATTGTGCGTACAGTCACAACAATGAGAAGTTCTACATTGTGTGAAAATAAATCAGGAGGGCGGAAGAGACACTAATCAGCTTTTATTGTTTTTTGGGGGGGAGGGAGAGGAAAGGCAGAGCAAAATCTATCACACGCGCAGAGATCACAGCGCTAGAAGGTAAGTCAATGAAACATGGCTCATTCACCCAGGCAGCATGATATGTTTTTTCCTAAAATCGCAACCAAAACACACACACACACCATGATGTTATCAGTTAACATCAGGGAGCAAAAAGAAACTCGGAGTTAAAAAGGAGAAGTGTGGGGTGGGGGGGGGAGAATAACTGGTTAAGGAAGATTAACCAGTCAAGCAGGCAAGAGGTCAACTGGACTGATAGTGAAGTGGTATGCAAGAAGATATTTTGAAGGCCTTCAAGGTGAGCATGAAGAAGAGGTAGTTTTTAAGAAGAGACTGGACAACCGTTTGTCTGAAATGGGATAGGGTTTCCTGCCTAAGCAGGGGGAAGGTGGACTAGAAGACCTCCAAGGTCCCTTCCAACTCTGCTATTCTATTCTATTCTATTCTATTCTATTCTATTCTATTCTATTCTATTCTATTCTATTCTATTCTAATTCTGTTCCATTCTATTCTTCATTCCTCTATTCTATACTATTCTATTCTATTCTATTCTACATTCCCTTCTATATTCCATTCCATTCCATTCCCTATTTTATTCTATTTTATTCTATTCTATTCTATTCTATTCTATTCTATTCTATTCTATTCTATTCTATTCCATTCTCTATTCTATTCTATTCTACTCTACTCTACTCTACTCTACTCTACTCTACTCTATTCTATTCTATTCCATTCCATTCTCTATTCTATTCTATTCTATTCTACTCTACTCTACTCTACTCTACTCTACTCTACTCTATTCTATTCTATTCTATTCCATTCCATTCTCTATTCTATTCTATTCTATTCTATTCTATTCTACTCTACTCTACTCTACTCTACTCTACTCTATTCTATTCCATTCCATTCTCTATTCTATTCTATTCTATTCTATTCTATTCTACTCTACTCTACTCTACTCTACTCTACTCTACTCTACTCTACTCTACTCTATTCTATTCTATTCTATTCTATTCTCCATACTCTACTCTACCCTACCCTACTCCATTCCATTTCCTGGAACAGAAAAGGCACGGGAATAAGACTAGGAAGTGGCAAACCCACCTCTGTCTTGAGACCCCATCCTCAATTACAGTGACCGAAAGAAGCCACAGCTTTGGTTTGCACATCTAGCATAGCTTCCCACCAGCCACCTGCAGCACCAACCCTGAAAATTCTGAAGATTCAAGATCCCATAGACCACAGGTCTGCAACCCGCAGCTCCGGAGCCGCATGCAGCTCTTTCAGCCGTCTCCTGCAGCTCCCAGTCCTCTGCCATGTGCAGTCCAAAAAAAAAAGTGGGACTAAAAAAGTTCAGCCAATCAATTCAAATACGCAGGGTAGGTGCATATCTCACCTTGGCTCCACTCTTCAGTCAAACCCTGTTCTGCGCATGTGCGCATGTACATGCATGCGCACACATTTTTTGCGGCTCCCAGTTTTTCCTTTTGTGAGGGAACCAGTTCCGAGTGGCTCTTTCACTGTTTCAGGTTGCTGACCCCTGCCATAGAGCATCCAGACTGGGAGAACGTGAGGTAAAATGTGTTTTGCACATTCCTCTTTCTTCTATTCGGATGCCTCCACAGTATGGCCCTACCTTCTGAAGTCAGAGAAGCTTCAGTGACTCCCACCAAACAAAGATTGCAAAATGCCAATGGTTGTGCCTGTTCCCAAATGCACAATTCCACCCGCCGAGGATGAGCTCCTGAGCACGCAAGACTTCACTCGGCGGTTTCCTATTTAAGGTTGTTGGGTTTTTTTCTCCCACAGGGAACCAATTGTTGTAAACCTTGGGATTTTTACGAAGCGCCGGCGATTCCCCGGCTGGCCAGGCACAACCGTCCCTTTTAAAAATTGCAGAGTGTAGACTTAGCATTGTAGGATAAATAGCATCGCCTTCTGGAATGTTTTGCTACACAAGAGACCATTTTTGCCCTGGCGCAAGGGAGTAGTTGACAGATAGCATCTCTGCCTCCCTTTTTGAGCAAATCTATTTTTAATAGCACTGAGATGAAAGGTGAAGGAGTGGGACGGGAATTCCTGAGCGGGAATTTTTCCGACCCACCACAACCTTCCAGTCTTGGAATTTGCAGGAGCTATCAAACGAGGAAGGAGGTTTTGAAACATTCAGCTGAGATGCACCTTCGCAACCAACTGGAAACTTCCGTTCCAGGATCCTGTTCCAACCTAAGTCTTAATTGAGGGGCTGCCCCAAAGAAGAGGGGGGGGGGTCAACCTCTTCTCCAAAGCACCTGATCGCAGGTCAAGAAGTAATGGATGAAAACTAATCCAGGAGAGAAGCAACCTAGAATTAGGGAGGAATTTCCTGACAGTGAGAACAATTAACCAGTGGAACCACCTGCCTCCAGAAGTTGTGAATGCTGCAACACTGGAGGTTTTTAAGAAGAGACTGGACAGCCATTTGTCTGAAACAGCAGGGGGCTGGACTAGACGACCTCCAAGGTCCCTTCCATCTATTCTATTCTATTCTATTCTATTCTATTCTATTCTATTCTATTCTATTCTATTCTATTCTATTATTATATTATATTATTATATTATATTATATTATATTATATTATATTATATTATATTATATTATATTATATTATATTATATTATATTATATTATATTATATTATATTATATTATATTATATTATATTATATTATATATTCTATTCTTATTTTATTCTGTTCTATTCTATTTCCTAACAATGAGAACAATGAACCAATGGAATGACTTGCATCCAGAAGTTATAGGTGTTCCATCACTGGAGATTTTTAAGAAGAGATTGGACACTCAGTTGTCCAAAATGGTTTAAGGTTTCCTGCTTGAGCAGCGGGTTGGACTGGATGACCTCCAACGCCCCTTCCAACTCTGTTATTCTGCTGTCCTGTTATTCTTTCATCACCAGCAACCAATGGATTATCTTCTAAAGCAGCAACGACACAACACTTGGCAACCTGGAGGTATCAGAACTCTTAGGGGGGGTGGGGAATATTTTGCAGGCTTTTTAATCATTCTCCTTCTGAGATGAGAAATCCCTTTGAATCTCCCTCTCCTTGAAAGCAGGAAAATTTGGTAACATTCTCCAAAGTATGATCTACTTACACTTATTCCGTTGGATCTGCCAAAGGAACGACGTTCTGGAGCATTTTGAAAATACGATAGAAAAGCTTTCAAGGAAGTGAAGAAACTGTTGGCATTACAACGGAAATAGGCCGACACCACCCAGCTTTGAAATTAGATAAATGTCAGGCCAGAATATCTATAGTTATCCACTAGAGTCTGGGGTCTTCTCTATCACTCCGTTTGCCCTTGGGAACAGCATACCCATGATTCCAGCATTCCAATCACCTTGGTTGACCCCATTGGCTTTTCATGAGGTCTAGAAACCTGGATTATTCCTAAAAGACCAGAGACCGTTTCCTCATGGTTTTGTCTTTGTGCTTTAGCCACCCTGGTGTTTTATATCGTGGTGGACCTTTGTTTTATTCGGTTTTGACATATATAGGCCGATGTTAGCCGGCCAGATTCTCTATATTCTCAGGCTGGGCAGCCACATAAATCAAATCGGCCAATGAGTAAACAAGCAGGCTGCCTTGTTAGTTCTTGGAAGCTGAGCAGGTTGCTGGGGAACAGGAAAAATCCGTTGCGCTTCTGTCTTGTTGGTGAGTTTCCCAAGAGATATCTCATTTTAGTGGCAAATACAAATGCAAAGTTGATGCTGAAGACCTTAGCCTGGCCTAACACAAGTATTAGCTTTTTTTTTTTGTTGGCTGCCGCCAAAAAACCTGACGGGCCAGAGTTAGAATAACAGAGTTGGAAGGGACCTTGGAGGTCTTCTAGTCCAACCCCTCGCTCAGGCAGGAACACTATGCCAATCTTGTCCAGTCTCTTCTTTAAAACTTCCAGTGTTGGAGCATTCGCAACTTCTGCCAGCACGTTGTTCCGCTGGTTCATTGTTCTAACCGTTGGGAAGTTTCTCCTTAGTTCTAGGTTGCTTCTCTCCTTGATGAGTTTCCATCCGTTGCTTCTGGTCCTGCCTTCAGGGGCTTTGGAGAAGAGCTTGACTCCCTCTTCTTTGGGGCAGCCCCTGAGATATCGGAACACGGCTACCATGTCCCCCCTCGTCCTTCTCTTCATTAAACTAGACACACCCAATTCCAGCAACTGTCCCTTATATGTTTTGGCCTCCGGTCCCCTGATCCTCTTTGTGGCTTTTCTCTGCACAGCTGTTTCCAAGTCCTCTTTTCTGTGCAAACTTTTAAACTGGTGGTTCTTTTCATTTGCAACTAGAGTTCTCCTCAAAAGGCCTTGATGTAAGAAGGGGATCTGGTTGTGTGGAACAACCTGATATCCCAGTGTGTATTTCCAGCAGGCAGGTCACAGCAGGTATGTGCCGTAGAGGTCGGCCTGTTACACAAGCCTCCCCTAGAGAAATGTTGTTCCGTTGAGGGTCAGAGTAAACCTGGGCTGGTTCCCGCACGTGGTGCCTAACACAAACAGTGGCGCTCTCCACCTTTAGCAGGTGGGGAGAAAGATGATAACATTCATGGCCGGTGTGACTTTCCTCCGACGTCACTGGGACCGGTCTGCAAATAATCGGCTGGCTCAAAAACTCTTGATGGAGTGAATGCATTTGGAGGTTGATTTTCTAACAGTATAGGGACGCGGTGGCTCAGTGGGTTAGGACGCTGAGCTTGTCGATCAGAAGGTCGGCAGTTTGGCGGGTCGAATCCCGAGTGCTGCGTAACAGAGTGAGCGCCCGTTACTCGTCCCAGCTTCTGCCAACCTAGCAGTTCGAAAGCACGTAAAAATGCAAGTAGAAAAATAGGGACCACTACGGTGGGAAGGTAACAGCGTTCCGTGCGCCTTTGGCGTCTAGTCATGCCGGCCACGTGACCACGGCGACGTCCTCGGACAAGCGCTGGCTCTTCGGCTTTGGGCACCGGCCCCTGAGTCGGAAACGACTAGCACGCATGTGCGGGGGAACCTTTACCTTTCTAACAGTATAACAAAGCTGGGAGGGACCTTGGAGGTCTTCTAGTCCAACCCCTTGCTCAGGCAGTAAATCCTATGCCATTTCAGACCAATGGTGGTCCAGTCTCTTCTTAAAAACCTCCAGTGTTGGAGCGTTCACAACTTCTGAAGGCAACACGTTCCACTGGTTAATTGTGCTCACTGCCATGAAATTTCTCCTTCGTTCTAGGTTGCTTCTCTCCTTGATTAGCTTCCATCCGTTGCTTCTTGTCCTGCCTTCAAATTCAAATCGGGAATAGAGCTGGGAGGGACCTTGGAGGTCTTCTAGTCCAATCCCTGCTCAAGCAGGAGACCCTAGACCATCTCAGACAAGTGGCTGTCCAGCTTGATTACCGATTTTTGATTATTTGGCTATTTCAAAGCTATGTTCTTTTCCACTCCTGCCCTTCTAGAACTCTTTGGCGCAATTACATTCTGTCTGGCGTTAGAAGAGTTGTTCAACTGGTTCCATGAAAGAGGCTGGTAGTTAGTAAGAACCTGTTGGTTCAGGCTTCCACTAAAAACAAAGAGAAATCCCGCGCAACTTGCATTTGATTGGGAAATGTTGACAAAGCTTCCCTGGGTTTGGAGAACATCTGGAGAACATCCTAAAATAAGGTGGAAGGTCTGTATTCAGAATAACAGAGCTGGAAGGGACCTTGGAGGTCTTCTAGTCCAAGCCCCCGCTCAAGAAGGAGACCCCCATACCATTTCAGACAAGGGGCTGTCCAATCTCTTCTTCAAACCCTCCAGTGATGGAGCACCCACAACTTCTGGAGGCAAGTCGTTCCACGGATTAATTGTTCTCACAATTAAAGACGTTTCTTCTTAGTTCTAGGTTGTTTCTCTCTTTGATTAGTCTTGCTTCTTGCCCTGCCTTCAGATGGGACTTTGGAGAATGTTTGGTATAGGCTTCTTCAGGACCCAACCTTCTACAGGATGGATCGAAACCTCTCAATCCTGTGCCTGTAATGCAAAGATGGTCTTCATACCCACAGCTCACCTGTCCATTCTCAGATGCAGCATGTCTTCTTAACCTTAGATGGGCACGCAGAAAAAGGAAAACAGTGACAATCTTGTTCTCAGTGGCATCTCATCTGGAGTTCTGAAAACGGTCATCTCAACACATCTGGAAGAAGCCAGGACAGAGCGAGCTGGATTTCTCTAAGCGTTGACCAACCTTCACAATATATTTTCTCAGCACTGTAGACATCTCCAGAGAGTTGGGGGGTTTGCATAATATGTCCCAACTTTGACCGTTGAGAGCCGGCCCTTTGTGTCTTGAGTTAGGACTCCGGCTTGATTTGTTTGAGGCTCCATTTGTGCGTGTTGCCTTGGCTAGCCATGGTATTTTCACGGAATGCACAAGGCTCGTCTTGAAGTCAAACACGCCTAGGCCTGCTCGGTGAGGAAAATCTTTGAACTGTGAAGACCAGATTCTGTGAACACAGGCCTGAGTGTCCCTAGACAACACCTCCTGAATTATATAAGGCAACAAGATCGCATTCCTTGCGAAGCTCAACAGGACACTTGGCGTGTATCCCGAGAATATGACTCACTCGAAGATATTGGCTAGAGGGCAAGGGAGAGAATTTAAATATGTCCTGTCAAAGTCTTAGAGGAAGAAGCAAGCTTTTGTAGATGCTCTTTCAAGAAGCAACTGGACTTGCTTGTTTTTCTTTGAAGACCTTTTGCTTCTCATCCCAGAAGCTTCTTCAGCTCTGACTGGATGGTGGGGAAATGGGAGGATTTATACTCCTCGCAGACGGCTGGTCGTTTGCCTTCTTTTAGAGAGTCCTTGAGGCCACTTGGAGGTTTACCTATCTGTGTCCTCAGGGTCACTCTGAGCGGTGCAAATGGGTGTGAGGCCTTCTTGGCTGCAGGATGTTGTCTGCCTTGGGTCCCTTCCTTGTTGGAGACGGGCGCAGGCTGTTGGGGAAGCGTCTGTGTTCTCTGCGCCTCAAACTGAAGCGCAAACGGTTCCTGCAGTCTTGCAAAAAAAACCCAACAACCTGAAATTTTGATTTTGTTTTTGCTCATTAGATCGGTTTATGGTTATAGAAATGGTTTGCACACACCGTTGTGTAAGAGCAAAAAGTTGCGGTTGTATTGTTGTTATTTCCTACTGTGCACCAACAGCCTTCTTCTTTTCTTTTCCCTTTATTTTCTTTTTCTCCTCCCTCCCTCTCCTCCTCGTTTGCGATTGCTTTTTGGAATTTCTCTCTGTCTTTTATATTTTGCTTTTTTAAAAATATATTTAATTGATTATTATTTTTTTCCCCAGGAACAATCTTCAGTGCTTAGTGAACAGCCTGTTGTCTGGGTTCATATATTTAAAAAAACAGTCAATAATAATTAATTTCTATTGTTCCATAACCAATATATGAATTAATGATTTATTTCCTTGATCTTCTCTTCTTCCGGCAGTATCCTCCTCTTATCACCATTAAGCAAATCTAGTTCTTAATACTCTCTCAATCCATACACGACTGGATGTAAACATTTTTTTCTCGTGTTTGTACAAGTAACAGTCAAATCAGCATGTCTAGAATCTTTTCTGACCGGCTTATGTTTCAATTGCGCTTGTAAAAATCGTCTCATTAAGTCACTCTGTGTATTTTGCATTTTGATCAACCAATGCAGCTATTATTAAAATAATAATAATAATAATAATAATACATTTGAGTCCGTTGCCAAGCGTCTGAATTTTCGCCACTTGAACGTGGAGATGCTGCAAGGGGCACATGTGTGGAAAACAGTCCGAAGTCAAACGGTCCCCAAACAAAATGTTGTTAAGAAGGACTGGTTGTATATATGCACCTTCCTCCGTGTCATTTAGGCAGAAGGATGATGTAGCCCATCATCCCCAGAACAATTGCTCTAAGCTCTTCAGATTCCTAGTTTCCCCCCGACCCATCCCTTTTTTATTTCCCTATTTTATAATTTACTGCTATTTTGACCACGGTGGCATGTTCAACGGCCCCCAGCCACAGGGAGGAGGGCAAGGAAGCTATAAATCCGGTCAATGAATGAGATCAATAAGACGAAAATAAAAGGCGGATGTGATCAAGGGTCATCCATCACGGCAAAACAAGGCAGTCCGACGTCCCGAGGCGTCTGGCTTCTCATTTGGCACTTCAGAATCTTCTCCTGGAAGCCCAGAGGAAGAAAAAAAATAGCGTGGCAAACCGGCAGCCTACAAATGTTTGTGGTGGTGTGTGCAGATGTATGTTTATCTTCATGCCAAGGGTGATGAAATTTAGTTCCCTTAGGGGGTGGAGGTGGGGCACTTCATAAATAAATTCAGGGCAATGCAAATTCGGGGCAAATCTCTTTAGTTCCAGGTTGCTTCTCTGCTTGATGAGTTTCCATCCGTTGCTTCTTGTCCTGCCTTCTGGTGCTTTGGAGGATAGGCTGACCCCTTGTTTCTCTGGGGAAGCCCCTCTACAAGACTGCTATCATGTTATCTCTAATCCTCTCCTCTTTGTTAGACTAGACTAAGGTGGAACATAGACTCATATGGGTGGAAGGGTCCTTGGAGGTCTTCTAGGCCAGCCCTCTGCTCAAACAGGAAACCCTAAACCATGCCAGACAAGTGGCTGTCCAGTCTCTTCTTAGAAACCTCCAGCGAAGGAGCACCCACAACCTTTGGAGGCAAGTTGTTCCACCGATTAATTGTTCCCACTGTCAGGAAATTTCTCCAGGTTGCTTCTCTCCTTGGTTAGTTTCCATCCGTTGCTTCTTGTCCTGCCTTCGGGCACTTTGGAGAATAGCTTGACTCCCTCTTCTTTGGGGCAGCCCCCTGAGATATTGGAAGGCTGCTACCCTGTCCCCTTCTTAGTCCTTCTCTTCATTAAACTGGACATACCCAATTCCAGCAACCGTTCTTCCAACCTTTTAGCCTCCAGTCTCCTGATCATCTTTGTTGCTCTTCTCGGCACTTTTTCCTAGAGTCTCGTCGTCTTTTTTTTTTTTTAATGTCACGGCAATCCAAGGAAATGACTCCAGACTTGCACAAAGCCCCCCCCCGGTCCCTTTCGGAGAAATGGGGGGGCGACTTCGTGAGAACCTCCACGAAACCTTCGCCGCTGCCTCCATCACTACAGCTGGGAAGCAGACATCCCAGAATTGCGCCCTGTCTTTTGATCGGCCTCTCTTTTGAAGGACGCCTACGGCAATCTGGCTCAAGGCCTATATATAACCTGCTGTTTCCTAGGTTTCCCCATCAAAACTACGGCACTCCTCTTGCCGTATGGCATCTTGTGTGCCAGCCAGATTCTTCCTCCAAAGAACCCTGGGTTGATTGATGGCCTTCATTAAATAAGACACGGTGGCCTGCTTTCTCACAAACCGCGTTCGGCATCCTGCTTTCTGTTCACGCAGTCCTTGTGTCGCCGCAACGTCAACGGCTCCCGAGCCGTGTACCAAGAGGAAGGATGGGGTGGACCATGTTGGCACCCCGGGAAGGAAGAGACGCGAGGGCCAGGAAGATGAACAGGATCCCTTTCCTGCAAAATTAAGTCATCCAAAGAAAATGGGGGTTTATTTATTATATATCTATATATCTATATCTATATATCTATATATCTATCTATCCATATCTATCTATCCATATCTATCTATCTATCTATCTATCTATCTATCTATCTATCTATCTATAATCTGTTATATCTATCTATCTATCTATCTATCTATCTATCTATCTGTCTGTCTGTCTGTCTATATCTATCTATCTATCTATCTATCTATCTGTCTGTCTGTCTGTCTATATCTATCTATCTATCCATATCTATCTATCTATCTATCTATCTATCTATCTATAATCTGTTATATCTATCTATCTATCTATCTATCTATCTGTCTGTCTGTCTGTCTATATCTATCTATCTATCTATCTATCTATCTATCTATCTGTCTGTCTATATCTATCTATCTATCTATCTATCTATCTATCTATCTGTCTGTCTGTCTATATCTATCTATCTATCCATATCTATCTATCTATCTATCTATCTATCTATCTATCTATCTATCTATAATCTGTTATATCTATCTATCTATCTATCTATCTATCATCTATCTATCTATCTATCTATCTATCTGTCTGTCTGTCTGTCTATATCTATCTATCTATCTATCTATCTATCTATCTATCTGTCTGTCTGTCTATATCTATCTATCTATCTATCTATCTATCTATCTATCTATCTATCTGTCTGTCTGTCTGTCTGTCTATATCTATCTATCTATCCATATCTATCTATCTATCTATCTATCTATCTATCTATCTATCTATCTATCTATCTATCATCTATCTATCTATCTATCTATCTATCTATCTATCTGTCTGTCTGTCTATATCTATCTATCTATCTATCTATCTATCTATCTATCTGTCTGTCTGTCTGTCTATATCTATCTATCTATCTATCTATCTATCTGTCTGTCTGTCTGTCTATATCTATCTATCTATCCATATCTATCTATCTATCTATCTATCTATCTATCTATCTATCTATCTATCTATCTATCTATCTGTCTGTCTGTCTGTCTATATCTATCTATCTATCTATCTATCTATAATCTGTTATATCTATCTATCTATCTATCTATCTATCTATCTATCTATCTATCATCTATCTATCTATCTATCTATCTATCTATCTATCTATCTATCTATCTATCTATCTATCTATCTATCTATTATGCAAAAGATTAAAACACAAAATCCAGAGGGGGGGAGGGGGCAAAAAAAAAAGTTAACAAAGACAAAGCAGAACCAGACGAGACCAGTTTTTTTAAAAAAATGTGAATCAAAAGGACAAAAAAATATAAAATAAAAATAAAACGGCAGCCAAGTTAAAAGTTCAAGGCCCTGGTTTAGCAAACTGGTTACTTAACGAGCGCAAGCCCCCAAATTTTTATCGCTAAGCCAGACAATTCTTAAGTGAATTTTGTCCCAGTTTTACGACCTGTCTTGCCACGGTTTTTTAAGTGGCTCACTGCAGTTATTAACTTATTCACGTCGTTAAGCGAATCTGGCTTCCCCACCCCACCCACCCCTTGACTTTGCTTGTCCGAAGGTCGCAAAAGGGGATCGCGTGAACCTGAGACACTGCAACCGTCGTAAATACGAGTCGGTTTGCCAATCGTCTGAATTTTGACCATGTGACCACGTGGATGCTGCAACGGCCGTAAGTGTGAAAAACGCTCGTAAGTCCCTTTTTCCAGCGCCGTTGTACCTTTGAACGCTCAGTAAATAAACTGTTGTAAGTCGGGGACGCCCTGTATTGTAATTTACTCGTAGAAAGTCTACAATGGTTTCTTAACTACCTCAAATCACCCCAATCGTTATTTCTGATCCACCCAGGATTAAATACCTTCCTTTGGCTCTTAACAATCAAACCTTTTCTTGGGATTTTAACTGGGAACCTTCCCAACAATTGCCTCTGGTTGCCAAACTCTCTGTTGTAAATATCTCTGCAGCATCATTGTTAAAAAAAATTATCCCCAAAATTGGGATCTTGACTCAAAGCCGAAGAAGAAGGAACAGAGCGAGCCATCTTGGATCGAGGGTATATTCCCCCTGCAACATTTTGCTGCAGTTTATCGCCTTCTCCTTGGAAGGCCTCCTTGCTGTGGTTGCACATCACACAACGAAAGCGAAAGACGAAGCTCAAAACGAAAGGCTTCAATCCCACGTGATTCAGACGGGTTGGCGGAACTGTACAGTCAGAGGTACACTATTTCTTTTTTTTTTTAAAATTGCAATAAACGGAGAAGCGAATGTTCAGAATGCAGAAGCGCCGGCTTTCTCAAAAGAGTCAAATGTTTTAGCAAAAAAAAACCCAACAAAAAACGGGCAGTCCAAAATGTTGGAGGTGGCTGTCATATAGGAGAGCGACGCACAACTAAACTTTTATCCAAAAAGTCTATCCGGGTAATAAATAACATAATGAGGAAAGGTAAAGCGTTGGCCATTGCAATTATCATTTTTTTTTTAAAAAAAAAAAGGCAGAGGTGAAACTGACTAGGACAGGAAGCTGATCTCTGGGATTCAAAGATACGTGGAGAGAGAAATATTTAAAAAATAAATCTGAAATAAGGAGTCAAAAGTAGCCAAGGTTCTAGAAAACAAAGCCTTGTAACCAACATAATGAGGAAAGAGGAAACTTGACCATTGTAATTATTATTATTTTTTGAGAAAGTCTACTTGAAACTGACTAGGACAGGAAGCTGGCCTCTGGGATTCAATGTGGACAGAGAAATATTTAAAAAACAAATCTGAAATAAGGAGTCAAAAGTAGTGGCGGTTCTAGAAAACAAAGCCTTGTAACCAACATAATGAGGAAAGACGGACCTTTGACCATTGTAATTATTATTATTATTTTTTTAAAAAAAATGTACTTGAAACTGACTAGCACAGGGAAGAGGCCTCTGGGATTCAAAGTTACGTGGACAGAGAAACATTTAGGAGAATAAGTCTGAAATAAGGGCTCAAAAATGGTCAAGATCGTAGAAGCTTTGAAAATGCTTTGCAGGACAGACCGACAACTGTCCCATGAAAACGACAAACGAGTCCCACTGAAAAAAAACATCGTCTGTGTTGCCAGAAGTCCCCACAACAGGTGAGATAGATCAAAACGCAATTTCCTTTGTGTCTTGTTGCCCAAATAATCCAAAGGAGGGGAGTTAAAAAGCAACACTGCAATTAGTTCAGGATGGATTCCAGATGTGCACCTGCAAGACTTCGAAGCTGGTCTGAAAACGCAACGGCTACACGTCGTGTGGCCAAAAGGGAAAACGGGGGGGGGGGGGGAGACAAAGAAAGCCAGCCACTACACCACGTTTGCCAGGTTAATCACACCCAAATCTTCCAAATTAAGTTCCTACCTAAGCCAGCATCTAACAATCACACCGTACAGTGAGTCTATTTGGGGGAGGAAAAATAACTTCATTTGATTCGTTTAGTAATAAGGCTAATTTGGAAGTCATTTTTGAAACGTGTGAAGAAGATTTACACCAGGGGTGGGGAAACTCCACACGTGAATTTCCACGTGAATTTCCAATCAGCTCAAGAGAGCGATGGGAACATTTTTGATTCTGGAAAACATCTAAGTTCTGAAGTCCCAACAGCAAAATTGCCCGCTGCTTTCAAGTTCACCATGGCTCACATTTATTATTGAGGGTTTTCCAGAAGATCAAAAAGGGACACGGTGGCTCAGTGGGTTAGGACGCTGAGCTTGTCGATCAGATGGTCGGCAGTTTGGCGGGTCGAATCCCGAGTGCCGCGTAGCAGAGTGAGCGCCTCTTACTCGTCCCAGCTTCTGCCAACCTAGCAGTTCGAAAGCACGTAAAAAACGCAAGTAGAAAAATAGGGACCACTACGGTGGGAAGGTAACAGTGTTCCGTGCGCCTTTGGTGTTTAGTCATGCCGGCCACATGACCACGGAGACGTCCTCGGACAAGCACTGGCTCTTCGGCTTTGAAACGGAGATGAGCACCGGCCCCTAGAGTCAGAAACGACTAGCACACATGTGCGGGGGAACCTTTACCTTTACCTTTAGAAGATCAAAAAGTCACCCTGAGCTTTAATGGCATCCTTGGGAGCTGAGCTTTTCTTACGAACGTCCGTTTATCGTAAACAAAAGCGATTGCAAAAGAGAGCATTAAAATTTTTTAAAAAAACAACCATAAACAGAAACCACCCAAGTATATTAAATGGTTCTCTTAGGCATAATGCGCAGAACCAACACTTGTGGTTCATACAGACAACCCAGAGTTAACCCAAAGGTGCTTTTTTTTTTCTTTCCAAGAGGCAACTGGGCTCCGTTTGTTTTTCCTTGAAGACCTTTCGCTTCTCACCCCGGAAGCTTCTTCCCTTCGGATGGAACTTGAAATCCTCCCATTCCCCCACCATTCAGTCAGAGCCGAAGGAGCTTCTGGGATGAGAAGCGAAATGTCCTCAAGGAAAAACAAAGGAAATCCAGCTGCCTCTTGAAGAAGCCCCTTTGGGACAACCGTGATCTGGATGGCTGAGAATCTCCACAGACCTGAAGATATGATTCTCCCAAGAGCGTGGATGACTGAGAATCTCCATAAACTAGATTTAAAAACAACCTGGTTTAGCAAACAAAAAGGGAGGAACCATTTCTTCATTCCCCATCTTTCACAGCTTCGAGTAAGCAGCTGATTAACAACACCATAGATGCTCTGCTGAGTTGAACTACTATTGACAGAGGGAGAGAATCAAGGTCACGCGAAGTGTTGGTACCGCTTTACAAGGCCTTGGTAAGGCCACACTTGGAATGCTGCATCCAGTTTTGGTCACCACGATGTAAAAAAAAAATGTTGAGACTCTAGAAAGAGTACAGAGAAGAGCAACAAAGATGATCGGGAGACTGGAGGCTAAAAAATATAAGGGACAGTTGCTGGAATTGGGTATGTCTACTTTAATGAAGAGAAGGACGAGGGGGGAACATGATAGCAGTCTCCCAGTATCTCAGGGGCTGCCCCAGAGAAGAGGCAGTCAAGCTCTTCTCCAAAGCACCTGAAGGCAGGAGAAGAAGCAACGGGTGGAAACTAACCAAGGAGAGAAGCAACCTAGAACTAAGGAGAAACTTCCTGACAGTGAGAACAACTAACCAGTGGAACAACCTGCCTCCGGAAGCGGTGAGTGCTCCAACACTGGAAGTTTTGAAGAAGAGACCAGACAGCCATTGGTCTGAAATGGTATAGGATTTCCTGCCTGAGCAGGAGGTTGGACTAGATGACCTCTAAGGTCCCTCCCAACGTTTTGTTGTTGTTGTTGCTGCTGTTGTTGTTGTTATTATTATTATTATTCCCTGCTTCTGAAAGGAGAAAAGGATACAGTCAGATGACAAAGGCATCCATCACAGTTGCCATGACTTAGATCAGGGGTCTTCAAACTTGGACTTGTGGGCTTCAATTCTGGGAGCTGAAGTCCAGAAGTCATAAAGGGGCCAAGTTTGAAGACCCCTGACATAAAACAAAGGATGCCTTTCTTGGAGGAGGGAAGGAAGAGAGTGCCACACCTAATTTTTCCATCTGCCACCCACAGAACAAAAGCCGAAGACAAAAGCGTCCCCATCCCAAACCTGATGAATTAGCTCAGATCCAACTTGGGTGAACTCTTTCGTCCTGTCCAGGCAGAGCATCTTTATCTAACACAGCCCAGTCCTCTCTGGAGCCATCTGCTTGGGCGGTGATTATTCTTCATCCCTCCTAAATAATCACCAATCATGAGGGATAATATAATCTTATCAAACCCCGCTTGGGGCTCTGCCAAAGTAAAAAAACAAAAAAACAACCAATAACCAGAATCACAAAAGGAAGGGAAGTGACTCAGGATGACAGACAACGCCATGGAAAAAAAATGAGATCGGATGCGAAAGGAGGAGAAGATAGGTCATGGCAAGGTCCTACGGAAAATCAAAAAGCCACCTTCAATTTTCTGCCTTTCTTTTCCTGAGGGACTCGGCTCCTGAATGGCTTCCTAACGGAAGCTGTCAAATGACAATCACTTCCCCAAAGAGAGAACAAGATCTTCGCCCTCCGGTTATCTTAGCTCAAGGTTGTGTTGAGCCTCCGCACCCATAATTCTCGGCCTGCCAGGGTGATGCTAGCTTCCAGTTATGGGAGCAGGAAGTCCTAGCTCTAGAAGCTCCTTCTGGGTTAAAGGGAAGATGATCTTCACCTTGCTAGCATCTTGATTTCCTCCAGGGTCAAACCCGAAGATCATTAGCTCAAGGTTGTGTTGAGCCTCCGCACCCATAATTCTCGGCCTGCCAGGGTGATGCTAGCTTCCAGTTATGGGAGCAGGAAGTCCTAGCTCTAGAAGCTCCTTCTGGGTTAAAGGGAAGATGATCTTCACCTTGCTAGCGTCTTGATTTCCTCCAGGGTCAAACCCGAAGATCATAAACAAAACGAGAGTGACAGGAACAATTAGAGGACAGACGTCAAAATGCATAGATGTTATTAACGTGGATGTTGAAAGTAGCAACACGCTGGATGTCTGGTGTGGCCCAAACTAAAGAGGACACCGCCGATGTTTCCACTTGGTCAGCCTTTTTAGTCCAATCTTTGCCATGCAACTGGACTTTGTTTGTCCTTGAAGAGGTTTCGCTTCTCACCCAAGAAGCTTCTTCAAGTTCAGACTAAGAAAATCCAGTTGCCTTTTGAAAAAAAACCGCCTTTGGGACATCCTTCAAGATGTTGGCTACCTCCTGAAGGACCAACGCCAAGGATGACCAATTCTTCATCCACCTTGCTCCCTCTCGAGAGTTTACAACAGCAATTGCAACTTATAGACTTATATTTTTGATCACATGACCCTGGGAATTCTATGAATCAGAATAGAGCTGGTAGGGACCTTGGAGGTCTTCTAGTCCAGCCCCCCACTCAAGCAGGAGACCCTATACCATTTCAGACAGATGTCTGTCCAGTCTCTTTTTAATAACCTCCAGTGATGGAGCATCCACAACTTCTGAAGGCAACCTGTTCTACTGGTTAATTGTCCTCCCTGTTAGGAAGTTTCTCCTTAATTCCAGGTTGCTTCTCTCCTTGATTAGTTTCACTCCATTGTTTCTTATCTTGCCTTCTGATGCTTTGGAGAATAAGTTGGCCCCCCTCCTCTTTGTGGCAGCCCCTCAAATACTGGAATCCTGCTATCATGTCCCCGCTAGTCCTTCTTTTCTCTAGACTGCCCATTCCCAAATCCTGCAGCCGTTCCTCACATATTTTGGTCTCCAGGTCCTTAATCATCTCAGTTGCTCTTCTTTGCACTTTTTCCCAAAGTCTCAACATCTTTTTTTGTAATCTGGTGACCAAAACCGGATGCAGTATTCCAGGCGTGGCCTTATTAAGGCTTTACAAAGCTGTAATAATACTTCAGCGTGATTTTAATTCTACGCCTTTGTTTTTATACAACCAAAATGCCACTTCAAAAGTGCTTTACGGCCCTCTCTAAGCAGTTTACGGAGTCAGCCTATTGTCCCCCCCCGCGCCCCCAAAACAATCCGGATCCTCATTTTATGACCTTCGGAAAGATGGAAAGCTGAGTCAACCTTGAGCTGGTCAGGATCAAACTGTGAGCAGAGTTAGCCTGCAATTCTGCATTCTAAGTCCGGAGAAGGAAGGAAGGAAGGAAGGAAGGAAGGAAGGAAGGAAGGAAGGAAGGAAGGAAGGAAGGAAGGAAGGAAGGATAGTAGCCATAGACTTAAATACCGCTTCTCTAAGCAGTTTATAGAGTCAACAATCTGGATCCTCATTTTACCGACCTCGGAAAGATGGAAGGCTGAGTCAACCAGGATGGTTCAAGATGTTTACTAGCTTATATTGGATTACAAGTCCAGGTGTCCCTCAACTACGGAAGCTCTCTTTAGCATCCACACCGTTGTGCCCAGAGGTTCTCCAAGGCAGGAAAGGAAAATAACTCCATGCAAACGGAGATGTCACCCAGCCGGAATGGAATTTCCCCTTGACACCCCCAAACCACCACCCCCAACCCCACGGCTGCCTTTTCACACACAAAAGCTTTGCATATCTCCAACCTGGCGCCCGCCCTTCGGTTACGTTGGGCAGCAGTTCCATCAGGAACGGTGGGATTTCATGGCGGACCCATCCGGGGAATGCAAAGATCCCCTTTTCAGATGCCCAAATGATAGATAGATAGATAGATAGATAGATAGATAGATAGATAGATAGATAGATAGATAGATAAATAGATAATCACGGCTGCCTTTTCACACACAAAAGCTTTGCATATCTCCAACCTGGCGCCCGCCCTTCGGTTACGTTGGGCAGCAGTTCCATCGGGAACGGTGGGATTTCATGGCGGACCCATCCGGGGAATGCAAAGATCCCCTTTTCAGATGCCCAAATGATAGATAGATAGATAGATAGATAGATAGATAGATAGATAGATAGATAGATAGATAGATAATCACGGCTGCCTTTTCGCACACAAAGCTTTGCATATCTCCAACCTGGCGCCCGCCCTTCGGTTACGTTGGGCAGCAGTTCCATGGGGAACGGTGGGATTTTCGTGGCGGACCCATCCGGGAATGCAAAGATCCCCTTTTCAGATGCCCAAATGATAGATAGATAGATAGATAGATAGATAGATAGATAGATAGATAGAAAGAAGGTAGGTAGATAGATAGATAGATAGATAGATAGATAGATAGATAGATAGATAGATAGATAGATAGATACAGACAGAGATAGATAGATAGGTAGGTAGGTAGGTAGGTAGATAGATAGATAGATAGATAGATAGATAGATAGATAGATAGATAGGTAGGTAGGTAGGTAGGTAGGTAGGTAGGTAGGTAGATAGATAGATAGATAGATAGATAGATAGATAGATAGATAGATAGATAGATAGATAGATGATAGATAGATAGATAGATAGATGATAGATAGATAGATGTTCCTGATCTTGGAAAAACCTTGTTTTTGAAGCCACCTGCCAAAAACGTCCTTCCTGCAAGGTTGGCGTAAGCTGGCTTCTTTCCTGGCCCTGAACGCAGATATTCTAGCAGATCAAAGAAGCTCTGGCTAGCTTCAATCTTCAGCCATTCCTTTTTCTTGCCGCCCACCCACCCTCCCATATACGAAGGGCTGCTCCACCGCCGTTCCCATGGGCCACGGTCGGCTTCGAAGATGGGGGACGCTAGCCGAGGCCCGCCAGAAGCTGGGGGGGGGGGAAAAATCCC
>NC_139529.1:5438460-5439876 GCF_947247035.1 Vipera ursinii | reverse complement strand
CTCTCTCTCTCTCTCTTTCTCTCTCTCTCTCCTTCTCCATTCCCACTCAACCTTCAAATTTTCTGGTTATGCGTAGCCCAGAGTGGCCAGTGGCAAATGCTTCAAAACTGGGGTGTTTTTTTTTCCCCTAGCTGTGGTTTTTTTATTATTATTATTTTATTTTTTGGGGAGATGTTAGAGTTTTCTAGGCATCGGGCCGGTCACAAAAACCAGGCACTTGAAGTCTCGTGATGGGATGTTGAATCCAGGCTTCCTTAAAGTTCCGGGAGAAGAAACCAAACAGGGGAATGAATCGTGGCCAGCATTGCCATTTGCCGGCTGAGGTTGCTTTCCCCCAGCCTTTGGATATAACCCATCAGCCCTGGCCCGGCATGAGCAGGGTTCACCGAGGATGGGAGCTGTAGTCTCAAGGTACTATAGGATCCCACGCTAAGCCGAAGAAGAGATTTTGGGGCGCCTGGCTTCAACTCGCCTGCTGCAAAGCAGCCATGAAAATGACATGGCTTCTTGGCGTTTTGAGTTAAGAATGGAGGTGAGGAAATACCGGTGGCACAAAGAGAAATTTATTTTTATTTTAATCCCATTTATATCCCGCCCTTCTCCGAAGTCAGGGCGGCTTACAAGCTTAGCAGTAGCCTTCATTCTATGTATATGCCTGCTTATTAGGGCTTTCACACACACCCCAAGCGGCATTATTACAAAATCAGCTTAATTGCCCCCAACAATCTGGGTCCTCATTTTACCTTACCTCGGAAGGATCGGAAGGCTGAGTCAACCTTGAGCCTGGTGGGACTCGAACCTGCACTAATTGCAGGCAGCTGCTGGTTACTTAAGGAGGCATCAGCCCACTGCTCCACCAAGGCTCTTTTCTCACAATTTTGGGGGGGAGATTTTATTTTTTTCTCCCCAGCAATGGCCAGGGCTTTTTTTTTTTTTGTCATAGAACGCTCAGAACAGAGTTCCGCGCACCTTTTTTGGATGGAACCTTGTAGGGTAGGCAAGGCAGGTTGTATAACATGTGTGAGTTCCGGCACCTTTTTCTTTTACAAAAAAAGCACTGGCAATGGCAATGGTTCCTCCTTCTTCTCTTCTCCTATTTCTCCTCCTCCTCCTCTCTTTCTCATCTTCCTCTTCCTCCTCCTCCTCTCATTATCCATCTCTTCTTTCCTTTCTTTTCTCCGCTTCACCTCTTTCTTCTCCCTCTTATCTCTTTCCTTCTCCTCCCCCTACCCTTTTTTCTCCTCCTCTTCCAATGCTTCCTTCCTCCTCCTCCTCCTCCTTTTCCCTCCCCTTTTCCCCCTCCGCCTTCTTCTCAATCACAATAGAAGGGACCTTAGAGGTCGTCTAGTCCACCACCACCACCACCCGCTCAAGCAGGAGACCCCTATCCTCTTTCAGAAGACCCCTATTCCATTC
>NC_139529.1:5380960-5433460 GCF_947247035.1 Vipera ursinii | reverse complement strand
ACGAGGACAAAAGCTAAGACAAAATGAACATAGCAACGACACGCCAATACACCTCGGTCTGTTTGTTTGTTTTTTTTCCCCTTTATCCTTAAACTAAAGCAGATGCTGAAACGGGTTTTTTTTTTCCTGTTTCATAGAGAAAAAGCTACGACAGATGAGTTTCCTTTCGAAAATAACTTTCTTCCATCAGGTCTTCTCGCAGCCCGGAACTTCTGGCAAAGAAGCTAGGCTCACACGTACATTTCCCAAAAATGCACATTTAAAAAAAATAAAATAAAATTCTAGGCTCTGTTCTTAAGACCAAAGGTGTGTGTGTGTATATATAGGTAAAGGCAAAGGTTCCCCCGCACATGCGTGCTAGTCGTTTCCAACTCTAGGGGCTGGTGCTCATCTCCGTTTCAAAGCCGGAGAGCCAGCGCTTGTCCGAGGACGTTTCCGTGGTCATGTGGCCGGCATGACTAGATGCCAAAGGCGCACAGAACGCTGTTACCTTCCCACCGTAGTGGTCCCTATTTTTCTACTTGCATTTTTACGTGCTTTCGAACTGCTAGGTTGGCAGGAGCTGGGACGAGTAACAGGCGCTCACTCTGTTACGTGGCACTCGGGATTCGACCCGCCAAACTGCCGACCTTCTGATTGACAAGCTCAGCGTCCTAACCCACTGAGCCACCGCGTCCCTTATGTGTGTGTATATATATATATATATATATTCGCTAAAAACTACTCTTCCATTGTTACACCCTGCCTTCCCACCACCACCCACCACCACCCTGTATAAGTTGCTAACGAAACTGTGGATCGCAAAGACAAATCTGGAGAAATATTTAATGTGCTTTTAAATTAAATCGGCATTGATGCTGCGCCAATTAAACCAGTACGTTGCCCTGCATTTGTTTGTTTTTTGTTCCCTGCAAAAGGAAAGTTGCCCAAACAGAGGTGAGGGCTGTTAAGAGACACGCTAGCACCTCTGAGGATTTTTTTTTAAATAGTTTTGCTCATATATATATATATATATATATATATAATTACAACGTCTTTAAAAAATAAAAAAGCACCAATTATTTTCACAGTGAGAGGTAGAATCAAATTAAAAAGGTCTGGGCCCCACCCTCTCTCTCTTCCTCTCTCTCATTTTATTTTTCTTGTTTTTCTTTCTTTTCTTCAATTTAGCACCAAAGTTTCTTCACTCCACTTTTTTTTTGCGGGGGAGGGGGAAGAGATATCTCTCTCGCATCCCGCCCCCCATATCAAAGGGATGTTTTCATTTCCAAAAGGAAGAAGAATCTTGCTGGCTTTTATTTAGATTTTTTTTTTTGGCCTTAAATAATATATATATATATATATCTATAATTTTTTTTTCTCTCTCTCTCTTCTTTCTCCTCTCTCTGTTTAATATTGCACATCAAAATCCTTCCTGTTCCAGAACAGTGAGCAGATAAAAAATAATCTTATAATCATATGATGGCAACGTCGTTTTTCCAAGTCGCTTCCCTGTCTTGTCCAGCAAAACGTCTGCTTTGATAAAAGGACCTGGATTCCGGAATACCGTGCTTGGTCACCCAAAAACTGCAAAGAAAGATTTTGGGTTTTCTGCAAGCAACTGTTTTTTGGGGGGTTTTCCCCCCCAACCGTCAGCTGAAGAAGAGGCGGCGTGGGGAGGGGAATGAGTCCATCTGTAGGTGGAGAATGTCAACTTCCAACTGGCCATCTCTGAAGTTGCTTCAGGCCCAACCGTTGTCCCCCTCTCCCACCCCAGGTTTCTTCTGAACCATTTCTCCCAGGGCCAAGATGGCGAGGCTGAATGGATCCGCAAAGGCTTCACGTGTGATGTGGTCCCAGCGCTGAAGCACCCCAGGTCTCAGGGGTCTTACCAAAGTCCAGGTGGCCGAGTCTCCTGGCCGAAGACGCAGCCTCTCCTTCTGAGAAGCCGGAGTGTGCGGAGCACCACCAAAGTTGCTTTCTAGAGGAAACACACTGGCCCAACCTCGAGGAGATATTCCTTCCCTGGTTTGCTCGGCGGAAGGTTATACACACCCACAATCGGAAGCCGCTGGAGGTCGTATGTCCGGAAAGTAAAGAGGGTGTGATGCCATTGGCCATCTTGAATCTGATTGAAGAGGAAATCTGATGGTTACACCGTTGGCTCCACGTGGGGCTGGAGGTAGGAAGACCCAACCGCCCCAAAGGAGAGGGGAAAATGGAAAGTTTCATTGCAAAGCCCTCCCCTCCTCCTTCCCCTCCCCCCCCCAAACGTTTCCTTCTGCCTCGTCAAATGGATCGTCAAACAAGGCAAGCCAACTCTTCCCTCAAGCCACCAATGATCAGGCTCAAATTATCCGCCTTTGGACACGTCATGCCAAGACCCCAATTCCCTGGAGCAGGATCTGATGATGGGAACTGCAGAAGGAAAGAGAAGAGCGGCAGGAAAGACGAAGGAACTCACTAATGGTGATCATGGAGGCAAGCCATAGAAGATCGGAAAGACCAGGTTAGGGACAAATTATCCTTGGGGGGGAAAAAACGCTCTTTTCAAACTTTCCTTCTGGGTTTGATGGGGGGAAAAAAAGACTTGGAAGCAAAAAATTGGAACTCTGATTTTATATACATTGACTGCTCTGCGCACAAAAAAGGAAAGATGTTTCGATTCCCAGCATGGAGGAATGGCTGCAAAAGTTGATGGAATTAACAGAGATGGCTAAACGGACTGCTTCGGTAAAAGAAAAGAATGTAAGTACCTTGGTTTCCACTTGGAAACCGCTTCTGGACTTTGTGCTTGAGATGGGGGGGGGGAAATGACACTATGATTTTGGGTTTTACTGATTAGATTGATTTGTTGATATAGAAATGGCTAGTACGTACTACTATAGAAATGAAAAAAAAGTTGAAGTTCGATGTTAATGCCTTATTTTACGGCAACAGAGGGAGTCGGAAGTCAATGCCTTCCATCCGTCTGAAGTTCCATCGTGGACCTCCACGTGAAGGCTAAGATGGTGGGCTACAGTCATCCAGGATCTGTCCCTGAGTTCCACTAAATTTTTTTGGCAGCCTAGATGGCCTTTTTTTGTGGTCCACAAAAAAACCATGGATATTTCACTAACTCTTCTCTCCACTCCTTTTTTCTCCTTGTAACCATCCTGCCCAGGTTAATGGCACGGGCCCGGATTATCTTAGGGAGCACCTATCCCATCCTCCTGTGCGCTCCCATAGGGAGGGCCTCCTTAGGGTGCCGCTGGTCAGGGAGTGCCGGCGGGTGATCCCCAGAGGGAGGGCGTTCTCTGTGTGCGCGCCTGCCCTGTGGAACGACCTACCTGTGGAACTCCGGACCGCCCCCGACCTTCGTTCGTTTCGTCGGGACTTGAAAACTTGGCTCTTTGATCTATCTGGCCTGGACTGAGGGGTTTTAAGTTTTAAACTTTGTTTTAATTTGTTGGGCTGGTAATTAATTTAATTTATTTTAATTCTATTTCTATTTTAACTGTTATATTGTTTTTTAAACTTTGCCCTGTAAACCGCCCTGAGTCCTTCGGGAATAGGGCGGTATATAAAACTAACTAACTAACTAACTAACTGAATGAATGAATGAATGAATGAATGAATGAATGAATGAATGAATGAATGAATGATACCAAACAGAGGGGATATGCTTGGCCACCATCCGGAAGGCTTTGAAGAAAGATGGTGCAAAGATCAAACCCTTTAGCCACTGGACCTCAAGATCTTCTTTTGTGGAGCAGCTCTTTTTTTAAAAAAATCCAGGATGGAAGGTCTTGTGACTGAAATGACTTTGACTGCAATTCTTGTGATTGAAATCTCGCGATTGAAGCTATTTCCCAAAGCACCAGAAGGCAAGAGCAAGAAGCCATGGATGGAAACTCATCAAAGAGAGGAGAACTAAGGAGAAACTTCCTAACAGTGAGGACAATGAACCGGTGGAACGGCTTGCCCCCAGAAGTTGTGGTTGCTCCATCACTGGAGGGTTTGAAGAAGAGACTAGATAGCCATTTGTCTGAAATGGTATAGGTTTTCCTGCTTGAACAGGGGGGGTTGGACTAGAAGACCTCCAAAGTCCCTTCCAACTCTGTTATTCTATGCTTCCTCCCAGAAAATAGCACACACACACTTATATATTGAGACTCATTCAGCAATATCAGTCACTATCTCCACATTATGTAGTTATATCCCTGCACCAGGGCACAGAAGATAGTAATCTAATAAGACACACAGTGGCCTGTTAATGACTGTGGTGGGGGGCAGGATGGGCATAAAAGCAGAAGGAGAAAAATGCTAAATATGTGTTTCTCCAGAGCTGCCGTTCTCATGCTCCGCTTTCCCAGGATGCTTAATGTCCAACCACGAAAGCAGCAGCAACAACCACAATTAAGAGATGCAAAGAGCGATCTCATGCATCACATCCAGTTTTCATTTTTAGAGCTGAGCAAGCATTCCATTCATCCAAACGGCCAGCAGGGGGCACTTTTGCTTTTCTCTCCTCCAGCCTCTGGGTAGCACAGATAAAGACAACCTGAAGCCTTGCAGATGTTTCTACCTGAACAGCTCTCATCATTTTTGGGCAAGGAGCCACGCTGACCTGGGTTAAGCGGGAGTAGAACCGCTACCTCTGCTCTCAATAATAAAACAACTCAGAGACGAAAACACCTTCAACATGTAAAACCGGATGTAGTTTGGGGATGGAGACCTGTCAAAGGTAGATACTTCTAGATGTTGATTATGAAATCACCATCATTCTGATGGTCTTCTCCATGTGGTGGTAGCACCCATCCCATCCAATTCTTTTTTTTTCCTGGAGAAGTTCCATACCTTACAATTGTTTACCACCACGTCCGGTGTGAGTTGCCCTCCCTGTTCAAAGATCTGCCCGTTCCAGGCCTTGAAGCGTACAGAGGCCCCTTCGGATGGTCCTTCCGGCCAAACCGGCATGTTCAAGCAATGGACAGTGATGTTCTGAACGACTTCAGAGCTCAAGAGGTGAAGGAAATTCATTTGTACTCTTCCAATATCGAAGTCCAGCTGGACAAGGGGGAAATTCAAGTTAAGGACAAAGGCTGAACTCAACGTTCGGGCCAGGAGAAACATCTTGAGACCTTCGTGCATACAACTACTTATAAACATTCCAGAGACCTTCAGCTACACCTAAGCATCCATGTACAGGAGATATACAAAACTGTAAAGGGGGAAAAATACTTGGGTATCTGCTGGTCAGTTAAGCATAGATTTGCACTAAGAAACATCCTTCCCATGGACACAGTAGCTTCCTGCAGGGGGCCAAATTATTCCCCAAAGCACCAGAGGGCAGGACAAGAAACAATGTTTGGAAACTAATCTAAGAGGGGAGCAACCTGGATTTAAGGAGAAACTTCCTAACAGTGAGGACAATCGGTGGAATTAGAAATCAGGGGTGCTCCATCACTGGAGATTTTTAAGAAGAGACTAAACAATCACTTGTCTGAGGTGGTATAGGTTCTCCTGCTTGAGAGGGGGCTGGACTAGAAGACCTCCAAGGTCCCTTCCAGCTCTATTCTATTCTATTCTATTCTATTCTATTCTATTCTATTCTATTCATGTATTCTATTCTAATGTATTCTATTCTACTCTACTCAATTCTATTTATTCTATTCTACTCTATACTCTATTTTACTCTATTCTAATTCTACTCTACTCTACTCTATTCTATTCTATTCTATTCTATTCTATTCTATTCTACTTTATATTCTAATTCTATTCTACTCTACTCTATCTACTATTCTATTCTATTCTATTCTATTCCATACTATACTATACTATACTATACTATTCTATTCTATTCTATTCTACTCTATACTCTATAATCCTATTCTATTCTATTCTATTTTATTTTACTCTATTCTAATTGTACTCTATTTTAATGTATTCTATTCTACTCTATATTCTAATTCTACTCTACTATTCTATTCTATTCTATTCTATTCTATTCTATTCTATTCTATACTATATTCTACTTTACTCTGTTCTAATTGTACTCTATTCTAATGTATTCTATTCTACTCTACTCTACTCTTCTTATTCTATTCTACTCTATTCTACTCTATATTCTAATTCTATTCTACTCTACTCTTCTACTCTACTCTACTCTACTCTACTCTACTCTACTCTACTCCATTCCATTCCATTCCATTCCATTCCATTCCATTCCATTCCATTCCATTCCATTCCATTCCATTCCATTCCATTCCATTCCATTCTATTCCATTCTATTCTATTCTATTCTATTCTATTCTATTCTATTCTATTCTATTCTATTCTATTCTAATGTCTCTATTTTTATGAATGAGTCTGGCTGCTTTAACTACAAGACCCACTCACAAAATCGGAGGCATTACGTGCTTCTTGGAACAAGAGATGACATGCTTGATATTCTGGCCAATAACGAGGCCCAGCAGAATCTCAAATTCTCAATCCCGATTCTGTTTAGACAGGGGGGTGGGAAAGAGAGAGAGTGAGATTGCTGAGCTTATTCAGAAGTTGTTTTGCTCCAGGCTAAATATTGCAATTGCCTGAGTTACCCCTGAAAAAAAATGCCTTATTTTCAATTGGGCCAAAATACCACTTTGGTCTTTTTTTTCTCTTTTTTTTAAAAATGTCACTGGCTAGTTATTCCCTTCCAGGCTCAGCTTAAGACAGAGCTTCTTATTTCGAAAAGCTTTAACAGTTGGAACGTGGTGCTTACGATGAGGATAAGCAATGTGTCAGCAACATCCGCCTGTTTTTAATTTTTTGCAAAGCTTTTTATGGAATTGGGAGAGGGGGGGAGGGGAAACTGTGCAGCAAAGCTTCGGATACTTTATCTGCCTTTCCAAAAATATCTCTGTGCCCTACATAGAATCGCAGGCATTCTCCAAAAATAAAAATATACTTCTTTTGAGAGCGTTCAATGGGCTCCACGTGAAATGTCCCATTCCAGTGGATTTCCTAAAAACAGCGTGTGCCTTTAATGTACCTTAGACGGTGTGATAGGATTGAGGCATGTTTGACCTCCTTGGGCGAAGTTGCAGGTGACCTGAATGCTGTCTGAAGAACAGCCAAGATTTGGGTCAATCCAGTAGACGCCTGAAGGAAGAAGACGAGAGAGAAGCAACCGGTGAGGCCAGATCCAATTATACTGGTATCTTTGAGAAGGCCACTGATTTTATCAAAGTTCTGGAGAAGAACAGTATGGGAGCTACCAATGTTCAGACCTTCGAGATTAGACCTCTTTTGTTCCAGCTCTGAGTACTGAGTCCCCGTTAATCTTGTGCAGTAGATCATCATCATTGTGGGTGCTCCATCACTGGAGGCTTTTAAGAAGAGACTGGACTGCCACTTGTCTGACATGGTCTAGGGCAGGGGTCTTCAAACTTGGCCCTTTTATGACTTGTGGGCTTCAACTCCCAGAATTCCTCAGCCAGCGTGCCTGGATGAGGAATTCTGGGAGTTGCAGTCCACAAATCATAAAAGGGCCAAGTTTGAAGACCCCTGGTCTAGGGTCTTCTGCTTGAGCAGGGAGTCAGAATAGAAGACCTCCAAGGTCCCCTCCAACTCTGTTTTTCTGTACAGAGGAGGTACAATAATCTACAACTTCAACTCCAGACTAATTCTGCCTGTCCTGTCAAGATCAACTAAAGAAGATGGCTCATCCCATCTTCTGCCCAATCGTTAACAACTATCGGGAACATCCAGAAGAACCTCAATGTATCTCCTGATGAATTGAAACCCCAAAGAACAAAACAGTAGAGAAAGGGACAACAAAAGAGTTGTGTAAGATGGCCATTTGTCCCTTCTTTGGGCAGAAGGTGGCAAGACCAGGACAGTGTAGAAAAGGCTGATCATGGAAATCTTTTGGTTCTGCTGCTCCTATCTTGAAGGAGCATAGTCAACGTTTTCTTGAGAGGGGCCTTTGGTTCCATTTACCTCACAAAGAAGGGACAAATGGCCATCTTACACAACTCTTTTGTTGTCCCTTTCTCTACTGTTTTGTTCTTGGGGGTTTCAATTCATCAGGAGATACGTTGAGGTTCTTCTGGATGTTCCCGAGAGTTGTTACGATTGGGCAGAAAGTTCATGGAGGAGTGAAATCTAGACCCTTATGGCTTCGTTCAGCTTTGCCCCAAATTGATAACAAATCCAGATACCCCCATGAAATCCATCCCTCTCCTCCTCTTTAAGACATCGTGACTGGCGTAGACCTTGGAGAACACGGATTTGTCTGCTGCCCATCCTGGAGCAGAAGGCTTACCATCCTGCATCTTTTGTTCACAGTTCATGAGGTCTTTACAAATACGGGTAGGGTTTTCCTTTGTCCCCAAGGGTCTCTTGATGCTCTGAATGAGGACACTGAGGTAGTGCAGGGTCTTGAAGATCTCCCCTCCTTGATCCATAGCTGGAAGATCCATCTGTTCATAGCTCTGCCAGGAAAGGGAGAGGACATGAAAGGATCCCAGACGGCAGCCAAGCCTTCTTTCCCCCATAAGCATTTCAGAAAGTCTTCCTTTAAAGATCTCAGAAGCTCCCACGCCTTACCTCCGACCTGAAGGCGGCGCTGGCAGTCAACATGGAGTGGAAAGCTGCATCGAAATCATCACGCTCCTGGATTGGTGGCGAAAAGAAAAAGATACGGTAGACTTGAAGGAGGAAGTCCCAGCAGCTGGGATACTTGCTCTGTCTGGATTAAGGATGGAATCTCCCAGGTGGAGACGGCGAAGCTTAAATGAAACAAGAACCGCATGGAGGCCTGTAACTCAATCTCCCAAAGGTTTCATGGTTTTATTTTGGTTCTGAGGGGTCTTTGGTGCTCTCCGAGCTTGGTGGTTTTCTTGCCGACGATTCATTACCTTAACCGGATAACATCATCAAGGCTAGTAAGAGCACTCCTTACTAGCACTGATGGCGTTACCTAGTTTGGGTCATGAAACGTTGGCAAGAAAACCACCAAGCTCAGAGAGCACCAAGGACCCCACAGTCTTCCTCCTCCTCCTCCTCCTCCTCCTCCCTGCAAAGCCCATTCCCTTCTAGCACTGATGATGTTCCCTTCTTGGGTCATGAAATGTCTACAAAAAAACCAGCCAAGCTCAGAGAGCACCAAAGATTGCACAGTCGTCATCTTCTCACAAACCCCACTTCCTTCTAGCACTGATGATGTTCCCTAGTTTGGGTCATGAAACATCTGCAAGAAAACCAGCAAGCTCAGAGAGCACCAAGGACCCCACAGTTGTCGTCGTCCTCCTCCTCCCTAAAATCCCCCCCTCACTTCTATCACTGATGATGTTACCTAGTTGGGTCATGAAATGTCTTCAATAAAACAAGCAAGCTCAGAGAGCACCGAGGACCCCATTGTCATTGTCCTTCTCCTCCTCCTTCAAAACCCCCCTCCCTTCTAGCCCTGATGATGTTCCCTAGTTTGGGTCATGAAACGTCTGCAAGAAAACCGCCAAGCTCAAGAGAGCACCAAGGACCCCTCATTTCAACCCTGAGCTACAAAGATTCTCCTTCATCGGGATTTTGGGTTTGTTTTGTGGTTGTTGTTTTTTTCAACAAGCTTCCCAAACTTGCGGAACTCTTTAAGGGCCATGAGGATTCAGAAAACTTACAAATGCAGCTTGAATTCCTGGCGTGCCCTGTAAAGAGAAGAGACAAAGTTGGAAGCCTTAAGCAAGCGAAATCAAGAGCAAATTCTTGGCTATGGATGGCTGCGGGTGGCTAGTAGGAACAGGGCGAGGTCAAGGTAGAAAGCTTGAGTTTGTCAAGGAAGAACATGGCTTGCATTCAGGTCCCACAGCCCAGATGCAGAGAAGGTTGAGCCACCCTCGATTGCTTGGGTGTTCCATTTTTAAGACAAACACAGCAAAAGCCCAAATCGTGATTTTAAATACCTACCGGGGGGCCAGGAGGTCCTCGCGGCCCTGGGATACCCTAGGAAGACAAAGAGTCAAGATAAAACCATGACTGCTCTTCAACCTGAACAGCCGGTAGCTGAACTGGAGATGCAAAACATCGCCGTGTATCGGGGTGAAGGGAACCTCTTTTCCAAAGTTGTCTTCCTCTTTCACACACACACACACACACACACACACACACACACACGAACTTTTTCTTCCCTGTTCCAAAGGTGCTTTCTTTCAAGAGGCAACTGGACTTTCCTGTTTCTCTCTGAAGACACTTCGCCTCTCCTCTAAGAAGCTTCTTCGATGGTGGGGGAATGGAAGGATGTATATTCCTTGCAGTCCTCTTTTGATTGTTAGTAGTCTTTCTGAAAGGGACGCGGTGGCTCAGTGGGTTAGGACGCTGAGCTTGTCGATCAGAAGGTCGGCAGTTTGGCGGGTCGAATCCCGAGTGCCGCGTAGCAGAGTGAGCGCCTGTTACTCGTCCCAGCTTCTGCCAACCTAGCAGTTCGAAAGCACGTAAAAATGCAAGTAGAAAAATAGGGACCACTCTGGTGGGAACGTAACAGCGTTCCGCGCGCCTTTGGCGTCTAGTCATGCTGGCCACATGACCACGGAGACGTCCTCAGACAAGCGCTGGCTCTTCGGCTTTGAAACGGAGATGAGCACCGGCCCCTAAAGTTGGAAACGACGAGCACGCATGTGCAGGGGAACCTTTACCTTTACCTTACTCTTTCTGAGAGTCGTTGAGGCCACTGTGTCCTCGGGGGTGTCCTAAATCCTGTAGTTGGCAAGCCCAGTTGCCTTTTGAAAGAAACCAGCTTTGGGTCAACCATGACCTGGACGACTAAGAATCTCCACTGGCTTTTTCTTCACCAGCTTCCCTTTTTCATCTCTGCGCTCCATCTGTGATTCTCTTGCCTGGACTAAAAGGTTGCATTCTGTTCTTTTAAGCCAGGGGTCTTCAAACTTGGCAACTTTAAGACTGGTGGACTTCAACTCCCAGAATTCCTCAGCCAGCTGTTTTAATCAAACTCCATATTTGAACCCGGAGAGGATCGCCCTTCATTTTGCACTTCCCCAAAGCCAAAGCAGAATGATCTGATTTTCGCCATTGAATCGAAGTCACTTTATGTACATTTGGTTTTAGTGCCAACACTTGGACTGTAATCTCTCTCTCTCTCTCTCTCTCTCTCTCTCTCTTCTCTCTCCTCTCTTTGCTCTCTCTCTCCCTCTCTCTCTCACTCCTCTCTTCTCTCTTTCCCTTTCTCACTCCTCTCTTCTCTCTCTTCTCTCTCTCTCTCTTTCTCTTCTCTCTCCTCTCTTCGCTCTCTCTCTCTCCCTTTCTCTCTCCTCTCTTCTCTCTCTCCCTTTCTCACTCCTCTCTTCTCTCTCTCTTCTCTCTCTCTCTCTCTCTCTCTCTCCCTTTCTCACTCCTCTCTTCTCTCTTCTCTGTCTCTCTCTCTCTTTCTCTTCTCTCTCCTCTCTTCTCTCTCTCTCTCCCTTTCTCTCTCCTCTCTTCTCTCTCTCCCTTTCTCACTCCTCTCTTCTCTCTCTTCTCTGTCTCTCTCTCTCTCTTTCTCTTCTCTCTCCTCTCTCCTCTCTCTCTCTCTCTCTCTCTCTCTCTCTCTCTCTCTCTCATTGTTTCAAGAACAGCTGAAGAGTTTTCAAGTCCTGGGGTGGAAGGAGCAGTCTTGATGGGACACCCAGCCGTACTTACCCTTGGACCTTGGAGACCCTGAAAAAAGAGAAAAAAACAAGGAGCTGATTAATTCATTCACGGCTCTCAGTGTATTATTACAGCCATGGGCCAGCAGATAGAATTAAACATTCAAATAAAGCAGAATTAAACAGAAGCGAACACAAGGAGGCAATTAAGGATGTAATCAATGGGTGTCCAGAGTCTGCCTAGTTTTGCAGACAGTGTAACAAAACCTACCCACCTCAAAGAGGCTGAATTATATTGACCTGACAATAAAGCCACACTGAGTATGGTCTAATGCCGAATAAAAACACGTAATAAAACTAATGATGAAAGATTATTAAAAAGATCTCAGATATTTATTTATGTTTCTGGCAAATCCCCAGTGCTGCGACGTGATCACTTCCTGCTCGTCCTTAAGCAGCCACTGGAGATAAATACTTTGCCAACGAACAGGATACCTATCAATTATGGGGAGAATATGGTTCCCCCCCCCCCGAATAACTTTATAGAAGGAACATCGAAGGAGTACTGAGCCATAGGAGCAGAGTCTTTCAGCCAATGGCGTTGTCAGGACCCACCTCAATCCACATCTTAGGAAATAAGAACTCTTGGATGCAAGTTTAGTCCAAAAGGAAAATGTTTACTAGGAAGGAATCGATTGTGGGAATACAAGACGGAATCTGAGAAAAGTTACATTTCAATCCTATATAAACCATTCCCATTCCAGTCCCTCCCCTCATCCATTTGGTCAGGCTGTCGTCAGTTGCTAGGTGTCAGGTCCTTCCATGGGAAAGGGAACTCTCCTTGGTTTTATGGTTATTGCTTCCCTTTTCAGTTGTAAATGAAGATACAAACCAGATCTGTCTGTCCCCCTCCCTTCCCCCGTTAAAACATCCCCTGTTGTTTGAAAATCACTTTAGTAACCATCCTCTCCCCCCCCCCCCTCGGAGAGATGGCAGAATCCCCAGTAATAGCACGTTGTTCTACCTATACAATTATGAAATGTGATATAAATGGATTCTGACAGGCGTCTTTTTATACTTGCCGTGCGGGACGGCCGATGGAAACCATGGCACCCTGCGAGCGAAAAAGCTTTCTGCTGGTTTACTGGCTCCAACTGACTAAGATACCTGGCAGGTGTAAGCCACCTATCTAAGAGAGTCTGGAGCCACAAACAGTGGAGCTAAAGCTACGTCCGCTTGCCTCCCGGTGCCCTCTACCCTTTGTCGCAAGGTTTGTTTGGCTTGGTCATCGTCCAGTTTGAGAATTGAGGCTGAAGAGAAGCCGAGTTTGGCAAGGTGACAGATGGAGTTAGAGAACAGGTCGAGTTGAGGCCGAAGTGTGCGGATGGGGGGGGGGTGTTTGTCGCCAGCCGTGGTGCAGAATGGGCAACACTCACCGCTTCGCCCGGGCTGCCTTTCTCTCCTTTAGGACCCTGAAAAGAAAGCAAGAAAGGCAATGCCTATTGAGCGGGTAAAGACGCCTAATGGAAACCATCAAAGTCTCCGAAGCACGTGTGAATCGGCCCTCAAGTGGGAGCAAGGTGGAGAAGGGCATGGCTTCGGATGCTGTGGCTGCTCCGTCGCTGGAGGTGGTGTCTGAAAGGGTATGGGGGGTCTCCTGCTTGAGCAGGGGGTCGGACTAGAAGACCTCCAAGGTCCCTTCCAACTCCGTTATTCTGCTGGACATACCGAGCTCCTTCAACTGTTCATTGTACAATTTGGCATCCAGACCCTTTATAGCCTTTGTTGCTCTTCTCTGCACAATTTGATCCTCTCTGCACTCTTCTGACCGGTTGCAGGGATTGGGTATGTCTAGCTTAATGAAAACAAGGAGTAGGGGAGACGTGACAGCTGTCTTCCAATATTTGAGGGGCTGTCGCAAAGATGAGGGGGGCGGGGTGTCAAGCTATTCTCCAAAGCACCTGAAGGCCGGATGAGAAGCAATGGATGGAAACTAATCAAGGAGAGAAGCAACCGGGAATGAAGGAGAAACTTCCTAACAGGGAGGACAATTAGCCAGTGGAACAGCTTGCCACCAGAAATCATGGGTGCTCCATCACTGGAAGTTTTTAAGAAGAGATTGGGCATCTATTTGTCTGAAATGGTATAGGGTCTCCTGCCTGAGCAGTGGGTTGGACTAGAAGACCTCCAAGGCCCCTTCCAACTATTCTATTCCTATTCCTATTCTATTCTATTCTATTCTATTCTATTCTATTCTATTCTATTCTATTCTATTCTATTCTATTCTATTCTATTCTATTCTATTCTATTCTATTCTATTCTATTCCCATTCTATTCTATTCTATTCTATTCTATTCTATTCTAATCTATTCTATTCCCATTCTATTCTATTCTATTCTATTCTATTCTATTCTATTCTATTCTATTCTATTCTATTCCTATTCTATTCTATTCCTATTCTATTCTATTCCATCCCATAATTCTATTCTATTCTATTCTATTCTACTATTCTATTCTATTCTATTCTATTCTATTCTATTCTATTCTATTCTATTCTATTCTATTCCATCCCATAATTCTATTCTATTCTATTCTATTCTATTCTATTCTATTCTATTCTATTCTATTCTATTCTATTCTATTCTATTCCATCCCATAATTCTATTCTATTCTATTCTATTCTATTCTATTCTATTCTATTCTATTCTATTCTATTCTATTCTATTCTATTCTATTCTATTCTATTCTATTCCATCTCATAATTCTATTCTATTCTATTCTATTCTATTCTATTCTATTCTATTCTATTCTATTCTATTCTATTCTATTCTATTCTATTCTATTCTATTCTATTCCATTCCATTCTATTCATCTCCTGTTCTGTTCTGTTCTATTCTACTCTGTTCTGTTCTGTTATACTCTACTATATTCTACTCTACTCTACTCTACTCTACTCTACTCTACTCTACTCTACTCTACTCTACTCTACCTGGAGAGAAATTTGCTAATGTTAAGAAGAGGAACAAAGGATCAGGAGAGACACTTACAGTGTTTCCTGGTGGACCTGAAATCCCAACTGGACCAATGACACCTTCTTGGCCCTACAAAAACAAACCACCAATCAAGGTTGCACATTTATTCGATGGATAGTACATACCACCAAGAAGATCTTCCACTTCTCTTTCCCAGTTTGATCTCCAGCCCTCTTTTTCCTGGGGGTGTCCACCCAGCTACTAGCCAGCTCCAATCCTCCTTAGCTTTGGACTCCAGATGAGGCTGGAGCACCACCTTGTTTTTGGATCCATAGCACCAGATGTGTATCAAGGAGCTTTCTCATCTCCAGAAGCTCATCAAAGTCACTTGGACTTTCAGCTGACCCAACAAGGGCTACCAGGCCCAGAATAGGAGCTGCTTGTTGCTCCAGGTATTTCACCTTTTCTGAGCAGAGGAAATATTTATCAGGGAAGGAAGGTGAAGACCACTCACCTTCTACCAACCCATCCCATGGAATGAATCTACTATTTCCTCAACAGAGTGCCTACTTTTCTGCTGATTCTTTAGACTGATTCCAGCAGGTAAGACTGACTGAGGAATTTGGTGATGCGGTGGACAACCTGGTAGGATAGGGCTAAACTTTTTTAGCCTCTGAGAAGAAAGCTGTCTCCATCATCATTAGCACCAAACAGGTCAAAATCCGGTTCTTTTTTGCTGCCCATTTTCAGCAACTCAGACATAGGGTGTGCAGAAGGCACAGGAGTAGAGCTGAATGCAGCTCACCATCTTTTAACTGAGAAGAAACCAGCTTCAGAGAGCTGAAAGTCAAGGCCAGCATGGTGACGTCAACTCACCCAGATTCCTTGGGGCCCTTTAGGGCCCTGGATGCCTTTGAAGCCAAGATCTCCAGATGGTCCCTATTGAGAGAAAGAAATATGGGGTGAAAATACCAGGTCAGAACACCATCCACCCCACTGGGCCTCATCTCCTTCAGCTATAACATTCCGGTTTTGAAAAGTAGAACCATTTCAAATCATATTTTAAAAGATACCGAAGTAGGATGATGCCCTACATCCAAGTTGCAACAACCTCTGCTCTTGTTTTTTCTCTCTTTCCCTTCTTTCTGAATTGTGCCCCTGTCCACAAAGAGAAATTGAAGCTGTACCCAAAATAGGTGGCAGTAAACAAACTTGAGCCCATTTCTAGTCTCTGTATCCTGGCCACTTTTCACAGAGGCACGATGGAGACCATCTTAACAAAAGGGCGCCACTGTTTGGTTTGGTGGTGGCAGAGCCTCAGATAGAAGGTCCACACAGAGAGTGGTGAGGACAGCCGAAAAGATGATAGGAAGCTTGCTTCCCATGATTCAGGATACTGCTTATAAGCACTTGTGTGTGCTTAGAGCTCAAAGCATTGTTCTATTCTATTCTATTCTATTCTATTCTATTCTATTCTATTCTATTCTATTCTATTCTATTCTATTCTATTCTATTCTATTCTATTCTATTCTATTCTATTCTATTCTATTCTATTTTATTCTGTATTTTATTACTCTACTCTACTCTACTCTACTCTATATTCTATTCCATTCCACTCCATGACAGGAGGTTGTTCATGACTGATCCCACCAACCTGTGCAGCTATCAACCATCTGCAGCTGCCATTTTGAGAGCAGGCTGACCACTCATGGTCAACCTTTCTATGTAGACCCATTTCACCTGTCTCGATTTAAAGAACCTGTAATGACACTGTTAGGGGAACCACCACCTACTCACCTTTGGCCCAAAGAGTCCAGCAATGCCCGGAAACCCTGATTCACCAACGTCTCCCTAGAAAGATAGATAGATAGATAGATAGATAGATAGATAGATAGATAGATAGAATAAATAAATAAATAAATAAATAAATAAATAAATAAATAAATAAATAAATAAATAAATAAGAAAGAAAGAACAGTCTGAATTTCCCTTTCGTCCTTTATGAAACTGGCAAAGCACAAAGGGCCCCAAAACCCAGATGGACGTTTAGCTCTCAAAGTCATCATCTTCTCCACTATCCTAGTTTGGCTTGGAAAGAGGTCCCCTCATCTCTTCCACCTTCGGAAGGAGGGTGGGTTTTAGCTGCAGTTGACGTCTTAATCTAAGCGTGTTTGGCAGAGGCTGATCCTCGGGTACAGAGAGGAGATTAAGGAGGAACCTGGCCTGGACAGCCCACTTTTCTTCAGGAAATTGAATGCAGAAGCTCAGATGCTTGGCAGATCTATTCTCTTTACCTGCCCCATCAATCAAAGAGCAGAAGACTCGTTTTTCTTGGCCTGAGAGATATCTCAACCAACAGACCTCAGCAGCTACCGCACGCATCTACTCACCGGCTGTCCTTTGGGTCCTGGATCACCGGAGGTCCCAGGGAATCCCATTCCACCTTGAGAACCTCTTTTCCCCAATGGACCAACCTCTCCAGGAGCGCCTCTTTCTCCCTAAGAAGCCACAAAAATATTCCATCAATGTACGGACTCCAGAGGTCCTCCATCCCCTTAGACTGAAGTTCTTTGCCCTTTGTTGGAACCCAAACATCTCCCCAAAAAATCTGAGAATAGGACAAAGACTTGGCGGCATCACCCACATCGGCAACCTTTAGATGGTGCACCTTCTGAGCACCTTGTTACTCCAGGCTACCTCCTTAATTTGAGACTGAGGGACCAAGGAAGGACCAAGAAGCTTCAAAAATGTCACATCCTCAACCTGCCTCTCCAAAATAATAGGGATTGAGGGGTCCTTGGTGCTTTCCGAGCTTGCTTGTTTTCTTGCAGACGTTTCATGACCCAAACTAGGCAACATCATCAGTGCTAGAAGGGAGGGGGTTTTTCAGGAAGGAGGAGGAGGAGGAGGAGGAGGAGGAGGAGGAGAAGGAGAAGGAGAAGGAGAAGGAGAAGGAGAAGGAGAAGGAGAAGGAGGACAATGACTGTGGGTTCTTGGTGCTCTGCTTGTTTTCTTGTGGACATTTCATGACCCAACTAAAGAACATTATCAGTGCTAGAAGGGAGCTGGGTTTGCAGAATGGAGGAGGAGGAGGAGGAGATGACTGTAGGGTCCTTGATGCTATCTGAGCTTGCTTGTTTTCGTGCAGATGTTTCATGACCCAACTAGGTAACATCATCAGTACTAGTCAGGAGTGCTGTTTGCTATTGGCTTATATTCTGGAGTCTTGCCTGTCTTGGTGGGTGGGGGCCTTATGGATTCTTTGGTTGGGCTGTTTACTAATGGCTCCTTGACTGGGGTCTTGCTTCATTGAGTCTTGGTCTGAAGGTGACCTTGGAGCTAATCTACGTTGATCTGAGTGCCAATTCCTGGTGGGGAGGGGCTGGGGTCTTTTGATTGTCTCTTTTGCATCATCTATAGAGGTTGTTAATGTCTATGTGCCTATTCATGGCCAATTTGTCAGGGTGCCAGGCTTCTAGAAATCTGCTGGCATTTTTGGATCCAGCCTGGGTCTAGGATGGTCACATATTCCCCATCGAAACTCTGGTGGAATCTGTCCATAGGTTGTGAAATTAATTTTTGTCCTGCCTTTGGGCAGCCAGTTGGTGTTTGTGGACGCATCCTGCCTGTTTGTCCTACATGGTGGTGGTTGCAATCCTTACATTGTATGTTGTAGACAACTCCTGTTTTGTTTTTTCTGCTGGGGTTGCCTGGTCTTTGGCTCTGCTTAGGATGTTTTGAAGGGTTCAAGTTGGCTTGTGTGCTACACCGATTCCACCTGGTTGTAGGAGTCTTATTTGCGGTGTCTGAGATATTCTTGACGTATAGCAATATAACTCTGTACATCGATTTTTTTTCTATACGTACTGTATGGTTCACACCGTACTGATTCTAAAGTTAACCTGGAAAAGGGCACTCTTCCCTGCTAACATTGGCCAGAGTCACATAACCCTAAACCAGCTTGTCATTCTCAGTTCTGGTCAATAGGGGGCAATGATGGTCAAAGGATACGTCCCTGGTTAAGTGAGGAAGAATTAGATTTGCATTGGCCCAGCCCCCAATTGTTCTACAACCTACTTGGCATCTCTCTCTTTTCAACAAGTTCCCTTTTTCACAAAATGTAAGGAAAGAGAAGAACCAAAGGCAAACAGACACCACGACAGGCCCTGGAGCACTCTGCACCAATCCCCACCCCCACCCCCACCCCACCCCCCAAAAGGTTTAACCTTTCTTTGAAGCTCTGGAGGGCCATCAGCTCTGAAAGTCTTCTCCGATATTGGATTTTGCTTTCTAGTTGGTATATTTGGCTAAATGTCTCTGGAGATTCTTCCTCATCCAGGTCACGGTTGTCCCAAAGCTGCTTTTTTCATGACGCAACTGGACTTCCTTGTTTTTCTTTGAAGACATTTCGCTTCTCATCCGAGAAGCTTCTTCAGCTCCGACTGGATGGTGGAGGAGTGGAAGGATTTATACTCTTTGCAGACCACTGGTCATTTGCATCCTTTTAGAGAGTCTTTAAGGCCACTTGGAGGTTTATCTGTGTCCCTGAGGACACAGCAACCCTGAGGAGACAGGTAAGACTCCAAGTGGCCTCAACGACTCTCTAAAAGGATGCAAATGACCAGCTCTCTGCAAGGAGTATAAATCCTTCCATTCCCCACCATCCAGTCAGAGCTGAAGAAGCTTCTGGGATGAGAAGCGAAACGTCTTCAAAGGAAAAGAGGAAAGTTCAGTTGCCTCCTGAAAAAAAAACACCTTTGGGGACAGTTAATATGTTGGAAGACTCTGCAGGCTTCTAAGGCTTGCAGGGATGGCAAGTTGACAGCTGAAACTGCTGGTTGATTTAAGGCCTTCACCCAACAGATCCTGGCAGTCACTCAAACACAAAACATATTTCCAGACTATCTACCAACCATCATCATCATCCAATTTTTTTTTTAAATCAAACGGAAGACAGGGCCATCAAAATGCCCTCAGTCCAGAAAATATCACCATTACCATCAACCTATTTCAACTGCTAATGTAACCACCCCAGCACCTGAACGTGGAGTAACTAGGTCTTTAAGGCAACTTTAAAGGAACAGTTGGGAGGTCCACCACGATGCACAAAATAAAATAGGTTAATGAACATCCCAAGACATTTGGTGTAGAAACTCCAGGGTGTAATTTCTCTGCTGACAAAGAACAGGTGGGACCAACCTTAAATCCTGTGGGGCCTTGTGCTCCAGGTAAGCCAGGGACTCCGAAGTTCCCTCTTTTCCCGGGTATCCCCGGCGTGCCTTCTTCCCCATCCTCACCTTGTTCACCCTAATTTGGGGGAAGAGGGGAGAAAGAAAATCAGCGTAGGTACATCTCCATCATAACATTGATTCCTATCTAGAGTAGAGTACAGTAGAATAGAATAGAATAGAATAGAATAGAATAGAATAGAATAGAATAGAATAGAATAGAATAGAATAGAATAGAATAGAATAGAATAGAATAGAATAGAGCTGTAAGGGACCTTGGAGGTCTTCTAGTCCAGCCCCCTGCTCAAGCAGGAGAACCTATTCCATCTCAAACAAGTGACTGTCCAGCCTCTTCTTAAAAACCTCCAGTGATGGAGCGCCCATGATTTCTGGTGGCAAGCTGTTCCACTGGTTGATTGTCCTCACTCTTAGGAACTTTCTCCTTAATTCCAGGTTGCTTCTCCCTTTGGTCAGTTTCCAACCCTTGTTTCTCGTCCTTCCCTCTGGTGCTCTGGTGAACAACCTGGCCCCTTCTTCTTTGTGGCAGGCCCTCAGATATTGGAACGCTGCTTTCGTGTCTCCCCTATTTCTTCTTTTCTTTAGACTAGCCAAGCCCAAGTTCCACAGCTGTTCCTCATATGTTTTAACCTCCAGGCCTTGGATCATCTTAGTTGCTCTTCTCTGAAATTTTTTCCAGACTCTCAACATCTTTTTTTGTGATAGGGTGACCAAAATTGGCTGCAGGATTCCAGGTGTGGCCTCACTAGGCCTTTATAAAGCAGTATTAATACTTTGCTTGGTCTTGATTCTATGCCTCTGCTTATAAAAACCCAGGAGTGTATTAGCTTTTTTGGTTGCTGCTGCACACGGCTGGCTCATACTCAAGTGATCGTCCACTAGGACTCCAAGGTCCCTCTCACAATTACTGCCTCCAAGCCAGGTCTCACCCAATCTGTGTTTGTTCCTTTGGTTTTCCCTGCCTAATTGTAAGACTTGGCTTTTCTCCACCCTGAAACTCATTTTGTTGGATAGGGCCCATTGTTCAAATTGTCATGTAGTTGTCATGTAGTTGTCTCAGTGCCAGCCATACTTCTATAAGCTTTCCTTCCACTTACTTTTTGCCCGCCGTTGCCGTCTTTTCCAGGAATCCCGTCAACTCCAGGAGTGCCCTCTTGCCCTTCTCGCCCAATGACCCCTTGGGGGCCTGGCAACCCAAGAGGACCCTAGAAGAACAGCCCTTGGTTACAAATGGAACATGGATCGGCAATGTAAAACAAGGTCAACGCAATTTAAAACTGTATCAGCGCTATATCCCAAATATGCTTGGACTCTCTTGTTTCTCTTTGAAGATGTTTCAAGATACTTATTCCAATTTCGTCTATACTGGCCAGGGCCCACAGAAGAACAGTATCTAATCTGAGGTGGCCATTTTCAAAAGAACTTCAGAGTAAGTGGGACAGGGGCAGAGAAAGGCAACAAAGATGCTCGGAGAGTTTAATATGCTTTAATGATGAATGTGGAGCCTCAGGAAGAGAAAGCTGAAGATAAGCGTCCCAATATTTGAGGGGCTGCCCCAAAGAAAAAGAGGTCAGCCTATTCTCCAAAGCGCCTGAAGGCAGGACAAGAAACAACGGATGGAAACTCATCAAGGAGAGAAGCAACCTGGAACTGAGGAGAAACTTCATTATCCTTGTGAGGACAATGAACCAGTGGAACGGCTTGCCTCCAGAAGTTGTGACTGCTCCATCACTAAAGGCTTTCAAGAAGAGATTGGACAACCATTTGTCTGGAATGAGATAGCATCTCCTGCTTGAGCAGGGCGTTGGACTAGAAGACCTCCAAGGTCATTTCCAACTCTGAAAGGATGATGCCCACAAGAAGATCAAAACCTCTTAAGAGTTTTTAGGGTTTCCTTAGGGAACACCAGCGTCCAATAAGAACAACTCAGAAAGTTGTTGAGGAATCCACCATCTCGAGAGGTGGTGTACTCTTTTTCACTACATACATTCAAGCACAGGCTGGAGACCCATAATTTGGATTAATTTGGATTCTTGCACTGAATGGTGGGTTGGATTTAATAGACCTTTGGTCCCTTCCGACTCAAAGAATAGAGTAGAGTAGAGTAGAGTAGAGTAGAGTAGAGTAGAGTAGAATAGAATAGAATAGAATAGAATAGAATAGAATAGAATAGAATAGAATAGAATAGAATAGAATAGAATAGAATAGAATAGGACCTTGGAGGTCTTCTAGTCCAGCCCCCTGTTCAAGCAGAACCTATACTATTTCAGATAAGTGACTTATCTTATCACCCCTGATTTCTGGAGGCAAGTTATTCCACTGGTTAATTGTCCTCACTGTTAGGAAGTTTCTCCTTAATTCCAGGTTGCTTCTCTCCTTGATTAGTTTCCAACCGTTGTTTATTGTCTTGCCCTCTGGTACTTTAGAGAATAATTTGACCCCCCCCTCTTCTTTGTGACAACCCCTCAGATACTGGGACACTGTTATCATGTGCCCCCTATTTATTCTTTGCTCTAGACTGGCCAAACCGAAATCCTGCAGCCGTTCTTCACATGTTTGAGTCTCCAGGGCTTGGGTCAACCACACAAATTATGCATGATTGAAGATCTTAAACCTTTGGGGAGATGTAATCAGATACAGCAAAGGCACAATAGATAGTGGGTGTATCATGGCTGCATGCCACTCGATGAGTAGAAGCAAACCAATGGTCACTTACCAGTGATCCGCGGCTGCCTCTGGCACCCCTTATTCCTTGTTTTCCTTTTTGACCCTTAGTAGGGAAAAAGAAGGAAAGACACAGAGATCATTTCAAGGAGCATACCTCCCCATCAGGCAGAGCTGATCTCAGATTCTTATCTTTTCCAATGTTCAGTTGCTTCTGCCCCATCTCCGTATTTGTTGGCAATGAGTTTGGGGGCTACTTTTGTCTTCAATAATTGGTAAAACATTGGGGGGGGAAAGAAGGCTAGTTGTAGAACACCTTGCTTTACCAGGACATTCGGAGCAGGCAAATTGGGAACGATCTTGTTAAAATGGGAATGGAATTCCCCTTCAAGGAATTGGATTCATTGAATTGAAATTCCATTGAATGGAACGGTCCTTCCTTGGAATCCCCCAATTGCCTCATCCACCAGATAGTCCCTCATCTAATTGAGGTTCTTCAAAATGCTCTTGCTCGGGACCCAATGGTGGCCTCCTTCTTCTGATTTCAGATCTTTCATCACCAAGGTGAAAACACAGCTAGCCTTTGAATCGCCCGCTCTAAGCCCAGAAGATGGAACGTGTCTCCATAGTATAAACAAAGAAGTAATCAAAAATCTCCTGATATAGACAAGTAGCCTGTCAGAGAAGGAACTGGGTATTCCAACTTAAGATCTGTAAAAGAAAGAGTCCTCTCTGCATGCAGAAATGGCTATTTTCTTCTACAGATGTTTTGTGGCCTTCAGTCAAGCAAGGCAACAAATGTTCAAGGTAACATCTCTCCAACTAAATGTGATCTGTTATGAAAAAGCCATCAAGCCATGTCCACTTTCCAAAACATACCAGAGTGCCTTTGGATCCTTTGAGGCCTGGGGATCCTGGGGGTCCTGGATGTCCCTAGAAAAAAATGAAAGAACGAATACTATATCTGTGGAAATCCCTCCTTGTTAAATATCTTTCATAGGACACCAAGAGGGAGCTAAGCTAGGCAGAAGGAATCTCTTAGAGCATGGGTGTCCAACCTTGGTAACTTTGAGACGTGTGGACTTCACCTCCCAGAAGATGCATGGACTTCAATTCCCAGAAGATGTGTGGACTTCACCTCCCAGAAGATGTGTGGACCTCACCTCTCAGAAGATGTGTGGAATTCAACTCCCAGAAGATGTGTGGACCTCACCTCCCAGAAGATGTGTGGACTTCAATTCCCAGAAGACATGTGGACTTCACCTCCCAGAAGATGTGTGGACTTCAACTCCCAGAAGACGTGTGGACTTCAACTCCCAGAAGACATGTGGACTTCAACTCCCAAAAGATGTGTGAGCTTCACCTCCCAGAAGACATGTGGACTTCAACTCCCAGAATATGTGTGGACTTCAACTCCCAGAAGACATGTGGACTTCAACTCCCAGAAGACATGTGGACTTCAACTCCCAGAATATTTGTGGACTTCAACTCCCAGAAGACGTATGGACTTCAACTCCCAGAAGATTTGTGGACTTCACCTCCCAGAAGATGTGTGGACTTCAATTTATTTCCCAGAAGACATGTGGACTTCACCTCCCAGAATATTTGTGGACTTCAACTCCCATGCCATCTGGGCAATTCTGAGATTCGAAGCCGACATGTCTTAAAGTTGCCAAGGTTGGACACCCTTGACTTAGAGGAAGAACAGACTCCTGCCGAACCTGAGAAGGGGGCTTCCAGCACACCAGAACCGCTTTCAGAATTGCATCCCGCATCCCCAGGAAGGAAAAGAGAACACCAGCACAAGGTGAGAAGAAATATAGATTGTGGAATCTCCTCCTTGGATGGTGTTTTGACTTCCACTGGAGGAGATTCTTGAGAAGAATAAAGGGAGTAAATGCAACAATCACAGTGACTTTCTTACAGGCAAACCTTGGTGTCCGGGTGTTCCTCGTTCGCCATCAACTCCTCCTTGGCCCTAGAAGAAAAACAGAGAGAGACAGAGAAAAAATCTAAGTGAATGGTCCATTCAACAATGTTTGGTCCAGAAGGAAAAGTTCCCCTCGCACTTCTTATTTTCTCTCCATAGCTTAAAGACTAAAGGATGACCTTCTCAGCCTCTGCTGGAAATAAATTTCGGCATTCAGATTTTTCCTCCCCACAACATTGCAGCAGGGAGCATCCTTCTGCCCCAGATCAAAGTTACATCCAGAAGACGGCATGCAAACATTGGTACGTGGCATTTTGAAAAAAAAAGAGAGAGAGATTACGTTGTATTTTACAAGCCTACCCCGGAGGCAATGTGTTAAAGGAGAAAAGCAGGATGACTTGTCTTTTTGTGTGTTTTTTAAAGTTCTTTTTGTAATTTATATTAGCATCTGTGGAGATGGAGAGGAGAAGAGAAAACTTGCAAACACGAGGAGGAAGCCATCGTAGATAAAGTGGAATTTTGCATCATTTAACTCATTGTTCGTTTTCTGGGCTACAATTCCCAGAATTCCCCAGCCAGCATGCTGGCTAAGGAACTCTGGGAGTTGAAGTCCACCTATCGTAGAGTGGTCAAGGATGAGAAACACTGAACTAATTGTGCTTCAAAGGAAGGTTCAAGGTCTTCATATGATGGTTGACTCAAAGCAACTGTGGCTCCTTCCTCATTTGCTCCCTCTACCCTTCTGCCACCTTTCGCTTGCTGAATTACATCCAAATTATCCTTCCCCCCAAACAGGCCTGTTGGATTAAAATTCCCAACATCCCCGGCCATCGTGGTTGTACGGAGATGACAGGCACTCTAGACCAGGGGTCCCCAAGCCCCAGTCTGTGCACCAGTACCGGGCTGCAGCATGCTAGCAACCAGTCCACACAAACAAGCAAAGCCCCATCCGTGGGATGCAGGCAGCACACAAAACCACACACTCTCCGGTCCATGGAAAAACCTTTCTCCATGGAACCGGTCCTGGTGCCCAAAAGGTTGGGGACCTCTGGTCTATACCACACGGAACTGACATCTTGTTGGAACAAGTAGAGACTGCTTAGGACAGGGCTCTTCAAACTTGGCCCTTTTATGACTGGTCGACTTCAACGCCCAGAATTCCTCAGTCGGCCATTTTGATGAAACTGGGGGCTTGGATCCAGACCAGGGGTCTTCAAACCTGGCCCTTTTATGACTAGCAGACTTCAACTCCCTGGGTTTGAAGACCCCTGGCTTAGGATTTCAAGGACAGAAGATTGCAGAGAAGGAAGAAGAAGAAGAAGAAGAAGAAGAAGAAGAAGAAGAAGAAGAAGAAGAAGAAGAAGAAGAAGAAGAAGAAGAAGAAGAAGAAGAAGAAGAAGAAGAACAAGAACAAGAACAAGAACAAGAACAAGAACAAGAAGAAGGAGAAGAATGGGTGAGGAGGAGGAGGAGGAGGAGGAGAAGGAGGAGGAGAAGAAGGAGAAGGAGAAGGAGGAGGAGGAGGAGGAGGTACTGTTCCCAAGATGGTTAATTTCCTAACCAGGTATTTGGAGAAGGACTCACAGGATAACCAGGGTCTCCAGACTCCCCACGAGCTCCCCTGTTGCCAGTGGGACCCTAAAAAGGAGAGGGTGAGAAAGACACGAAAAACCACATGAGAAACGGCCTGGTGTTCCAAATCCCTACTTCGTGTTTTAAGTCATGGTGAGGGTATAACTATCCAGAGAAGCAAGGCCTTGTGGGTGATGGCCTCCAGTTAGTGAAGTATCTCCCAAAAGAGGTCCAGCAGGCTCCATCCCTTCTCTTCTTCGCAAGGTTGGAGGTCCATCTGACCACCACCTCTTAGGCCTACCATCATGCATTGGCCCACCATTGGCCACAAGCCTTGAGTTGGCCTTGAGAAGACCTTTACTGATAAGTAGCCCTGGACAGGACAGGTAGCTTACTCTCTCTCCGGGTGGCCCAGGGGCTCCCTCTTTCTTCCCATCATCACCTTGTTCTCCCTGAAAAATACAAAACACATGGTTTAGAGGGCAAAAGGTGGCTAGAGCCTTGGTGGAGCAGTGGGCTAATGCCTCCTTAAGTAACACCAGCTGCCTGCAATTAGTGCAGGTTCGAGTCCCACCAGGCTCAAGGTTGACTCAGCCTTCCATCCTTCCCAGGTAGGTAAAATGAGGACCCAGATTGTTGGGGGCAATAAGCTGACTTTGTAATAATGCCACTGGGGGGGGCGAAAGCCCTAATAAGCAGACATATACATAGAATGAAGGCTATTGCTAAGCACATTTGATTTGTGCTTAGATTGTAAGCCGCCCTGAGTCTTCGGAGAAGGGCGGGATATAAATGGGATTTTAAAAAAACACGAATGGAAAGAACCACACAAAGGCGGATCTACATTCATGCATTCCCCAACCAGGGGCCATCTAATCCAGAGGTCCCCAACCTTTTGGGCGCCAGAGACCGATTCCGTGGAGAAAGGATTTTCCACGGACCAGAGGGCGCATAGTTTAGTTTGTGCGGACCGGTTGCTGGCATGCTGCGGCCCGGTACCGGTCCACAGACCATGGGTTGGGGACCCTTGATCTAATCATTTCTTGAACACATTTTTTTCCCCCTTAGCATCGATCCGAACCGCCTTCTTAGGATGGAAATTCTGGTGCCCAGCAGAGCTTGCTCAAATTATAAAATAAAGTGCAGTTTAAGCCAAGAAAACAATGGCGACCCTCGCGAGCCACAAAGAAGAAAACGTTGTCGTCGGTCGTACAGCTCAACACAACAGGCCAGCTGGAGTAAAAGGACACTCTGGTCTCTGTCCAAAAAGAATTTAAACCATAAAGCAACGTTCCAAAATATATAAGGGGGGGGAGAACCCAAATTCAACTGCAAAACTCAATGTAGCAGCTGTTTGCCAGCTCATAAAAGTCCAGCTGACGGGATTTTCTCATAAAACTGCAGGTTGGCGAAAGGGAGGGAAAAAATGTGCTGAAGGTGTTTTTTTTAGGAAAACTAATAAAAGTTAGAATCCTGCACACTTCCTTTGGAAGGAAATTCGACGAAGGCAAGCCAGTCCTGAAAACGATTGCATTCCTGCTGTACTATTGAGACGGATAACAATGGAGTTGCTGGCACAGCCTTAAAAACCACACTGCGCAATTCTTGAAAAATGTTGTCCCATTCCTTGCTCGCACCTAGACCAATTCATTCTTCTCCTCGTGGTTTTTCCTTCTTTTCTTTCTACTTTTCTCCTTACATCATTTCTCAAAATGAGGCTTCCGATGAATTCATAACGGTTTAAGTGTACCCCTGAAGCAGCCAGGAATGATAGAAAGCAGAAAAGTCATCGGATCCGGTGCAGGATGGAGCAAAAATGGAAGATTTGGGACCGGATCGTCACGAAGAAGCAAAGCAAGCCATTCCCCCCCCCCCACCCCGAGCTGCGATGCCTATTTGTGAAAAGGGTAAAAGTTCTTTCAGCGTAGGGAAAAGAAAATGCTTTTGGCTCCGTTTGATCTTACAATTGAACCCAACATCCCAAAGTGTGCGGTGCAAATATGTAAATCGGGGTTGAAATTGAGAGTGCGTGTCTGAAGAAGCTAAGTGTAGAAGGATGGATTTTTAAGAAGAGATTGGACAATCATTTGTCTGAAATGGTATAGGGTTTCCTACCTGAGCAGGGGGTTGGACTAGAAGACCTTCAAGGTCCCTTCCAACTCTGTTATTCTATTCTATTCTATTCTATTCTATTCTATTCTATTCTATTCTATTCTATTCTATTCTTATTCAATATTCATATTCCTTATTCTCTATTCTGTTCTGTTCTATTCTATTCTATTCTATTCTATTCTATTCTATTCTATTCTATTCTATTCTATTCCATTCCAATTTCTATTCTATTCTATTCTATTCTATTCTATTCTATTCTATTCTATTCTATTCCATTCCATTCCATTCCAATTTCTATTCTATTCTATTCTATTCTATTCTATTCTATTCTATTCTATTCTATTCTATTCTATTCTATTCTTATTCAATATTCATATTCCTTATTCTCTATTCTATTCTATTCTATTCTATTCTATTCTATTCTATTCTATTCTATTCTATTCTATTCTATTCTATACCAATTTCTATTCTATTCTATTCTATTCTATTCTATTCTATTCTATTCCAATTTCTATTCCAATTTCTATTCTATTCTATTCTATTCTATTCTATTCTATTCTATTCTATTCTATTCTTATTCAATATTCATATTCCTTATTCTCTATTCTATTCTATTCTATTCTATTCTTATTCAATATTCATATTCCTATTATTCTCTATTCTATTCCATTCCATTCCATTCCACCACAGACTCTGTTATCAGTTGCAAACCTGCAGTAAGTATGAATGGAAAAGGAGAGGGTGAGGACAGATCCCTTCCTAATGTCCACCGTCTCTGGGTAGGAAGCATCGCTTTGTAACTTGGAAGAGGGAAAAATGAAGTTTTTCCAGCTGGACTTCTCTTTGCTTGGCAAGGGCTATTTGAAGATCTGCAGAGAGACTGATCCAAGAAGAATCATTGACTAGGATGCACCACAGCATTACAACGTGCCGGCGTTGGGGAGAATCAGCCGGCCAAGAACAGACCAAATCTCTGGGACACCAAAGTTTCTAATCCCTTGACATTTCCACTCACTGAGTTCCTTATTTGTGTCTTCATGAAGTCAGTCCTTGATTCTTTTCAAAAAGGATGGTTGGTACTACAATTAAAAATCAGCTGACAGCTCTCCCATCCAAGAACGACCAGGTTTGACCATGCTTAGCTTCCCAGACCAGAAACAGGGGCTCTGCCTAAGACCCCCAGTAAGGTTCTCGGGACCACCCATCCATAAAGGTCATAGAGATGTGATGTTATGATTTAGGTTAAAGAGAGACCCAACGTAGAACTAAGGAGAAAATTTCTGACCTGGGGAAGAATTAATTAGTGGAATGGCTTGCCTCCTGAAGTTGTGGGTGCTTCATCACTGGAGGCTTTCGAGAACAGACTGGACAAAGTTTCTCCTGCTTGAGTGGGGGGTTAGACTAGAAGACCTCCAAGGCCCCTTCCAACCTTATTATTCTATGTTCTGTAATACCTGCCTAGCTCCTTCGCTCCTGACCTTTCCCCATAGCAATGGCCGGATGATGCCAGGGTAGAGATTTTCAAGCTCAAAAAAAAAACAGAATGAAAAATGGCTCTCATCAAAAGATCCTGGCAACAAAAATGAACCATATTAATTCCTCCTTTTGAAGTCTCCTATGCACCATCCATTCTGTCCATTTACCTTTTCCCCCTTAGGTCCAGGAAGTCCCATGGTGCCCGGTGATCCTGTGTGTCCCTGCAGATTAGAAGAAAGGGAATGACAATGAAATTCCGTCCTCTGTGGAAGTCTACTTTGGCACAGGGGCCTTGACCAAAGGCCTTCAGCACCATGGACCTGAATTCGTTCTTTGTTTCCTGGACTCCAGGATAGGTGGAACCTCTCTCTCTCTCTCTCTCCCTTACCCCAACCCTAACCCCTCGTTCTATGGATTTTCTCCACGGGTGGAAAAAAGGGACACATTTGAGAAGACGCTGAGATGTCCCAAGAAAATAACAGTTCCTGGTTTCTAAAAAGGCAGCAAGATAAGAACTACACAGACCACTGTGTGGTCCCTGAAAGGTTAGTTTAGTGTGTCCACAACACTCCCAAACCATAGTTACCTGGTAGCCTTTTAATCCCATCTCTCCTTGGACACCCATCTGGCCCGGAGGTCCCTGTCAAGAAGAACAGAGAGTCAATTCCATCCTTGCTCTTCCTGAAATTGGTACAGTCGCTTCTGGAAGACAAATGTTCTCTTTCTAGCTCATATTTGTTCACACTCTTTAAGGTTTTAGCCTCTCAAGACCCTTCCTTTGAGAAACCTAGATTCCAGGATCTTCTCTAAACTGAATAGACCCCCACCCCTCACCCCCACCATCCCCCGTTCTCTCCCAAACCTGTGTGGGCTTCTCTACTTTCCTCTAGTTCTTATTTAAATAGAAGAAAGGGAGGTTGGGTCTGGGAATAATGTCACAGAAAGAGAGATGGCATTCAAGAGGACTTGGACTTTTCTAGACCAGCATCATTCTCTTGATGGTCCCAATACTAGAAGTCAAACCCTCGTCTCCATTGAGGTTCACCAGCAAGTGAGCCTCAGGCTGTTTCTCCTCCTGGATGAAATACATAGTCATCTTTGACCCTTCAGAAGGGAACCAACGGAACCTCAAATTGTTTCTCCTCCTGGATGAAATACATAGTCATCTTTGACTCTTAAGTAGGGAACCAGCTCAAGCCGTTTCTAATCTATTACTCAAAGTAATATCAGTTCATTGCTCAGGCAGGTAGAGAGAGGAAAAGAATGAATTTCATTGTGTTTTATTAGAATATATCAATAAAGCCTTGCCTCTGAACAATCAGTACTTGACCGATTTGGGTCATATGGTACAGTTCGGCCCAGAAGTTTACAGAAAAATCCCGTTTGGATGACTGGATGAGAAGAGCCGTAAACAGGGGATAGACATCTCAAGGCAAAAACATGAGTGGGTAGAACGCAGGTAACTGGGGGAGAACAGTTTCAATGGATTATAACTTAAGAGTTAATTTTAAAAAGCCAATTCTCACCCTAGGTCCAAGGGTACCCCTTGATCCTTTGGGGCCCTGAGTCCCTGTGGAGCCCATAGGTCCAGGTGGGCCTGTCTCTCCAAGCTGTCCTTCGTGACCTTTGCTGCCCTGAAGAAGAGCAGACACATCAGCAATTGAAACCACGCTAGTCCCCCATGGTTGAACTGTCTCCGCTGGGACTATAATATTAAACTGAAAGGGGAGAATAGAATAGAATAGAATAGAATAGAATAGAATAGAATAGAATAGAATAGAATAGAATAGAATAGAATAGAATAGAATAGAATAGAATAGAATAGAATAGAATAGAATATAGAATAGAATAGAATAGAATAGAATAGAATAGAATAGAATAGAATAGAATAGAATATAGAATAGAATAGAATAGAATAGAATAGAATAGAATATAGAATAGAATAGAATAGAATAGAAAATATAGAATAGAATAGAATAGAATAGAATAGAATAGAATAGAATAGAATAGAAAATATAGAATAGAATAGAATAGAAAATATAGAATAGAATAGAATAGAATAGAATAGAATAGAATAGAATAGAATAGAAAATATAGAATAGAATAGAATAGAATAGAATAGAAAATAGAATAGAATAGAATAGAATAGAATAGAATAGAATAGAATAGAATAGAATAGAAAATATAGAATAGAATAGAATAGAATAGAATAGAATAGAATAGAATAGAATAGAATAGAATAGAATAGAATAGAAAATATAGAATAGAATAGAATAGAATAGAATAGAATAGAATAGAATAGAATAGAATAGAATAGAATAGAATAGAATAGAATAGAATAGAATAAGGAATAGATTGTAGAATAGAATAGAATAGAATAGAATAGAATAGAATAGAATAGAATAGAATAGAATAGAATAGAATAGAATAGAATAGAATAGAATAGAATAGAATAGAATAGAATAGAATAAGGAATAGATTGTAGAATAGAATAGAATAGAATAGAATAGAATAGAATAGAATAGAATAGAATAGAATAGAATAGAATAGAATAGAATAGAATAGAATAGAATAGAATAGAATAGAATAGAATAGAATAGAATAGAATAGAATAGAATAGAATAGAATAAGGAATAGAATAGAATAGAATAGAATAAGGAATAGATTGTAGAATAGAATAGAATAGAATAGAATAGAATAGAATAGAATAGAATAGAATAGAATGAATAGAATAGAATAGAATAGAATAGAATAGAATAAGGAATAGATTGTAGAATAGAATAGAATAGAATGGAATAGAATAGAATAGGAATAGAGCTGGAAGGGACCTTGGAGGTCTTCTAGTCCAACCCCATGCTCAGGCAGGAAACCCTCTAGCATTGCAGACAAATGGCTGCCCACTCTTTTCTTAAAAGCCTCCAGTGATTAAGCACCCACAGTGTATGAAGGCAAGCTGTTCCACTGATTAATTGTCCTCACACAAGTCGGGAAACTTCTCCCAACAGAGCAACACAAATTAATTTAAAAATATTTAGCATGTCAAGGAAGAAGCTAGGTTAGAATATCTCTTTGACAGGCTAGTTCTCTAATGAGAACTAGTTTAGGTCATGAAACGGCTGTAGGAAAACAAGCAAGCTCAGAGAGCACCAAGGATCCGATAGTAGTCCTCCTCCTCTTCCTCCTCCTCCTCCTCCTCCTCTCTGCAAACCCCCCTCCCTTCTAGCACTGGTGATGTTACCTAATTTGGGACATGAAACGTCTGCAAGAAAACCACCCAGCTCAGAGAGCACCAAGGACCCCACAGTCCTCCTTGTCCCCCCCTCTCCTTTTTTTCTTCTCCTCCATTCCACCAATCCCACTCCGTTCTAGCACTGATGATGTTACCTAGTTGGGTCATGAAACGTCTGCAAGAAAACCACAGAGCTCAGAGAGCACCAAGGACCCCACAGTCCTCCTCCTCCTCCTTCCCCTCCTCTTCCTCCTCCTCCACTCAACAGACCCCACTCCCTTCTAGCACTGATTATGTTACCTAGTTTGGGTCATGAAACGTCTACAAGAAAACAGCCAAGCTCAGAGAACACCAAGGGCCCCACAGTTCTCCTCCTCCACCTCCTCTCCACAAACCCAACTCCCTTCTAGCTCTGATGATGTTACCTAGTTTGGGTCATGAAACGTCTACAAGAAAACAAGCAAGCTCGGAGAGCACCAGGGAGCCCTCATGTCAACTCTGAGCTAAAAAGATTGTCCTTCCTAGGCTAGTTCTCTGTATTCTGAAGACCTTCCATGTCCCTCAAGTTCCATCTTCCTCCATCCAGTTTAGTGGATTTCTATCACCCGAAGTCTCCCACACTCTCAACTCAGGGTGAAGAGACCACTGGTGGGATTCAAATAGGTGAATAACTGGTTCTCTGCATGGATGCTGCTTCCGGACGTCCGTTCTGTGCCTGGGCAATAAAAAAAATCAGCTACCGGTTCTGCCGAAGTGGTGCGAACCGGCTGAATGCCACCACTGGAAGAGACCCAATAGAAAGCAGAAGAGATTATTTTGAGAATTAGAAAAGATGCAACCACCCTTACCTTAAGTCCAGCTTTGCCCTTTTCTCCTTGATGGCCAGGTTTTCCTTCTGGACCCTGAGAAGAAGAAGAAGAAGAAGAAAGAGGACATCAACGGCCAAGGTCTTCCAAAGGTCAAGAGTTTAATTAGACAGACCTTTTTCACAAAGGGTGGCCTAGATACATGATGGAGGAGGAGGAGGAGGAAGAGGAGGAGGAGGAGGAGGAGGAGGAGGAGGAGGAGGAGGAGGAGGAGGAGGAGGAGGAGGAGGAGGAGGAGGAGGAAAAAGAGAGAAAGCTGCTAGGTATTTTCCCAAGGATGTGAGATGACTCATCCTATTTCATGACTTTGAACAGGGAAGCCAAGGGCCTCTGTTTCACAATGAGTCCTGCAGTCCTCAGGCATTCAGCCAAACAATTGGTGGGATGGAACACCACAGCTGCTGGAGAGTTGACGAAATAATGAATTTATACAATATTTTTTTCCAAACGAGGAGTTGTATCTTTCAAGAGGGCTTTGGCGTTATTCCATGGAGCAAAACCTTGCTCTAATTCAAATCCCTTGATATTGGAAGGCAGAAAGATGGATGCTGAAGAAACTCCTGCCTGATTTATCGCCAGATACTTCAGTCTGGGTTGCTGGTGAAACATGGACACTAACCTTACTAAGGACCCCACAGTCCTCCTCCTCCTCCTCCTCCTCCCCGTAAACCCCCCTCCCTTCTGGGCACTGATGAGGTTACCTAGTTTGGGTCATGAAATGTCTGCAATGAAACAAGCAAGGTCAGAGAGCACCAAGGACCCCGTAGTCCTCCTCCTCCTCCTCCTCCTCTTCCTCCTCCTCTCCACAAACCCAACTCCCTTCTAGCTCTGATGATGTTACCTAGTTTGAGTCATGAAACGTCTACAAGAAAACAAGCCAGCTCAGAGAGCATCAAGGAGCCCTCATGTCAACCCTGAGCTACAAATATTCTCATTTATTGCTGTCTGTAGTTGTTTCGGCGTGCAATGCTCTACAGCGGCGTCTTGAGGGGAGAAGTTGAAAGAGTTAACATCCAGGATGTGAGGAAGTCAGTAGATATTTTGTGGCTTGCGCAGTAGACAGGTCCTCGATGGAAAGTAAGCCGGTTGCCACTGTTTTGTATTTGGATGTACCGGTAACGAACATTACTGACACCTAAACCAAGAAATGGACTCGTACAAAGCAGCCACATAGTCACTAAATAGAGACACAAAGGCACTCTCCAGATTTCCTGTCATTTTTCTACTACAGCCCAGCTGGTCCTACAAGAACTTTAATCAAAGGCTGTTCAAGAGAAACCCTTGTCCACGCAGACAATGGCCAGAATGTCTCCAAGAAATTAGCTGAATTAGAGAGCTGGTCCCTCGATGATCTAATTACTTGTGGACACATCAGAAACATGTTTCGTCTGCGTTCTCTCAGTCACAATGACTAAGCCCTCGTTGAAGAGTTAGGAATTTATAACTTCAGATGGGGAAGAATTAAACGGAATCGCTGATTGTGGGGAAAAACTGATTCCTCTGTGTGATCATAGGAAAACTCTAGACACTGGACAGCCTTCCCAAACTGGGCATCAGCTGCCAAAATTACCAGCCAGCTCGACCAATTAAGGTCTAGATAAGAAGTTCTCAGCAAAATTTCTAAAAAGAGAATGGGCGCACGTAGGGGAAGCTCAGGTGGGCATCATCTGAGGTTCAAGAAGAAGATGGAAAACTTCCCAGAAGAACAAGAGAAGACTGTACAGTGTGTGCTTCTCAAAATAGAAGCCATCTCCAATGTAAGGAATAAGAGACAACATAGATCCCTAGAAGATGGTGGTCCCGATCGAACAGAATATAGGTAGCTAAGGGTTGACCTGTGGTAACCTTGGTGCTCTCTTAGCGTGGTGGGTTTCTTGCAGATGCTTGACTGAAATGGTATGGGGTTTCCTGCCTGAGCAAGGGGTTGGGCTATAAGACCTCCTAGGTCCCTTCCAATTCTGTAATTCTATTCTATTCTATTCTATTCTATTCTATTCTATTCTATTCTATTCTATTCTATTCTATTCTATTCTATTCTACTCCATTCCGTGTTCTATTCTACTCCATTCCGTGTTCTATTCTATTCCATTCCATATTCTATTCTATTCTATTCTATTCTATTCTATTCTATTCTATTCTATTCTATTCTATTCTATTCTATTCTATTCTATTCCGTATTTTATTCCATTCCATTCCATTCTATTCTATTCTATTCTATTCTATTCTATTCTATTCTATTCTATTCTACTCCATTCCGTGTTCTATTCTACTCCATTCCGTGTTCTATTCTATTCTATTCCATTCCTTATTCTATTCTATTCTATTCTATTCTATTCTATTCTATTCTATTCTATTCTATTCCATTCCATTCTATTCTTATTCTATTCTACCCAACTAGGAAACATCCATATAGAATGGAAGAGTAATGAAACATCTGCAAGAAAACCATCAAGCTCAGAGACCACTAAGGACCCCATAGGTGATGGTCCTTCCAATAAAGTCATCTAAGATTCATGAGTATCTGGACTGAAAAGAGTCCGAGAAAGGAAGATGATCCAAAACAAGAAGGGGGAAACCAATCCAGGATTGGTTTTCCGCTCACACTTTGGCAGGAAAGCTCAACGTAGCTTCTAGGAGGCACCAAGAAGGCTGGAAGACGCCAGAGCAGATCGTATCGTTTGTTCCTCCTTGATCAGATACTCTCTACATTGGCAGCTGCTCTCTTCCTCTCTCAGTTGCATGGAACAAGTCTTTCCTTAGAAGTTCAAGTGGGAGGGAGAAGGGATTTAACAGAGGTTAAGCCACTGTCCCGAGAAAAGGCACACACAATTCTGTTCGAAAGCCCTCATTCCTCACCTCCCTTACACGAAGGTCTAGATCAATTTCTCCAAGATAAGAATTTGGGGATAGAGAGAGAAAGAGAGAGGAAGAGAACATGCTAGATCTTTACAAATTCGTTGCAGAGTTGCTCTCCTTCCAACTTGTCCCAGCTTGAAAACAAATCCCAGCTGGGTCAAGCTTCCACAGCCCAATACATGGATTCCTCCTTCATAAGCCAAACGTTCCTGCCAATTCGCACTGAAGGAAGATGCTATATCGGTTTCCTTCCCCTCTGCGTCGCTAAAGAAGAGCGTGCTTTCCCAGCACTGATTCACAGATGGAGGATTTATGTATGTATTTATTTAGGTACTGTCTTTTGGGTTTTTTTTCTTTTTTTCTTTTCATTCCTTCGTCCAAATTCTTGGGAGTTCCTGCTAGAGAATTCTCATGAATTGCTGGGGCCCAGATGATAGAGGGTGTGTATATATATATATAAAAAAACCTAGTTTCTCTTCAGAAGATCAAACTGCAGGATCTAAAAGCTGAGTCAAGGGTGAAACAGCTGACCAAAATGAAAATTCAACACTGTCAAAAAAGATTGAGCTTCATCAGATCAGAGACCAAAGCCAAACGTTCAATTTTTGGTATTTTTTTGTTTTCGTTTTTAAAGAAGAAGTAGAATTGCTGGCGTGCAATGGAAGTCCGTTCCATTAATAATGCGGTTTTCTTTCTCGTATTCACGTGGATTGGGAAATCTTCTCAAGGTTTCCAATATCTTCCAATATCTCAGGGGCTGCCCCAAAGAAGAGGGAGTCAAGCTATTCTCCAAAGCCCCTGAAGGCAGGACAAGAAGCAACGGATGGAAACTAGTCAAGGAGAGAAGCAACCTGGAACTAAGGAGAAACTTCCTGACAGAGAGAACAATTAACCAGTGGAACCACCTGCCTCCAGAAGCGGTGAATGCTCCAACGCTGGAAGTTTTTAAGAAGAGTCTGGACAGCCATTTGTCTGAAATAGGATAGGGTTTCCTGACTAAGCGGGGGGGGGGGGGGGGTTGGACCAGATGACCTCCAAGGTCCCTTCCAGCTGCTATTCTATTCTATTCTATTCTGATGGATTGTCACTCGAAGAAAAGAATTGCACACAATTTGTTTTTCTCCAATGGACACCCAAACAGCTCTTTTAATCCCATCGTTTAGTAATTATCTCATGAGAACAAGTCCTTAATTTTGTTGACATTGCTCTCCCCTCCCTCTCCTCTTTTTCGGAGAGGAGGGGTTGGACTAGAAGACCTCCAAGGTCCCTTCCAATTCTTCTACTCTACTCTACTCTACTCTACTCTACTCTACTCTACTCTACTCTATTCTAAAGGTCTCCAACGTTTACATTTCATGGATGTCCAGAAGATAGAGTTATCTCCCCCAGTGTCTAGAATGGGGCAGGGTCTGCTGCTCGAGCAGGAGTTTCGACTAGAAGACCTCTAAGGTCCCTTCCAGCTTGGTTATTCTGTAATTCTGCAATTCAATCTGCAACCTTCAAGATGTGCCATAGAATGGTTTCTAGAAGCTCATGATGGTGATTTAGCACATCTGAAGGATGTTTGGAGAAGGTCCCTTGAAGCAGAAGTCAAAATCATGTTGGACGCCTTCACCAAGATCCTGAAGCCGTGTCTACTCTTTCATCTCTACTGAAGGCATGAAAATGGCTGTTTTCTCGATGAGTTTAGAAAGATCTATCCTAGACACTGTGCCCATACGTCACATAAAAATGGTGAAATAAGAGAGACTGACTTACTCATGTCTCAGACTTAATTATTACTTGGCTCCTATTCTTTCACAACCATGTGGTTGTCTGGAAACCAACTTCAACATCAGAGCACAACCTCTCGTGGCCAGGAATGCCCCAAAGTTTTAATTTCTTCCCGTTTTTTTGTGTGTTTTTTTACAGGAACTAACCCAAAGTACACTTCCACAAGGAATAAGCATTCTCTTCAGCTTGAGCACATTTTCTTCTAAGAAATCTACTAGAGTGGGAGGTTCCCAATGAACGAACACGCTTGAAAGATCAAATGTATCTGAAGATCTGTAGGCTAGCCTAAAACAGTCGATCCAAATGTGGATTCGGAAGACACGGGAAGAGAAGACGCAAAAGATATACCGTAAAATAAATGTGTCACTCAAAGGAGCACAAGCGAGACTGGTGTAATCCGGAATACGGGCTCCAACTCTGATGTCGCCCCCTCGCCTTCAGCTGCATAATTTGACTCCTGTCTCCACCGCTTTGCTTATCCATTCATCACCCCAAACCACAGCGAGCAAAACAGAAATTACGTTTTGTAAACCATGGGCCTGGCTGCCAACGACGTGCCAGGTCGAGCCTGGCAACCGTTTCCCTGCTCACAAGGAGACTCTGTGCCTTGAGTCTAGCGGGAGAAAACCAGAGACACGCACGGATGTCCAGGGCTGAAGAGCTCCAGATGAAGATGTGGTTCCTCCAAAAGCTCCAGAGGAACGACGGTCCATTCCGAACTCCTCCGTAAATACGCCGTGATGAAGATGAGAGAGAGAGAGAGAGAGAGAGAGAGAGAGAGAGAGAGAGAGAGAGAGAGAGAGAGAAGAGAGAGAGAAGGAAGAACGGAGCTCCTTTCCTTGCTACAAAGAAATGCCCCCCTCCCCCCCCCAAAAAATCAAAGTCTCTTTCTCCCCCCCTACGCACGAGGTGTTTCACTTTTGGCAGGCTTCACAATTATTTTCTTGGAACTGGGAAAGTCAGATTAGTTCATACTCATGGCACACGAAAGGCAGCTTATTATGGAGCGGGGGAAATAAAGCTCAGTGCTCACCAACAGCCAGCCATTGAAAAGCTTCAGCCTGGCTTGGCCAGCACGCTGGCTCACTTCAATCTACTACAGAGGGAGGAAGGGGGAAACTGGGTTCCCTGGACGCAAGATTAGGCAGAACCTAAGCATAGCTTAGCTGACTCAGGAATTCTGGGAGTTGAAGTCCACGAGTCATAAAAGAGCCGAGGTTGCCTACCCCTGAGCTAGGCCCTTTGGGAATGAACCCCCTTTCGAATGGTGAGGGACTATGAATGGATTTCCAGGAGACATTGCCGACCGCAGGAACCGTTGGCGCTTCGGTTTGAGAGGCAGACAACCCAGAGTCATCCCCAACAGCCTGCGCCCGTCTCCAACAAGGAAGGGACCCGAGGCAGTAAAGATCCTGCAGCCAAGAAGGCCTCACACCCATTTGCACCACTCAGGTGACCCCGAGGACACAGATAGGTAAAACCTCCAAGTGGCCTCAACGACTCTCGAAAAGAAGGCAAACGACCAGCGGTCTGCAAGGAGTAGAAATCCTTCCCTTCCCCCACCATCCAGTCAGAGCTGAAGAAGCTTCTTGGATGAGAAGCGAAATGTCTTCAAAGGAAAAACAAGAAAGTCCCGTTGAAAGTCTGAAAAAGCACTTTTATGGACTTGATTGGTTATAAAGGACATTTGGAGGGGGGGGAAGAAGTTGAACTTAGGGATTTGGGCATGAAATTCACAGTCCTGGTTGTGCGAAACTGCAATACACCTGATCTGTAATAAAACGATAACCTTTCTGAACAAATGGAGCCAAGGATCGCTTCCGTTTAGAGCAGGGGTCTTCAAACTTGGCTCTTTTATGACTCGTGGACTTCAACTCCCAGAATTCCTCAGCCAGCGATGCTGGCTGAGGAATTCTGGGAGTTGAAGTCCACGAGTCATAAAAGGGCCAAGTTTGAAGACCCCTGGTTTAGAGGAATAAGTTGTGGCCAGTTTGACAACTTTGGATGAGCCCCTTAGCTGGAAGAACGCCAAGAAGTTGCAAACCACGTCAAGCTGGCTTCCATATCCTTGCTTTAAAAACAACAACAACAACAACAACAACAACATGGACATCTCCATCCCATCGCCAGGAATCGCCCTCTAGTCGAGGGAGGCCTTATCGTTTCACACGCTTGCCAGCTGGTCTGCACGCTTTGCTTTTTCCAGCATTCTATCTTAAAATTGGACACAGCCCTGAAACCCCCAACAAAAATACGATTACGAGCCAGCTGAATTATATTGGCTCCTTTGCTTTCTTTTTTTTCCTTTCTTTCTTTTTCTTTTTTTTGCATTTAAAAATAAAATTAATGCATGCCACGGCACTGCTCAGTTTGGCAAAAAGGACACAGCCTCCATTCAAAGCTCTTGAATAAGGCCGTATAACTCGGTCGTATTTCAAACGGTATGCATGTATCCTTTGAAGCGCTCCTTGTGTTGGCTTTCAGGAAGAAAAAAAAAAGTGGAGAAACCTGTGGTTTGGGGCTGTGTTTTTTTTTTAGCCCCAAATCCACCCGGAGTGGCTGATCATGCGCACGGCGCGATCCAGATTAGCAATCTAAAGAGCTGCATCCAGATCTGATTAAAGGCATATTTTACGGGGAACTTCAGGGTTATCAGATTACAAGGCAAAAAGGTAGCATTGAGCCAGGGGATGCAAACGTACCCCTTGCAAAAACAACAACAACAACAACAACAACTCATTTTTTGCAACCTGTAGAGATTGGGAGGGTTTAAGTGTAAACTTAAAGTGTACATCAGGGGTCCCCAAATTCTCTGGCTCATCAACCTCTTTGTGAAGTTTTAGACTGTTCATGGGCCCCCAACTATTTACTATACGAAAATGATTTAATAAATACTACTTTAACTAATGGTAGTACTATTAATAATGACCGCTGAAGGACACTGTCATTGGTGGTTGAATATCTAACCTTAGGTAATACCGTCTCTCTCCCAGCCTTCAAAAGTAGGGACTGATGACTATTCTATTGGAATGGAATGGAATGGAATGGAATGGAATGGAATGGAATAGGAAGGAAGGAAGGAAGGAAGGAAGGAAGGAAGGAAGGAAGGAAGGAAGGAAGGAAGGAAGGAAGGAAGGAAGGAATAGAACAGAACAGAATTTAGAATAGAAATGAGAATAGAACAGAATAGAATAGAATAGAATAGAATAGAATAGAATAGAATAGAATAGAATAGAATAGAATAGAATAGAATAGAATAGAATAGAATAGGAATAGAAGTAGAGTAGAATATAGAGTAGAGTAGAGAAGAATAGAATAGAATAGAATAGAATAGAATAGAATAGAATAGAATAGAATAGAATAGAATAGAATAGAATAGAATAGAATAGAATATAGAGTAGAGTAGAACAGAACAGAATAGAATAGAATAGTAGAATAGAGTAGAGTAGAGTAGAGTAGAGTAGAGTAGAGTAGAGTAGGATAGGATAGGATAGAATAGAATAGAATAGAATAGAATAGAATAGAATAGAATAGAATAGAATAGAATAGAATAGAATAGAATAGAAATAGAATAGAAATAGAAATAGAATACAATATTGAGAATAGAATAGAACAGAACAGAACAGAATAGGAATATATTGGCCAAGTGTGATTGGAGACACAAGGAATTTGTCTGACACAGCATAGCATCTCCACCAACAGACAATGTGAGTCCAACAGGGCAGAAGAAACATCAACCAACTTTTCATACTTACTCGGATGCCCGGGGTTCCAGGAACGCCAGGGGGCCCTTCTTTTCCTTGGTCCCCACCTTGCCCTTTGTCCCCGCGTTCCCCTTCTGGGCCTGGTTGTCCTTTGTCTCCCTGAAAGAGACAAATGGGCAACACGCTTTTCCCTTTGTTCAGCCGCTGCACAACCTCAGAGCTTCTCTCTGCCTCCGAACTCGCCACTTTCTCCTTTGCTTGGGCGTAGAAAGAAAAGAAGGGTTGGCTGAAGCAGAGAAGTCTTACATCTCTAGCAAAAAAATCAATCCATCAAAAAAAAAATCAAGGTATATTTGACCGCTGGGTCTACGGACTCAGCCAAACGGAACATTGAAAAAAAAAGCCTCCCTGCATGTTTTTTTTTTAAAAAGGTACACCTAGTTAGAACTTTGCTCTCCTTGAGATGCACGTGCTTTTTCTACCTGGAGGGACCTCCACAGATGAAATCCATCTAAAGTGAAGGAAAGGGGGAAAGCAAAAATAGAGAGTTCTCTTTCAAAAAAAAAAAAGGGGGATTCTTCTTGGTCTAGTCTTGAGTGATCTTACAGCAGAATACCTGCCTGGAGTGACATTAGAGGAGGGTTTCTCTCCCCCCCCCAGATTTATCCTAGAGAAGATGACCTCGGGGAAGTGAGAGTCAGAGAAACAAGATCAGGCTTCCAAACAAATCAGAAGAAGACAGGCGAGATACCTTGAGTCCATCTGGTCCTGCTGTGCCACTGTCTCCTTCAAGGCCAGGTTCTCCCTTATAAGGAACATGGAAAGATCTTTAGAACTTCTGTGTTGGTCACAGACTCCCAAATTAATGTCCTTTGAATGAGCTTTATTTGTTTCGGAGTCTAATGATGGCGTTAGAAGGTGCCATCGTTTACAGCAAGACTTGATCTCACACCTTGGCGGTCTCACCGGTCGAGAACTTCAACATTCACCATGAGCAAATCCCAACTTTTCATTTGGAACCGACTGACGCTCAAAATTAACCTTGCTTCAGTGTCAATTAGGAAAAAAAGAAAAAGTCTTGACCTGCCCACAGGACGAAATCAAATTTTGGCAGAAGCAAGGAGCTTATTTCAGAACGGGTTGAACTGTGAGGTCCTTGGTGCTCTCTGAGCTCGCTGGTTTCCTTGCAGACGTTTCATTACCCAACTAGGCAACATCATCATCATCCCTGGGAGCAAACCCCACACTCAACAATAAGGATGACGTTACCTAGTTGGGTAATGAAACGTCTGCAAGCAAACCACCAAGCTGAGAGAGCACCAAGGACCCCACAGTTCTTTTGGAGCCATCATAAAATCCATACATCTTATTGGGAGAATAAATGTCAACATGTCCATGCAGCAAGAGGGAGAGGACCATGGTTAGTTTGTACTTACCCGTTGGCCAACCAACCCTTGCTCTCCAGGAATCCCCAGTGGACCAAGGTCACCCTAGGAACAGCAAGAAGAGAAGAGATTTTTGAAGCCAGCTTTAGAGACATATTAAGAAGGGGGAGGGACATGCGTGAAGAACAATGTACGAGGAAGGATATCAGAAAGTCAGATTTGGGGCATAAGAGGTGGGGCTTAGAATACGAGGGGTAGAATCTATAAGATAATGTTCCAGCCTATAATACAAGGGGTGCAATTGATAGTCTAAAAAGGCAAACGAAAAAGTCAACATCCCGTGAGGTACTAATGCCACTCTATAAAGCCTTAGTAAGACCACACCTAGAATACCGCAACCAGTTTTGGTCACCACACTATAAAAAAGACCTTGAGACTCTAGGAAAAAGTGCAGAGAAGAGCAAGAAAGATGATGAGGGGACTGGAGGCTAAAACCTATGAAGAACAGTCAGAGGAACTGGGCATGGCTAGTCTAGTGAAGAGAAGGACCAGGGGAGACATGACAGCCGTCTTCCAAAGTATGAGGGGCTGTCACAGAGAGAAGGTGGGTCAACCTGTTCTCCAAAGCACCTGAAGGCCAGACAAGGAACAATGGATGGAAACTGATCAAGGAGAGATTCAACCTAGAAATAAGGAGAAATTTTCTGACAGTGAACACAATCAACCAATGGAACAGGAGTTGCCTTCAGAAGTTGTGGATGCTCCATCACTGGAAGCTTTCAAGAAGAGACTGGATAGCCATCTGTCAGAAGTGGTGTAGGGTCTCCTGCTTGGGCAGGAGGTTGGATTAGATGACCTCCCAGCAATATTCTATTCTATTCTATTCTATTCTATTCTATTCTATTCTATTCTATTCTATTCTATTCTATTCTACTCTACTCTACTCTACTCTACTCTACTCTACTCTACTCTACTCTAAGCAGCAAAAACTAACTTACATCCCAAGTCAAACCAAACCATTCTTGTTTCTGGATCTTCACTCTGAAAATTCCTCACACGAAGGAAGAAGCTAAACCCCACAAACTTAACAAGCAAAGATACAAACAAGAACTTGAAAACTGACTTGGAGGCTGCAATAGGACAAAAAAAAACCCGTCGCAAGTTCAACCCAGGAATGAAGAAAGCTCCTTCAAAGGAAATTAACTGAGCGTACGGCAACTCTGGGAAGATAGAAGGAAGCGTCTGACAAAAAGAAAAGAGAAGTTGTGAACTTGGTGGGAGATGTAAATTTGGGTTATTTGCTTCCATGCTGTCTTTTAAGAGGTTTCCCCTGCCCCGCCCCCCTCCAAAATGCATTTCCTTGGAGGAGCAGCTGTACCTCCAATCCTAACTGTGGGCACACACGATTTTTAGACGAAAGGCTGAAGACTTCTCCTGGGGATAGGGGGGGGGAAAAAACACGCTTCCTGTTTGAAACATGAGCTCACACTCCAGGAGTCCGTCTGTTGGAGGAGCTGGAAAGCCAGGCAAATAAAGGGGTTTTGTTTTTTTGTTTTTTTTACTCCTGAGAGGGTAAAAAGGAGGGGGTGGCTAAACATTATGCAGGACCAATAGAGCTGAAAAAAGGAGACAGAGAGAGAGAGACCCTCTGAAGGTCCAGCCATGACTTGGGAGGCTTTCCAAAGCAAACAGACCAGTCGGAGGAGAAAAACACACGAAGCTGGAAGGAAGCAGAATTTAATTGCTTGGAATGGAATGGAATGGGATATAGAATGGAGTGGAATATGGAGTGGAAAATAGAATAGAATAGAATAGAATAGAATAGAATAGAATAGAATAGAATAGAATAGAATAGAATAGAATAGAATAGAGTAGAGTAGAGTAGAGTAGAGTAGAGTAGAGTAGAGTAGAGTAGAGTAGAATAGAATGTAGAGTAGAGTAGAGTAGAGTAGAATAGAATAGAACAGAACAGAATAGAATAGAATAGAATAGAATGTAGAGTAGAGTAGAGTAGAGTAGAGTAGAATAGAATGTAGAGTAGAGTAGAGTAGAACAGAACAGAACAGAATAGAATGTAGAGTAGAGTAGAGTAGAATAGAGTAGAGTAGAGTAGAGTAGAGTAGAATAGAATAGAATGTAGAGTAGAGTAGAGTAGAGTAGAGTAGAGTAGAGTAGAGTAGAGTAGAATAGAATAGAATAGAATAGAATAGAATAGAATAGAATAGAATAGAATAGAATAGAATAGAATAGAATAGAATAGAATAGAATGTAGAGTGGAGTGGAGTGGAGTGGAGTGGAGTGGAAGAGAAGAGAGGAGAGGAGAGGAGAGGAGAGGAGAGGAGAGAAGAGAAGAGAAGAGAAGAGAAGAGAAGAGAAGAGAAGAGAAGAGAAGAGAAGAGAAGAGAATATGGAATAGAATATGGAAGGGAAGGGAATCTCATAATTGAACTGCAAAGTGTGATCTTTCTATCCTCCATGCCTCTCTCCCTTTCCATTCATCCGTCATCCATCCTCCTTTCTTCCCTCCCTTCAGAAATCGTAGGTGCTCCATCACTGGAGATTTTTAAGACTAGACAATCACCTGTCTGAGATGGTGTAGGGCAGGGGTAGGCAACCTTGGCTCTTTTATGACTCATGGACTTCAACTCCCAGAATTCCTGAGCCAGCCACACTGAGGGGAAAGGGAGAGGTTTCCAAGCTGAGCCAAGCTGGCTCAGGAATTCTGGGAGTTGAAGTCCATGAGTCATAAAAGAGCCGAGGTTGCCTACCCCTGACCTAAGAAGAAGGGAAGATCTTCTCTCTCCCTTACCTTCACGCCAGGTTCTCCTGGAAGTCCTCGCTGTCCTGCTACACCAGGAGGTCCCTGAAAGAGGAGGAAGGGGAAAAAATAAATAGAAAGGAAGACCCAACAGAGAACACACTGCAGAGCATCAATGAGGCTGCTTCTTTTTTTTACCCAGAATTCCCAGAAAAAGAGCTGAAGAGTAAACCTTTCAAATTTCCAAAATAACAAAACGTTCAGGTTTTTCATGAGGGTCTTCTGCTCTCGACATCAACCATCTTCTGTCTGCCTTGACCTTCTAATACAGGATGCATCTCCCACTTTGGATTTTTTTTTTTTTGAGGATTCCCAAAAGCTGGGTGGATTCCAGGAAATTCAAACAGCCTTGTCCAAAAACAAAGGAGGTGGAAACCATATCCTACCTTATGTCCAATTTCTCCCAAAAGGCCCGGTGGTCCTGGTGGGCCTTGAGGTCCCTGAAAAGACAGGTCCATAGAATTAAGGATGTGCAAAGCCATCTCCTGAACCAGATCAGGATCTTAAGCGTACATGATTTGATGAGCTGGTTGAGTGACGGACAGAAATTGCCAGGAGGTGCCACCTAGACCGAATCGTTTCTGACTGTCCCTCCAAAGTTTTCAATCAAATTGCAATTTCTGTTCATGGCAAGGACCATCATTCCTTCGTTTGCTTTTCACCAAATGAAATCAAATACAGGTGCTGGGTCCAGCTCTGGCGTCTTCGGAGAAGACCTCATTTTGGCCAAAGTGTTAAGGGAATGGACCAGGCACAGAGTCAAAATCACGCGAAGTAATTATTAGCGCTTTATAAAACCCTAGTGAGGCCACACCTGGAATACTGCAGCCAATTTTGGTCACCATATCAACAAAAAGAGATGTTGAGAGTTTGGGAAAAAAAATTCAGAGAAGAGCAACTAAGATGATCCAAGGCCTGGAGACTTAAAACATACAAAGAACGGCTGCAGGACTTGGGCTTGGCTAGTCTAAATAAAAGAAGAAATGGTGTGTGTTGTGTGTTTGTGTGTGTGTGTGTGTGTGTGTGTGTGTGTGTGTGTGTGTGTGTGTGTGTTAGTAGTATTCCAGTATTTGAGGGGCTGCCATAAGGCAGAGGGGGTCAAGTTATTCACCAAAGCACCAGAGGGCAAGACGAGAAACAACAGTTGGAAACTGGTCAAGTAGAGAAGCAACCTGGAATTGAGGAGAAACTTCCTGACAGTGAGGACAATTAACCAGGGGAACAGCTTGTCACCAGAAATCGTGGACACTCCATCACTGGAGATTTTTAAGAAGAGACTAGACATTCACCTGTCTGAGGTGGTATAGGTTCTCCTGCTTGAGCAGGGGGCTGGACTAGAAGACCTCCAAGGTCCCTTCCAGCTCTATTCTATTCTATTCTATTCTATTCTGCATTCTCTCCTCCTCTTCTCTTCTCTTCCATATTTTCTATTCTATTCTTATTACCTTTAATTCTATTCTATTCTATTCTTCTATTATTTTCTTTAATTCTATTCTATTCCTATTCCTATTCCTATTCCTATTCCTATCCTATCCTATTCCTATTCTATTCTATTCTATTCTATTCTATTCTATTCCATTCCATTCCATTCCATATTCTATTCTATTCTATTCTATTCTATTCTATTCTATTCTATTCTATTCTATTCTATTCTATTCTATTCTATTCTATTCTATTCTATTCTATTCTACAATCTATTCTATTCTGTTCTATTCCATTCTAATATCCCTATCCTATCCTATCCTATCCTATCCTATCCTATCCTATCCTATCCTGCATTCTCTTCTCTTCCATATTTTCTCTTCTCTTCTATTCTCTTCTCTTCTCTTCTGCTTCTCTTCTGCATTCTCTTCTCTTCCATATTTTCTATTCTATCATTCTATTCTATTCTATTCTATTCTATTCTATTCTACTCTACTCTATTCTATTCTGCATTCTCTTCTCGTCCATATTTTCTATTCCATTCCATTCCATTCTAATATCCCTATTCTATTCTATTCTATTCTATTCTATTCCATTCCATTCCATTCCATTCCATTCCATTCCTATTCCTTATTCTATTCTATTCTATTCTATTCTATTCTATTCTATTCTATTCTATTCTATTCTATTCTATTCTATTCTATTCTATTCTATTCCATTCCATTCCATTCCATTCTATTCTATTCTATTCCATTCCATTCCATTCCATTCCATTCCTATTCCATTCCATTCCTATTCCTATTCCTATTCCTATTCCTATTCCTAATTCTCTTCTCTTCTCTTCTCTTCTCTTCTCTTCTCTTCTCTTCTATTCCATTCCATTCCATTCCATTCCATTCCATTCCATTCCATTCCATTCCATTCTATTCTATTCTATTCTATTCTATTCTATTCCATTCCAGAAGTCTCCTTTGAGGAAGACTTCTCGTGTTCCTCCCCATGCCTCTCTCCAAGCTGCTCAGACAGGAATAATGAAAAGTGGGGTTGAAGAGTGGACAGGTGTGGAGACCAAAGTAGAGCTTCATTTGGGGTACTTGCCAAATCTCCAGGAGGCCCTTTCTCTCCTTGTGGTCCAGAAGATCCTTGGATGCCCTACAATGAAACAAGTCAATGAATAGCCCAAGCTCTAAACGAGAGGCAACTTCTCTCATAAATTTAATTGCCCTTCCGTTTTTCCTCTTCTCCAAATTAAGTAATTCAGCTTTATAACTGAGCAGGAGAGCGGTTAAAAAAACAACAATGACTTTTTTTCAAGCCACCGCTAGAATTACCCATCATGCATGTAAGTTCATTATATCAGGGAAATTTGCTTTTGAAACCCTTGTGCATAAGGCAAAATGGATGGGAGGAAAGTGTACCAAGCTTAGTGAGAACGTTTTTAAAAAATAAAATAAATTAAAATTAAAATTAAAATTAAAATTAAAATAATTTAAAAAATTAAAATTAAAATTAAAATTAAAATTAAAATTAAAATTAAAATTAAAATTAAAATTAAAATTAAAATTAAAATTAAAATTAAAATTGAAATTGAAATTGAAATTGAAATTGAAATTGAAATTGAAATTAAATAAATAAAATAAAATAATCCAAACTAATACAGAAGTGGGATGAATGATGCTTTTCAATGATGGTGAAAAATCAGGAATCAAGGGAAGAGGAAAAAAAGAAGGAAGAAAAATTAGACAAATTAAAGGAAGAGGGGGGAAACACCCTCCTTTATTCAACTTTACTAGCCTGGATCCACCTCCATAAAATGGTGGAAATAATCTCATATGGCTTCTCGCCACTAGTGTCTCTGATAAAATATGAATTCTTTTCGTTAGGAAGCAAGATGCATGGACTTACAGGAAAGCCATGAGTTCCAGTCTCTCCCATTTCTCCAATCTTTCCCTACAAACACAAAGACTTGATTGAGTTCTGCAAACGTATCATAAACATCTCAAAGAGTTTTAGATTCCTTCAAAAAAATACTGAATGTACCTCTTGGCCGTCCAGTCCTGGTTGACCTGGATTACCTGGGACGCCCTGTTAATAAGATCATAACAAAAGGGAGAGTATTATATATATATGCAAGAAAGATTCATTTTTCTTCATTTTTCCCATTTGCCCATTTACGAGTTACAAGCCCTATGTTTCTTTCTCCCAAGAACATAGGGGAAAAATCCGCTCTACAATCAAAGGCGAGGGTGGAGGGGGGAAAGGGACACGTTGGTGGGATTCTCCAAGTTGACCAAAGTCTAAAGGACAAATTTAGTATCCTGCAAAAAATCCTGTGTGCAAAAAAACAAACAAACCCTAGAACAATATGGAGATGGGTTCTGGCCAGTTTTATCTCTAATGGACCATGTAGAGAAATGGGAAGCTTGTGTTGAGAATATGGGCCGGACCTTGCTCAGTCTGTGCGGAAGGAAATACTCAATCTCAGTCTATGTATTTGGCAAGGGAAAAAAAAAGGTTTCCCAACACTCTTTCTTCTGGGGAAGAATCAAGAATGTCATTCCTGTCCTGTAGGGCTTTGTAGGACATTGATTCCGAGATGCATCACTGGAGGTGAACGCTCCTTCACTGGAGGCTTTCGGAAATAGACTAGACAACCATTTGGCCAAGATAGCATCAGGTCTCCTGGCTTCAGCAAAGGACTAGAAGACCTTTGAAGTCTCTTCCAGCCCTATGATTCTATGTCTTGTCCCAGTTCAAGTTGCCTCCTGAAAAAAGCAGGACAACCATGACCTGGATGACCGAGAACCTCCATAGACGTTGAGCTATGTGCTTTGGGAATGAACCCCCTTCGAATGGTGACGGACCATGAACGGATTTCCAGAAAACATTGCAGACTACAGGAACCGTGTGAGATTCAGACAACACAGACTCATTCCCAGCCTGCATCTGCCTTCAACGGTGAAGGGACCCAGGGCAGAAAACATCCTGCAGCCAAGATGGCTCCACACCCATTTGCACCCCTCAGGGGACCCTGAGGATACAGGTAAATCTCCAGGTGGCCTCAACGACCCTCTAAAAAGAAGGCAAATGACCAGCGGTCTGCAAGGAATAGAAATCCTTCCATTTCCCCACCATCCAGTCAGAGCTGAAGAAGCTTCTGGGATGAGAAGCGAAAGGTCTTCCAAGAAAAACAAAAAAAAGTCCAGTTACCTCCTGAAAAAAGCACCTTTGGGACAACCATGACTTGGATGACCGAGAATCTCCATGAACATCCACGTTCAAGGAAGTTCAATCAAATCTCCAAACTTTCCCAGTCAGATTGATTCCTCCTTGAAACAGATGTCTCTGAATGGATCCAGAGACTCCGATCGGATGACGACCAGGCTGAGCCTGAGGGAGGGGTCAAATGTGTCATCAGTCGTGAGTCTCTTGGGTGCCTACAGGAGATTTCCTTGGATGACTTCAAGCAGAGACCAGACAGTCCTTTTTCTGAAACAGTATGGGGTCTCCTGCTTGAGGAGGGGGCTGGACTAGAAGACCTCCAAGGTCTCTTCCAGCTCTACTCTATTCTAACCAAAGAGAGAATCAGCTGAGAGCTAAGGAGAAATTTCCAGCCAGAATGGTAGGAGTAGCAAAGACACTTGATGTTCACGCAACCTGGGCTTGATCCCTGTGGTCTGGCACAGGACCACGGAAAAGGTCCAGTCTCCGCCTTGCAAGAATGCAGCGGGCCAACGCTGGCAGGTGTCCAAGGATGACCCTGCCTTTTTGATTGGTGGAGGGGATGGCTTACCTTGGGTCCCTGGGTCCCTGCTTCACCTGGTGTTCCATCAGGACCTCGAGCACCCTTGGAGAGATGGGGGGAAAAGCACACGCAGGTCAGAAATATAAACGCACCCTTTACATGCCGGAAAGGGAAAAAAAAGAGCAAAGAAGGTCTAAGAAAAGGTACTTTCTGAGGCTAAAGATCTAATCCAGGTTGTTAATTAGCTACGTTAGTGTATATCTTGGTTTGGCTTGTAGTGCAGTAACTCTTCAATATCAGCCAAAGGAAGATTTTCACCTCTTTCTCCATTTTGAGCAGGTCTAGAATGCTGCCACGTTTTAGACTTATACGGAGCCCACCAGAATCTGAACCCACCTATTTTATATTGACAACCTCTGCTGCTGAATTTGCGGGGGGGGGGGGGCATTTCAAAGGCTCCTCCCGGGGAAGTTCTATCAGGGAGGTCACTTAAGAGATGGCCCTCATCTGACGGCGTGCGGATGAATCCATCAGGAACCACCCAGAGGAGAAAAGGGATGCCTTGCGGCTGGACAACAACTCTTTCCAGCAGAAACAAGTCACGCCAAATGGTTCCTTCACCACCCCTGTCTTCTCCGCGGTTCCAAATGCACAAAAGTAACAAGCACAGCGTCTCCAGCTTCCACGAGGAGAAGGGTCTTCGGCTTATCTGATTCCTGTCAGCTTTGACAGGTTTGCCTCATCCTGCCAGCAGCAGAGGAACCCAGGTTTCTAGCCAGCCGGGGAAACCCGATCCTGCAAGAACTGGGTGACATTTTCCAAGCACATGGATTTCATCCGCACCGCCGTGTAAGCAAAGACCCACCCCCATGTTGAAGGGTGCACAACATTTCGCATGTGGTGAGGATGAAGGGTTGTGTGGGGGTGGGGGAATTAAAATCATTGCAAGAAAGAAAGAAAGAAAGAAAGAAAGAAAGAAAGAAAGAAAGAAAGAAAGAAAGAAAGAAAGAAAGAAAGAAAGAAAGAAAGAAAGAAAGAAAGAAAGAAAGAAAGAAAGAAAGAAAGAAAGAAAGAAAGAAAGAAAGGGAAAAATCAGGGGCTCGTTACAAATGACAACTTGCAAAGGACCAAACGAACCAACAGCCCTCCCT
>NC_139529.1:5358647-5380760 GCF_947247035.1 Vipera ursinii | reverse complement strand
ATTCCATTCTAATTCCATTCTATTCTTTATTCTATTCTATATCCTTATTCTATTCCATTCCATTCTAATTCTATTCTATTGTTCCATATTTTCTACTCTATTCTATTCTTATTCCATATTCTCTTTTATTTCATTCTATTCTATATTCTATATTCTATATTCTATATTCTATATTCTATATTCTATATTCTATATTCTATTCTATTCTATTCTATTCTATTCTATTCTATTCTATTCTATTCTATTCTATTCTATTCTATTCTATTCTATTCTATTCTATTCTGCTTATCTCACCTAAGACAGCCAGGTACACAATGCAAGAACGCAACATGAGCAAAAAGAAAATCCTAATTTACAGCCCAACAGTCAGCAAAGAGATCAGCCGAGCGCAAAACACCAACTTTCCAGTTAATCCCCCGTGCAAAGTAAGGACGCGCCAAGTATTGGCCTCCCGCCCACCTATATACAGCCCTGTCCCAGATTTTCTTTCGCTCCTAGTGGCAAACCAAAATTTAATTTCTAATTTCACTTGATTGGACCTGCATCCTGAGCCGGTGGCAGGAACAGAAATATACCTGCAGGGTTGCTTGGATCTTCCCGCTTTCCATCACAAAGCCGAAGCAGAAAAGCTTCAGCTTCAGCCGCTCAGCCAGAACTGCCTTCCCGGGGCGATTTTGGAGCAAATGTAAACATTGACAGCACAGCGAGCATTGCACCCCAACCAGGTTTGTTTAACCGGGGTTTAAAAGCGGCTGACTTTTCACCCAGTTTGGAGTGGGGGGGGGGAACAAGGACACAGTCAGCTGTGCCATAAAAGTTCCTGGAAGCTGGGAGAAAAATCCAAGCCCTCCCTGCCCTTTTTAAAGAAAAGTGTGTGTAAAATGTGTGTGTGTGTGTGTTGTTCAGCAAGTTTTGTGAATGGCCAATAACACCACCCCGGGATTCCTAGCCTTGTGCATACATATTTACGTTTTGGACACAACCTTCGTTCGTAAATATTTACATTTTGCACGCAGCATTGAAACTCACAAACAAGCCTTAATAAACAAGGGCCAATGGAGTTAATCATTGGCTTGGCGTGTCTCTGGATGTTTGATTTTGTCACAAAAGAACAGAACAACAACAAACCCCCCCCCCCACAAAAAACACCCTTCACTCGTGTTTTTATTTTTATAGCTTTAATTTCATCTCTCTTTTTTTGGCATTACATTCATTCATTCATTCCTATCTCCCTTTAAATTCACGTGAAATGATCCGTAGTAGGTACTAACTCCGACGCTTTTGTGCGTTTCAAGAACGGGGATGCGGTCCCACCCAAGCAGGTCATCGATAAATGCGTTCGTTCAATTTTTAATTCATTTTTGAGGAAGCTTTCATCCCAAAGCGCCCGAAAAGAGGCAAACATGATAAAAAAAAAAAAAAGGTTCGATCTGGAGAATCAGAAGAGCTTGGAATGGGAAAGGAAGGAAGGAAGCCAAAAAAACTTTTCAGGATTGCCGATGGTTATTTTTTTTCCTTTCTTTTAAAAAAAAAACCAAAAACAAACAAAGAAAAAAAACACTTCACTCAGTCTCCTGAAAGAGAGCTAAGCTTCCGAAGAGTAGGAAGCACGTCTTGGATTTTTTTTTTTTTGCTATCCCAGGAAACGGAGGTGGTGTGTGTGTGTGTGTGTGTGTGTTCCTTTAAAAAAGAAAGCAAAAATTGCAAAATGAAAGCGAGGAGGGGGGGAAATCAAAGGGGGGAGTCTCCCCGTGCTGCAAGAAACAGGCCTGAAGCAAACACCGGGATCATGTCGACGGTCACCGATGTCCAGCAAAATTCTCTAGCCCGGGTTTTTCCAGAAGACCAGGAATGGGAGAAGCATCCATTATGATTTTTTTTTATCGGATTCCCAATCGCACAGCCCTTCTTCTGCCATGTCTCGTCTCCCTGCAGCGAAATATTAAATTTACGGCAGCCGATTCGTGCCAGCCAGCCTGCCTGCCCTCCGCAAAGCCTTCCAAAGTCCAGGAAAAGGAAAACAAGAATTTTGGGATACAAGCAAGAGTTTCGGGGAATATATATATATATATACATATATATATATATAGGCAAGTCACTCGCTCTCCGCCACGGCTCTGAGTCCAGTGGAGGTCCTTGAAGGGTTTTCCATAAATTGCAATTTTCATCCGAATCCAGCTATTCCCATTGTTCTGTTATGCCCCTCCAAAAAGATAAGAAAAGAAAGAAGAAATAATTAAAAAAAAAATCTAAGAAATCACAATGCGTTAAAATCTCCGTCTCGACGCCACTCGGATTCAAAAGACCCGGTCGAACTCAGTCTGATTGGTTGCCGCGGGGTTCCTGCCCTGATTGGCCGGCTGCTGGGGCATGTGCCCGCCTCTCCTCCTGGGCGGGGCCAAGTACTCGAACATGGATTGGTTGTGGGTGGAGAGCATGTTCTTGAGGTCGGAGGGCATGGGGTCGGACCAGAAGAAGTCGTGGTTCAGGGCGTCGTCGCTGTCGATCCGCTGGGCGGGATCCAGGACCAGCAGCTTGTCGATGAGATCCAGGGCGTAGGGATCCTTCACGTAGGCCTTCAGCCTCTCCTTGACCTTGCGCTTCTGACCTTTGGGCAGCTCCAGCTTCTGGTAGAGTTCGTATTTGTCCACGTTGGGCCAGATCTGAAAGGAGAAGGGGAATTCAGAGAAAAGGACGACTAGGGGGGACCTGACGGCGGCATTCCGGTATTTTTGCCACAAAAAAGATGTTGAGACTTTGGGAAAAAAAAGTTCAGAGAAGAGCAACTAAGATGATTAAAGGCCTGGAGACTAAAACATACGAAGAACAGGCTGCGGGACTTGGGTTTGGCCAGTCTAAAGAAAAGAGGAAAGAGGGGAGACAGGATAGTAGTGTTCCAGTATTTGGGGCCTGCCACCAAGAAGAGGGGGGTCAAACTATTCTCCAAAGCGCCTGAAGGCAGGACAAGAAGCAATGGTTGGAAACTGATCAAGGAGAGAAGCAACCTGGAATTAAGGAGAAACTTCCTAACAGTGAGGACAATCAACCAGTGGAACAGCTTGCCACCAGAAATCGTGGGCGCTCCATCACTGGAGGTTTTTAAGAAGAGGCTGGACAATCACCTGTCTGAGATGGTATACGTTCTCCTGCTTGAGCAGGGGGCTGGACTAGAAGACCTCCAAGGTCCCTTCCAGCTCCATTCCATTCCATTCCATTCCATTCCATTCCATCATACTCAACTCTACTCCACTCCACTCTCCACTCTATTCTATTCTACTCCATTCCATTCTACTCTACTCCACTCCATTCCAGGAGACAAGCAACCTGGAACTAAGGAGAAACTTCCTAACAGTGAGGACAATCAACCAGTGGAACAGCTTGCCACCAGAAATCGTGGGCACTCCATCACTGGAGATTTTTAAGAAGAGACTGGACAGTCACTTGTCTGAGATGGTCTAGGTTCTCTCGCTTGAGCAGGGGGCTGGACTAGATGACCTCCAAGGTCCCTGTCAATTCTGTTTTTCTGCTAATTCTTCTTTTTCCTTCCTTCTTTCCTTCCTCCCTCCCTCATCACTTGGAGGTTTTTAAGTCTACCGGTTCTCACCTCGGGCGTGATGGAGCCGCAGAGCTGGCTGATCAGGGTGAGCTGATGCTGTTCGGTGTTGCCTTGCATGATGGGGCTCCGTGTCCACATCTCCGCCATGATGCAGCCCCCACCCCACAGATCAATGGGGGGGCCATAATCGCGTTCTCCTTAAAAAAAAGGAATCCCAAGTTGATCTTTCTAAAGGCTAAACCTTCCAGCTACTCTGGAAAACAATTGTTGAGTTTTCTTTTCTTTATAAAGTTTGATTGATTTCTTTTTTAAAACAGAATTCAACAGTAATCATTCAACAAAAGGACTGAGTATCTCATTCACTAATACAAATTAAATTCCTAATCCCTAAATCTTTTCTCTAACTCAATGTGGAAAGCCACGGCTTGGTTGAAGCCAAGGCTCATAATTCATGAGCCAGCCCAGCCCTATGGGAACTGAAGTCCCATGCAGAGCTCCAGAAGACCAATACTCCACCAGTCCACAAAAGCTGACCCAAGGCCCATGAGCCAGCCCAGCCATATGGGAACTGAAGTCCCACACGGAGCTCAGAAACTTGATAATCCATCAGTCCACAAAAGTTGACCCAGGCCCGTAAGCCAGCCCAGCCATATGGGAACTGAAGTCCCACGCGGAGCTCCAGAAGCTCAATAATTCATCAGTCCACAAAGGCTGACCCAGGCCCATGAGCCAGCCCAGCCATATGGGAACTGAAGTCCCACACGGAGCTCAGAAACTTGATAATCCATCAGTCCACAAAAGTTGACCCAGGCCCGTAAGCCAGCCCAGCCATATGGGAACTGAAGTCCCATGCAGAGCTCCAGAAGACCAATACTCCACCAGTCCACAAAAGTTGACCCAGGCCCATGAGCCAGCCCAGCCATATGGGAACTGAGGTCCCACACGGAGCTCAGAAACTTGATAATCCATCAGTCCACAAAAGTTGACCCAAGGCCCAAGAGCCAGCCTAGCCATATGGGAACTGACGTCCCATGCAGAGCTCCAGAAGACCAATACTCCACCAGTCCACAAAAGTTGACCCAGGCCCATGAGCCAGCGCAGCCATATGGGAACTGAAGTCCCACACGGAGCTCAGAAACTTGATAATCCATCAGTCCACAAAAGTTGACCCAGGCCCGTGAGCCAGCCCAGCCATATGGGAACTGAAGTCCCACACGGAGCTCAGAAACTTGATAATCCATCAGTCCACAAAAGTTGACCCAGGCCCGTGAGCCAGCCCAGCCATATGGGAACTGAAGTCCCACGTGGAGCTCCTGAAGACCGATACTCCATCAGTCCCCAATCCAACCCACAGATGTTGACCGGTCCTTCTTACCCAGTAGCAGCTCTGGTGGACGGTACCACAGTGTCACCACCCGGTTCGTGTAGCGGTTGGGCTGGCTGTTCTTGGCCAGGCTGAAAGCCCGGGCCAACCCAAAATCGGCCAACTTCAAGACGCCATCTCGGGTGATGAGCACGTTGGCAGCTTTCATGTCTCTGTGAAGGATCTGGGAGGGAAAAAAAGGTGGAGAGAGACATGGGTGGTCTGTCGTGGTCGCCATCCTGCTAGCTGTCAACCTCCAGCTCAAATATCCAAATAAAAAGTCCGGCATTACTTCCATTTCTGAAAAACGCACTGTTTATTGGATTCATGGCATGAAAACTAACTATAAAATCCCAAAGGGCATCAGACCAAAGCACGTAACAAGGACATTCCCAGCCAAACTTCCCCAGATATTTACGTAACTCCTCTGAACAATTTCTGTTATGAGAAACCGTCTGCTATCCTCTTCACACCTGCTAGAATGTCCTTGAAAGGTTTCCAGACTGCTGACTCTCAGCAAACTTCCTCGGAATTGGGGAGGTTTCGTTTCTCTAACTAACCCAGTCAAAAGCACCATTTCCCTCCCCCCCACCCCCTTTACTCTAATGAAGGGGTCTTCAAATTTGGCCCTTTGATGACTTGTGGACTTCCAACTCCCAGAATTCCTCAGCCGGCATGCCTGGCTGAGGAATTCTGGGCGTTGGAAGTCCGCAAGTCATCAAAGGGCCAAGTTTGAAGACACCCTGCTCTAATGGCAAAATGAAAACAAAGAGGCAAATTGTCAGTAGCATCGCTTTGCATCTGACATTGTGCAATGGGACGGAGGGGGGGAGGTTAGACTGGGAGCCAAGCAGTGCTGGGAGACCTGCAAATCCAGCCCCAGGCCACTTAAAAGAATGTGGAGACGAAGCAGGTGCGCATAAACAACCTGGAACTTTTCAGTTGGCCAAAGACTGATAACAAAGTGAAAGTCCTGGGGGAAAAAAGGGAAATTAAGTATATCGTTTGTGGGCCACTTCAGCAGATTCCGCTTCGCTACTTCCAACAGTTCATTTAGCGACCATTCCAAGTTACAACGGCACTGGGGGAAAAAGTGAGACTTAGGACCGTTTTTTACACCCAACAACTGCTGCGGCGCCCCCGCGGTCGCACGATTTACATTCAGACACTTGACAACCAACTCACATTTATGATAAGTGCAGTGTCCTGGGGTCATGTGACCCCTTTTTTGCGCCCTTCTGACAAGCACAAAGGGGGGGGGAGCCGGATCCCCTTCAACAACCGTGTCACTCAAACTTAACAAACTGCAATGATTCACTTAACGAGGGTGGCGAGGAAGGTCGTAAAACGGGACAAATTTTTAACACATTTCTCCCTTGGCGACATAAATTTGGGACTCAGTAACGGCCGTTAAGCTGAGGACTGACCTGTAACGGCTTTTGCTTCCGTTGGGTCAAAAGAAAGGCCCAGGGGTCTTTACTAACTAACTGAGTGGGGTGGGGTGTCCCCCAAGGGAAGACCAGCTTAGATCTCCAGGGTCTACGAAGCCCGCAGGGACCTCTCACCTTATTCCGATGGATGTAGTAGAGTCCGTTCAGGAGCATCTGCATCACTTTCTTGATCTCCGACAGTGTGAACTTGACGTGAGCGTTGCTGAGGAGGCCAGCCAGGTCGTGCTCGCAGAAGTCGAAGACCAGGTAGATGCTGCCCTTGCAACGATTGTACGGGGAGGCTGCAGGGACGACAGGAAACCGGAACCTCAAATTTTACCGGCTATTCCAATAGCTTCATCTGTGTTCGGCCGTCTTGTTGGGCTCCATGGATTATATTAGCAAGAGCAATAGCATTTAGACTTATATGTCGCTTCACAGTGCTTTTTGCAGCACTCTCTGAGTGGTATAGAAGAGTCGGACAATGGCCCCCAAATTCTGGGGTCCTCGTTTTACCGACCTCGGAAGGATGGAAAGCAGAGTGAACCTTGAGCCGGTCAGGATCGAACTCCTGGCAGTGGGCAGTTAGCCTGCAATACTGCATTCTAACCACTGCGCCACCACAGCAGATAGGATAGATAGATAGATAGATAGATAGATAGATAGATAGATAGATAGATAGATAGATAGACAGACAGACAGACAGACAGACAGACAGGCACGTGGTTTACATTCGGATGCTTGACAAATGACTCATATTTATGACGGGTTGCAGCGTCCCTGGAGTCATGTGATCCCTCTTTGCAACCTTCCGACAAGCCTGATTCACTTAACAAACTTGCTGCGAACTTAACAGCTGCAGTGAATCATTGAACAACTGTTAAGGTCGTAAAAAATGGCAACCCTCACTTAAAAAATTTCTCATCTGGCAATAGAAATTTTGCACCCAACCGTGGTCATAAATGAAGGACTCCCTGTACTGAAATGACATTATGACAACAGCGACATCCAGTTCAGATTTAACAGCCATTTGATCGGAACACAGAGGCCTTCCCTTGCAAACTATTCATTAAATTGACATTTAGAATAGAATAGAGCTGGAAGGGACCTTGGAGGTCTTCTAGTCCAGCCCCCCGCTCAAGCAGGAGAACCTATGCCATCTCAGACAGGTGACTGTCCAGTCTCTTCTTAAAAACCTCCAGGGATGGAGCACCCACAACTTCTGGTAGGAAGCTGTTCCACTGGTTAATTGTCCTCACTGTCACGAAGTTTCTCCTTAATTCCAGGTTGCTTCTCTCTTTGATCAGTTTCCAACCGTTGTTTCTTGTTCTGCCCTCTGCTACTTTGGAGAACAATTTGACCCCCTCTTCTTTGGGGCAGTCCCTCAAATACTGGAACATTGCTATACTGTCTCCCCTGTTTCTTCTCTTCTTTAAACTAGCCAAACCCAATTCCTGCAGCCGTTCTTCATACGTTTTAGTTCTCCAGGCCTCGGATCACCTTAGATGCCCTTCTCTGAATTTTTTTTTGCAAACTCTCAACATCTTTTTTCCGATACGGTGGCCAAAATTGGCTGCAGTTTTTTCCAGGCGTGGCCTCACTAGGGGTTTTCGTTTTAGCAGATAAAATTAAGCCCAGCAAGTTTGGATAACTTACCTTTAGTTCGGCATATTTCAATGAGGTTGACCACATTTTCGTGTTTCAACAACTGCAGGATTTTAATCTCCCGTAAAGCTGTGATTGGAAACTAGAGAGAACAAAGAGAGAACATATTTGCATCCAAGGTGGGAAGGCCAGGTTCCTTGGCTAAAGTTTTGCACTGAAATCACAACTCATGGACAGACCTCACCATAATTTTCAACTGGGAAACTGTGTCCTTCAAAAGAGAGGATTTAAAAGAAAACAGGAAGATCTCCCAAGGCCGGCTAATTATCACACAGATAAGCAGAGATTAACACAACTAGACCAACAATCAAGTAAACAATACCCCAGTCAAGGAACTACCAACTCATACAAACAATCAAACAATACCTTATCAGGGAACAATCAAGAACTCCCAGCAACAGTGATAAGAAAAACTATCAAGAGAGAACGACTCCCCACTGTGACGATTTTCCCCAGCTGGGCAGAGAAATGTTTCCAAGAAAATCCCAAAGGTGCTGTTTTCAAGAGGCAACTGGACTTCCTTGGTTTTTTTTTCCTTGAAGACGCTTCGCTTCTCATCCAAGAAGCTTCTTCAGTTCTGACCGAATGGTGGAGTACGAAAGGATTGATATGAACCGAAGAAGCTTCTTGGATCAGAAGCGAAACGTCTTCAAGGCAAACCAAAGAAAATCCAGTTGCCCCCTGAAGAAAGAAAAAAAAAGCACCTTTGGGGACAAACCATGACCTGGATGGTTGAGACATATAATAATAATAATAATAATAATAATAATAATAATAATAATAATAATAATAATAATAATAATAATAATAATAATAATAATAATAATAATAATAAGCAGAAGAAGAAGAAGAAGAAGAAGAAGAAGAAGAAGAAGAAGAAGAAGAAGAAGAAGAAGAAGAAGAAGAAGAAGAAGAAGAAGAAGAAGAAGAAGAAGTAGAAGTAGTTGGAAGGGACCTTGGAGGTCATCTAGTCCAACCCCCTGCTCAGGCAGGAAACCTTATACCATTTCAGGCAAATGGCTGTCCACTCTCTTCTTAAAAGCCTCCAGTGTTGGAGCATTCACCACTTCTGGAGGCAGGCTGTTCCACTGGTTAATTGTTCTAACTGTCAGGAAGTTTCTCCTTAGTTCCAGGTTGCTTCTCTCCTTGACTAGTTTCCATCCGTTGCTTCAGGTGCTTTGGAGAATAGCTTGACTCCCTCTTCTTTGGGGGCAGCCCCTGAGAGATCGGAAGACTGCTATCATGTCACCCCTCACTCTTCTCTTCGTTAAACTACACATACCCAATTCCAGCAACCGTTCCCTATATGTTTGAGCCTCCAGTCTGCAAGAAAGCATCCCAACTCGGAGAGCGCCAAGGACTTCACAATACCGACTCATTCCAACGTGGTGACTTTTTAAAATGGAGTAAGTTCTATTACTGCTCTAAATTAAAGCTGCAAAAAAAAAACATAATGGGGAGTCCCCACTGAATTCCAGTCGGTTTGGTCACTCGGAGGAGGCAACGAACGGCGCGGCCACAGACACACAATCAATTTGATCCCGAAAAGATGGTGAAGAAAGAAAACCAGCTTTGCAATCTGAGATAGTACATCAACTGATCAGGTTTACCTCTTTCCCAGAGCTTGGTGTGTAACTTATACCCTTTCCAATAAACTAAATGCTCACTCCAAAGAATCCATCGCAAAATCGGGGGCGATTTAGGCAGCTTGAAGAGGTTTAATCAGGTTTTATTTAGGCTTGATAAAAATTAAAGAGGATAAGATCTGCCGAGCGGCACAGAGCCCAGATCAAAGTAACAGGGGCGGGTGGGGTGGTCCATGATGGTCTCTGAGCTTGCCTGGTTTTCTTGCAGACGTTTCGTGACCAAACTAGGTTACGTCATCAGTGGTAGAAGAGTGGGGCTTGTGGGGAGAAGGAAAAGGATGGAAGAGGTCAAAGACAGGAGGAGAAAAGAGAAGAAAAGGGCTGCGAGCTTGGTGGTTTCCTTGCGGACATTTCATTACCAAACCAGGTTACAGCATCAGTGCTAGGACAACGGAAAGTTGTGCTTGATTTTCAGGTTTCCTGAAAGTGCCTGCCCTTATTTTATTTATTTTTTAATTTTAATTCCATTTATATCCCGCCCTTCTCCGAAGACTCCGGGCGGCTTACAAGCTTAGCAGTAGCCTTCATTCTATGTATGTTTTATTTTTATTTTATTTTAATTCCATTTATATCCCGCCCTTCTCCGAAGACTCCGGGCGGCTTACAAGCTTAGCAGTAGCCTTCATTCTATGTATATGCCTGCTTATTAGGGCTTTTGCCCCCCCCCCAAGCGGCATTATTACAAAGTCAGCTTAATTGCCCCCAACAATCTGGGTCCTCATCTGGGTCCTTAAATGTGTTGCTCTGTTCCACCCCCAGAAGAAGCACCCCAGATTTTCCCATCCCTCCCCTTTGCCGTTTCTCTCGTTGCCTCTTTCTTCCACCCAGACGCGCGGGGCGAACCCCGCGCCACTCACCCCTTCTTTTTCATTCTCCATCAACACTTTTTTCAGCGCCACTTTTTTGCCCGTCTGCCGGTGCTTCGCTTTGAAGACCTCCCTGTAAGAAAAGCCGAGGAGGGCATGAAGAGGGGAGGCCGTTTAAGCAAAGAGGGGAGGGGGCGCGAAAATGGGGGTGTGGGGTGTGGAAATGCGTGCACCAGGCCCACCCGGCCGAGGAGCTGGGGATGATAGGTTAAGTGGGAGCCGGATGGAGGATGGACACACACACACACACACACACACACACACACACACACACCCGAGGGCAGAAGAGCTACCGGATTCCATCCGGAATGTCCCCGCTGCTGGGAGACCAGCAACGCTGGAAAAGGCAGGGCTGCTGGGCCCACAAGCGGCAGGACGGAGGACCGGCTGGCTGAGCTCATGAGGTCTCTCTCTCCCTCCAGGCCAAGATTCGGAAGCGCCAGGGTGGGGCAAAGGGGGTCCCTGTGCTGGGTGTGTGTGTGTGTGTGTGTGTGTGTGTGTGTGTGTGTGTGGAGCAGATCTAAGGGCAGCTCAGTCCATTCCAGGAGGGGCGCTTAAAGGCCATACACAGGGGAAGCCCCCAGGGTTGTGTGTCTGGCTTTGTGTGTTTGTGTGTGTGTTGGGGAGGATTAAAGGAGGAAGAAGACGGTCAAGAGATTTGGGGGGGGGGTGGTGGGAAAGGCGCAAAAGGCGACTAAGCTGGCCCCCAGCTTCCTGCACTACAGACCCCATCTTCCTGAGCTAGGAGACCGGGGGGGGGGGCTCTGGTTGGGTGGGGGGGCACAGAGGGGGCTCCCCAAGGCGGGTGGGGAGCCCAAGGCTGCCCCACTCCAGGTGGGAGGGGCGCTCCCGGCCGGGAGCGATGGGTCTCCGTCCCTCCCCTCGCAAGAGAGCCCCAACTCGGACCCGCAGGGCGGCCGTGCAGCATGGGGGCGGGGGTCCTGCCCCTGCCAGGGCGAGCAGGGCGCCAAGCGGCTGGGGCCGGGCAGGAGGGAGGCTGCAGTCCGGCTGGGGAGGAAGGAGGGGGCTGGGAGCCTGGCGGGGCTCAGCCCGATGGGCTCTGGGGTGCCCCCGGCCACGTGGGAGGGCCGGGCCGGGCGCGCCTTACCCGAAGGTGCCCTGCCCGATCTTGGCCAGCTTCTCGTACTTGGAGACCTCGTCGCAGTACGGGCACTCGGCCGCGTCGTACTGCTTGGCCATGGCCGTCCCCGCGACCCCCAAACGCCGCGGCCGGCCGGCAGCCTCCCTCCCCCCAGCGCGCAGGGGCGCTTCCGGTCGCGCTTCCGCCCGGCCGCGCCCTGCCTCAGCACTTCCGGCGCGGGCGGGCGGGGCCGCCGCGGGGCAGCCTGGGAGGCGTAGTTCGCAGCCGCCCGAGCTCGGGGAGGGGAAGAGGGGCTCTGGGGGGCGGGGGGGATGGGCTGTAGAGAGGGGGATGGGCTGTGGGAGGGGATGATGGGCTCTGGGAGGGGATGATGGGCTCTGCGGGGGATGATGGGCTCTGAGAGGGGATGATGAGCTCAGGGGCGGATGATGGGCTGTGTGGATGGTGATGGGCTCTGAGTGGATGTTGGGCTGTGGGAGGGGATGATGGGCTCTGCGGGGGATGATGGGCTCTGAGAGGGGGTGATGAGCTCAGGGGCGGATGATGGGCTCTGCGATGGGTGATGGGCTCTGAGTGGATGTTGGGCTGTGGGAGGGGATGATGGGCTCTGCGGGGTATGATTGGCTCTGGGAGGGGATGATGGGCTCTGGGAGGGGATGATAAGCTCAGGGGCGGATGATGGGCTGTGTGGAGGGTGATGGGCTCTGCGGTGGGTGATGGGCTCTGGGTGGATGTTGGGCTGTGGGAGGGGATGATGGGCCCTGGAAGGGATGATGGGCTCTGGAGGGGATGATGGGCTGTGTGGATGGTGATGGGCTCTGGGAAGAGATGGGTTGTAGGAGGAGATGATGAGCTCTGGGGGATGATGGGCTCTGGGAGGGGATGATGGGCTCTGGGGGGATGATAGGCTCTGGTGGGGGGATGATGGGCTTGGGAGGCGGCTGGGGGTGAGGCTCGACTCCTCCTCCTCCTTTTTTGCAAGGGAAGAATCCTGAACAAAGATTTCCTGGCCTCTGCAGGGATGCAACCTCGCAAAGATTTGTGCAATTAATTTGGGGGGGGCGAAAAATCCTTATTTGGGAGGCTTTTTTGTGGAGGCGGCTGGGGGCGAAAAATCCTTATTTGGGAGGCTTTTTTGTGGCAGGCAGGCTCCTTGCAAAAGGGCCTGCCTGCCACAAACCACCCTTGCCAAAAGGAGGCTGCATCTCCCAGTTTGGGGGGCTTCAGGTCCCCAGTGCGAGAAACGGGAGACGCGCCCAGGGGAAAGTAAGGGGAGAGTAAGTTTCCCTCCCTTTTTAACTGCATGGCTTACAAATTACAAACTGCTAAGTTTGTAAAGCTGCCCTGAGTCTTCAGAGAAGGGCGGGATATAAATGGAATTAAAAAAAATAAAAAATAAAAAAAAATCCCTCAGCATCCTCAAAACCTCCCATTGTGATGGGAGGGGACGATGAGGTGCAAAGCCAAGTTGCAGGCCGACAAATCACACACACACACACACACACACAAACAGAGAAGCTTGGAAAAGCTCTCAGCCAAAGTTGCCCACAAATGGACTTGTCTCTCTCTTTCTTTTTCTTCTTTTTTCCTTTTCTCCATTTTTCCCCTTTCGTTTCTCCCTTCCCCCCTTCTTTTTCTTTCTTGTTTTCCCTTTCTCTCTCTCTCTCTCTCCCTTTCTTTCCCTCCTAACCCACTCCTCTTTTGAAATACGATTGCAAAACGTAAAAAAAAAAAAGTGCCATTCCTGCCTGAGAAATAACTAAACACAGGACTGCTGTTCTAAAAATAAGCCTTGATGAAAGCAAGGGAAAGCGGTAGAAAAGATGTGATGCAATTTCAACCCTGAGTATTTTTCCTAAAAATAAACAAAAGCTCTGCCTTGTTAAGTTGTTTCCTCTTATCAACTCAACAAGGAACAGAAACACTTATTTTTTTATTTATTTTAATTCCATTTATATCCCGCCCTTCTCCGAAGACTCAGGGCGGCTTACAAGCTTAGCAATAGCCTTCATTCTATGTATATGCTTGCTTATTAGGGCTTTCACACACACCCCAAGCGGCATTATTACAAAGTCAGCTTAATTGCCCCCAACAATCTGGGTCCTCATTTTACCTACCTGGGAAGGATGGAAGGCTGAGTCAACCTTGAGCCTGGTGGGACTCGAACCTGCACTAATTGCAGGCAGCTGGTGTTACTTAAGGAGGCATTAGCCCACTGTGTCACCAAGGGGGGGGGAAAGAAGTTTTTTTTGTTCCCCCCCCCCTTATAACCCTGTCTCGACTCAAGATGCGGCTTTGTCCCTTTTTTTTTAGCCTATTTTGTTAAATTTTAACCCCGGCCCTAGCCAGATTTATCTCACGCTGGAAAAGCTGGGTTGTGGTTTGTTTTTTTTTTCACGCTTTCTCCACGTAAGATCAAGGAGTTTGGTATGCTGGAGAAATCAAGAAATCAATCCCTTATAAATGCCAAAGGCATTTGGTTCTGTTCCTCCCCAGCTTCCTTTTAAAAAAAAAAAGCTTTTGGAAAACCAAGAGAGTTTTGAGAGATCGGTAGGGTGCAGGCGTGTCTTTTGCAAGAAAGGAGGAAAGCCAGCCAAAGAGCGAGGAACGGAGGCGTGGGTAGGTGGGTGGGTGGCTGTGGCAGAGGAAGAGAGGCAAGACAATGTGATGACACATCACTTGCAAAACTTCTCCGGGCCGAATCGGAGGGCCAAAAAAAAATAAAAATGGCTGAGAGCCAGAAGAAAAAAGGTGCCTTTAAAAGTAAGTTGTGGCATCAGGTGTGTGTGTGTGTGTGTGTGTGTGGGAAAGAGGGCAAGTAGATTTTAATGGTTTGTTCACTTGGGGCAAAAAAAAAAAAAACAAGCCAGGAGTCAGACTGGACGTGTGCGTTGAGTGGCTTGCACCGATGCTACTTGGGAGGGACTCAAAACAGGATACCTGCATTTTTTGCCCCCAGCAAAACTCCTGGATTGGCCAACACACACACACACACACACACACACACACACCGTCCCCACTCCCTGTCGTGTGAATGTTCAAGCTGGGGAAAATGTACAAAGGGACGGGTAGTTTAAGCAAAAAAAAAAAAAAGCTCACTTTTGCAACTTTGGGGGATAACGCAAAGGACTTTTTGGGGGGGAGGCTTGAATTTTTCCTGGAATTTGGCAGCTGGATTAAATGGCTCCTGCTTTTGCCTGAGTGAGAGAGAAATTCCTGATTTAAACTGCCGCTTTTATGGGTTGGTGGGATAATCAGGATGTTAAGAGGTAAGTTTCTAGCTCTCGTGATTCCAGGGCAGAGCTGCCAGGTTTGGGCTGAGCTGTGCCAAAGGGAAAGGGGAAATTCAGAACAAACTCGGCGCAAAGCGTTAGCCGGTAATTGCCTTGGCAGCAGTGCAGAAATGATTTACGGTTGGATCCAATGTTTTACCATTTCCAATTCCACCCAATCTTTTAACTTGGTCTGCTTTATAGCCTGGCGTTTCCCTTTCTAAATCCAGCTTAAGTGCCTTGAGTGTGTATGTCAGCTACAGCGGTTGTTTCTCAACATGGTCTACTTTGTGATGTAGGGACTTCAACTCCCATAATCCCCCCAACGGCTGGGAAATTCTGGGAATTAAAATCCACACGTTTGCAAGTGGATAAAGTTGAGAAAACGCCGAGCTGGAAGCTGCGGTATAAACGTTTGCCCACAAACTGGAGAAGAGTCCCTGTATCTCAGGAGATTTTAAGCTGGGCTTGACTTCAGGAGATTACCTCTCGGTGTGCTACGGCATTGATCGACCTTTCTAAGAGGCTAGTCCACATCGGTCTGAACGACGAATTTAGAAAGCTTGGTTCCAGCAGCTCGGATGCTCGGCTGATCTTAGCCAGATACAACCGCTGCTTTTCTTAACAACCATGCCGCTAACTTAACAGCTGCAGGAAGGTCGTAAAATGGAGCAAAACCAGTGTCTCATTCCACAACAAATTTAAACTCTTGTGGTCGTAAGTCGGGGACTTCTGTAGCAACTACAAACGGAGCAGAGTTGAGGCCTCGCTCTTTCCGAAAGCAGGTGTAGGCTTGAAACAGGAACCCACGCCAGGAAGTGGGCAGATTTTGATCTGCACCGCAGGCACGTTGCTCGCTCTTTCTGCTCCATAATCTCTGGGCTCTGTGACCCCCAAAGACTGGCTTCCTGGTGCGTGGAACTAACGCCCCCATCCTCCCTGGCCAACTGGGGTTGTAGAGTCCACCTCTAGGGAAGACAGCGCTCAGACCTTGTGCCCGTCACATGAAGCTCAGATGTGTCGAAATAGTGTTTATTCCGCAAGGTAACACTGGCAGGGTGTTCAAACGCGTGCACCGATTCAGAGGATTTTAAAGACAGAATTAGAATAGCATAGAATTCTTTGTTGTCCATGGACAACACTGGACACACGCAAGGTGCAAAAGCTCTCAGTGTGCACGCAAGCAACAAGTGATAAATCGCGATCATAGTCATCGTAAAAATACTTTCATCATAAATCATAAGATACAACACTTAGTGATAGTCATAGGATGCCGGATAAGAAATGAACATAAATTAGGCTAGGATACTAAATAATGAGGGACGCGGTGGCTCAGTGGGTTAGGACGCTGAGCTTGTCAATCAGAAGGTCGGCAGTTTGGCGGGTCGAATCCCGAGTGCCCCGTAAGAGTGAGCGCCTGTTACCCATCCCAGCTTCTGCCAACCTAGCAGTTCGAAAGCACGTAAAAATGCAAGTAGAAAAATAAGGACCACTACGGTGGGAAGGTAACAGCGTTCCGTGCGCCTTTGGCGTCTAGTCATGCCGGCCACATGACCACGGAGACGTCCTCAGACAAGTGCTGGCTCTTCGGCTTTGAAATGAAGATGAGCACTGGCCTTCGGCTTCGAAACAGAGATGAGCACCGGCCCCTAGAGTCGGAAACGACTAGCACGCATGTGCGGGGGAACCTTTACCTTTACTAAATAAAACAATATAAATCGTTAGATGCAAGCAACAAACTTCTAGTCCTAAATCGATTAGGAGGTAGGGAATAGGAAAGATCAGAAGAAGAATAGTAATACAGCCTTACTAGATATTTTGACAGTGTTGTGGGAATTAGTTGTTTAGCAGAGTGATGGCATGGGGGTGGGGGGGGGAACTGTCCTTGTGTCTAGTTGTCGTGTGCAATATCCTATAGCGTCATTTTGAGGGTAGAAGTTAAAACAGTGTATGATGTGAGGATGTGAGATATTTTCACAGCTTTCACAAATATGATTCATGTGCAATCGAAATTAAATCATTTCCTTTGGGATTGATAAATGAAAAGTTGGGGGGAAAACGTTGCTTTTAGACGTGATAATAATGGTAGCAAGATGTTTGTGTGCACAAAGATCGAAAGATTTGGCAATACATATGACAGGGATGGAGATGATCGTACTTGCTGAAGGGGTTAAATTAAACATTGATTAGTGGGGGGAAAAAGACATTATCTACATTTATTGGTGGCTGGGAAACCCCTTGTGGACTTTTTGTGAACACCAAAACCAAAATGAACTCACAGATCTCTGGTTTTGACGCTTTGTAGAAGGAGTCACCAAGCCAACTTTAGCAGTAAGTTGACATAATTCTCAACAGAATTATATTCAAAAACAGAAAGGAAAAAAAACACACCAGGCTGATTTTCTGCATCCTCCTGTTAAAACAGGAGAGGGGGATTTGTTTAAAATTTTTTAAAAAAAACTTTTGAAAATCACGCTAGGAAAAGAGAGAGCGGCGTCTCTGGGGGAGGGGGGATAAAAATAAATAAATAATCCCAACGGTTTCTGATTAATTAGAGACAGTCGCAACGGGTACAAATATGTTCGGGGAAGCTTGGGGAGGGGAAAAAAAACACAGCATCTTGTAAATCTCAGCCAGTCTCGTTCCTGGGAAGTAAGTGACCCTCTTTCTGTTTTTTTTATTATTATTATTATTATTTCAGAGTTTTTTAAGCTCAAGGGGTTTGGAAGCCTGAGTAGCATTCCTCGCAGCTTGGGCTTCCGCAGAGTCTCCGTTGCCCCCAGACTCTCCGAGTCCTACGGAGGGGGGTCCCTCTCTTCGAAAGGCTTCCTGACCCTCAACTTTGAGATCACGCAAGACGACTTGGGGGCTGGCCCCAAAAGCCCCTCGCATTATGCCCGCTCCAGCCACATGTTCACCCACATGGGCACCATGCCCAGAACCAGCACAAGACAGAAGGCCGGGAGCCATGGGGCTGAGAAGGCCTTGGAGCCAACGTTGCCCAGGGCCACCGAGCTTGGAGATGTGGTGAGGGCTGCTGTTGCTCCACAGACAGGTTCTCCAACGTGGGGAGAAGGAGCAGAAGCCAACGCGAAAGAGAGGTCATCATCTGTGGTCGATATTGGCCCAAGCAGCTCCCCAGAAGCGATGGTCCAGGCTGAGAAATCTTCTCAATGTTTCCTTGAGCCTGGAGGGGTGTCCAGCCCAGGAACAAAGGAGAAAGAACAGCATGGAGCAACTGGACTCCTCGAGAGGGCCCAAGGTGACCTAGAAGTCTTCCCCTTAAGTCCATCTCACTACGCCCAGTCTTGTGATGCCTACAGCCACCTGGGCACCATGCCGAGGGCCCGTGCTGGGCAGTCCAAGAAATCTGTCAAAGAGAAGAAGCCTACAAAGACTCAGCAAGAGCTCAACCAAGATCTGCCCCCAGAAGCAATCCTGTCCCGTGAGGAAAGGGTCAAGGAGGCTAGAGACCAAGAGACGGCACAGACAACCTCGGAGGAGGACCCAGAACAAAGGTGAGATAAGACTGTTGTGGAGCTCTGTTGGAACCAAGGTCTGGGTGGATGGTCCATCACCCACTGGTTCTCTTTGGGTAATGTGGATCTAGCTCGGGGTGTGTGTCTTCAAACCTGGCCCTTTGATGACTGGTGGACTTCAACTCAGCGTTGCTGGCTGAGGAATTCTGGGAGTTGAAGTCCACCAGTCATCAAAGGGCCAAGTTTGAAGCCCCCCCACCCCCGAGCTAGCTCCATTTCAAAAATCCCTCACTCTTCCCACCACCCCCCAAGAAAAATTACAGCCGGGGAGGTCCTCTGGGATGGTGTACCTCAACCTCAGCAAATTTAACATGGGTGGACTTCTTTCTCTGGCTGGGGAATTCTGGGAGTTGAAGTCCACCCCTCTTAAAACTGCTGAGGTTGAGAAGCTCTACCCTATAAGGTAGAGGTTCACCTTACTGAACTAGGTTGCGGCCGAGGGAGACCAGCCCTACTCCCGTAGTGAGGGGGAAGCCCTTACGTCAGGCAGAAGAGGGACAGACGGGAGGGAGGGAGGCATCGCTGCAAGTTGGGAGAGAAGAGGACAATCCACCTTACACAAGGGACACCACCCCTTTGGGTGGTGGACAAGACAAGGTCAAGGAACCAGGTGGGAGATTTTTGCTACCCGTTGCAAAAAAGGAGGAGGAGGAGGAGGAGAAGAAAGAAAGAAAGAAAGAAAGAAAGAAAGAAAGAAAGAAAGAAAGAAAGAAAGAAAGAAAGAAAGAAAGAAAGAAAGAAAGAAAGATTGGTCTCCTGCCACCCAGTTGTCCTCAACGGCCCCAACATGGCTGGTGCTTCTATGCTCCAGATTCTCTCTCCATCAAGGGATGGACGCTAGGCACACACACCCTCCCAAGGGTGGGTGGGGGGCTTTGTGATCCCAGGAGACTGGGATTAGAGAAGGTTCCAGATCTAAGTGGGCAACCAGGAATGCTCAGCTCCCAGGCTCTGCTGGGCTGTGCCTTCCAGGGGAAGAGGGAGGGACGGAGACTCGGGGAGGGGAAACCGAGGCCCAGAGGAAGGGAGGGAGGGGCCTGGATGGTCAAGGCTGGCAGAGCCCAGAGGAGACGGAGCAGCTGAACGGAGGGGGTGGGTGGGGGTCAGCTGGTCTTGTGGAGCGTGGAGAAGATCCCCACTTTCTCCTTCCTTCTGGGGTGCAACCGGGCAGGAGGAGCGATGGCCGAAGTGGGGATGCGATGCCCCATCCTGGACCCAGTCAGGTAAGGCCAGCGGGATTCGTTTGGCCAGAACTGGCATTTGTTCACCTCTCAATGCTGAGTTGGGTTCTTCAGGTGTTGTTCTGGAATCCCACTAAGGTAGACGGACCCACAACATCTCAACCAGGGTCTGGCACAATTGACCATTGTTGCAACAGTACCCTAGCAATCCTGGTTTGGGCCACTGTGCTAAGCTGCGTTTTTTTTCTTTCCCCTTTCTAACTACGGGGGTATCAAGTAAGTGACGTTAACCTTATTCTAAAAACGGGCTTTGCAAGCTGCCAGGGCCGCGCTCTCACAGGTGGGACGCCTGTGTTTTTCAGACCGAAACGGGCGGGGGTCACAGGTCAGGGCTAAGCCAGGAATCGTGGTTTACGAACCAGAGTAGCCAGGTTTACATGCCAGCTTAAAAAAAATGAAAGCACGCAAAAGACCAAAACATTTGGGCTGTATTCTCTTGTTCGGGATTAGCTTTCCCACATTTCAAACCCGTCTCCACCTTTTGAACTATTCAGAAAGTCTCTCCACATCCCCGGTCCATCTCTTTAGGCCGCTGTTCTATTTATTGCATTTTTAAAAATGAATAAATAAATAAATAAAAATAAAAATGCAATTCTCTTCTCTTTTTCGCCCTCTTTTCTCTGCTGGTTCATCTCTAACTTCTAGCTAACTTCTAGGTGTCTTCTAGCTAACTTCTAGCTAACTTCTAGGGATAACTTCTAGGTGTTTCTAACCCTCTTCCTCCAAATTTATTCTTCTCCCCACCCCCACCCCCACTCCAGAAAAAAAAAGAAAATAAAATAAAATCTGTGCATGTTTGAATCAAAGGACCTGATTGATCCCTTCGGGAGGAGAAGCCTGGGCTTCCCGTTAGTCTCAGAAACGTTTGGGGTTTCCCGTCTGCTTAGAGAAATAAACGGTGAAGTTTTTTTAAATAAATAAATAAATTAGAAAACAGCGGTGAGTTTCAAAAAAAAACAACCCAACAACAAACAGCCGTTGAAAGAAAAAAAAAGAGAGGCCGGCTGTTTTGATGGTCCGACACAAGAGAGCAAGGAAATTGGAGGTGCCGATATTTTTTTTTCCACCCTAAAAACGAATCTTTTGGAATCAAATGGATTCCTCCAGAGCCGTTTGCTTAGGATGGCGGTGGCTTATTAGGACGGTGGCTAGGAAACCCCGATTAATGGCGTTACAGCTATTTCTACCGTGAAAATAGCGGCGATGCAGGAAAGGTGACACCTTATCTCGGGTTTACTCTAAGCTAGAGGTCCCCCAACCTTTCGGGCAACAGGGATCACCGGTTCCGCAGAGAGAGGTTTTTCCGCGGACCGGAGAGTGCGTGGGTTTGTGGGTTGCCTGCATCCCGCGGATGGGGCTTTGCTTGTTGGTGCGGACCGGCTGCTGGCATGCCGCAGCCCGGTACCAGTCCACAGACCGGTACCAGTCCACAAACCTCCTTTCTGCACCATTTTGTTGCTTCACAACAACCCTGTGAGGTAGGCCAGGCACCAAATTTCCCCCCCTCCATGTGAATATAACCCTGATGGTTGTTTTTTCTGTTCTGTTTGAGTTTAGCCCCTTAACCATCTCTCCACTCCTTTCCTAATACTCGGTTGCTTGTTTCTCAATCTTACACCCCTACTTTGTGAGAAAAACGGCAAAGATCCTAGTTCGGTCCCATTGCTTTGGGGTGTAATTGCACCCTTGCTGGGGAAGATGGGAGGTGTGTTCCAGGACTAAGAGCATCTGGTTGGGACAATACAGATAATCCACAATTGAGCCAAAATCTCTCTTGTTATAAGTGAGATAAAAGCAAACCTGGCTTAGCAGCCTATTTTGCGGACCTTTCTCCCGCCCACAGTTGTGAAGTTGTTAGTAACGCAGTTGTTAAGTGGCTCTTAAGTTTCCCTGGCTTGTCAGAAGGTGGCAAAAGGGGGATCATGTCACCCCGGGACATTGCAATGGTCATAAACGCGAGTCAGTTGTCAAGCATCCCCAGGTGAATCGTGTGGCCATTTCGGGTGTGGCAACGGTCGTCAGTGTGAAAAACGGCCGTATAAGTCACTTTTTTCAGGGCCGCTGTAGCTACGAATGGTCACTAAATGAAAGGTTGTAAGCCGAGGATTATCTGTACTTCAGATACTTTGTTTTTATTCGCTTACATCGGTTTAAAGGTTTAAAGAGTCCTGTAAGCCTCTGGGATTTGTAGGTCAGATTGATGCCTTCCGGGGGTGGGGTGGGGGGATAAACAAGCCCAGCCTGTTGGTCTTTCAGCCCCCCCTCCCAAACCCCCCCCCAATACTTTAGCATTCTATACAGAGTATCATTAGGCTTTCTTGTACCCTAAAAAAAATGATTTTATTTGGAAAGGTGCAGATTCAAAATTGCCAGGAGCTGCAGCCGCCACGATCGGGCTGACCCCCTCCCCAGCAGGGCCGTAAAATTCTCCAC
>NC_139529.1:5278647-5356147 GCF_947247035.1 Vipera ursinii | reverse complement strand
AGAAAATAGAATAGAATTAAGGAATAGAATAGAATAGAATAGAATAGAATAGAATAGAATAATAGAATAGAAAATAGAATAGAATTAAGGAATAGAATAGAATAGAATAGAATAGAATAGAATAGAATTCTATTCTATTCTATTCTATTCTATTCTATTCTATTCTATTCTGCCAAGTGTGATAGACACACAAGGAATTTGTCTCCAGCGCATAAGTTCTCAGTGTACATGCAAAGCAACAGAGTAATAATAACCACAATATCCAAGTAATAATAATAACAACAATAATGATACCAACAAGAGAAGGTAGTGGAATAGACGAGAAGGTTCAAAGTAATTCAGTCCTACTCCACGGATAAATAGACGCCCGGGTAAACATACTTAAACGTATTTAAATTTATGTTCAAATACACTTAGACAAGGGGAGAAATGTGCAAGCAGAAAGAAGAATAGACCGATGCGTTCGGGTGTAAAAAAAAAAAGGTTTCCTGCCCCAAGAAAACAATTTAACCTGTGTCCTCATATTTAGCCACATCCTACTTCTCCATGGAGAAATCGGCCCCCAAGGGGAAAAGGATGAAGGCTAACCACTTCCAGCACAGGAAGCCCGCCTGGTGGCTGACCCCAGGACCCTCCCAGCTATTTTCGTCCCTCTTCTCCAGCCCCCACCGTTTCCATCCTGCAAGATGGGCCATGGTGTTCCCGCCATTCAGGAACTGTCGGAGGGAAACAGATGGGGCGGGGTGAGCCGGCCAGGGAAGCAGCGAGGAAATGGGTGTTGCGCACATCTATGCGTTCCTCGCTTCCTCCCGGATCCTGGGGGACAGGCAGATAAACAGAAACCCAGCAAAAACACGTGTTGAATCAAAGTGTGTGTGTGTGTGTGTGTGGGTGGGTGGGTGGGTGGGTGGGTGGCAGGGGGAAAAAGACCCCAATCGTCCTTGCCAAACAGCCCGGCTGTTGACAAACAGTGTGCAGGCCACCAGCTTTGTCTATCGTATTTTTTAAATGTCCAAATCGCTTTTTAAAATAATAATAATAATAATAATAATAGTTTTTATTGGGCATTGTTGTAGATTGCGACGTTAAAGAAACCAATCTGATGTTGAATTTGATAACAGCAGCACGGTTACTGGTGGGACAATATTGGAAGAAGGATAGTTTGCCCACTATAGAAGAATGGGTGTTTAAAGTTTCGAATCTTGCAGAAATGTCTAAGATTTCTGCTTATCTGAAGGATCATTCACAGGAAAGATGTATTTCCGTTTGGAGGAGATGGATAGATTATATTCAGAACAAATATGGAACTAAAAAGCTCCATTTAGCTTATGAGTAGATTTTAGAGGGATATTGTTATTAATTTTAGTGTTAGTACTTTGTATGTCTCTATGTTAAAGGGGAGTTAAAGCACATTATGAAATTGGTTAATTTTATATTATGGATAATCTTTAGTTAGAATATGATTATTATAACTATAACCCTGTATTTAGCTCTGGGAAGTGGGGGGGGGGGAAGGGGGGTGGTTTGGGGTGGGTGGGTTTTGGGGATGTATTGTAAAAAAATTTTTTGTAAAACTCTTTAAGAAAATAATAATAATAATAATAATAATAATAATAATAATAATAATAATAATAATAATAATAATAAAAAGTCTCAATGGTAAGAATAGACCCACTTTTAAGCCACGTTGATGGGATACCGGGCTAGATACGCCAAAGAGGTTCCTATTATTTCTGGGACACTACAGGCAAGTCCTTGACTTATCGATCGCAACTGAGGCCAAACGGTCTGTTGTTAAGGGAGACGTTTGTTCGGCGGGTTTCGTTCCGTTTTACGACCTTCCTTGCCGCTTCCGCGCTCAAGCGAATCGCCGCCGTTGATAAGCCAGGAACACGGTCGTTCAGTGCATACGGCTTTCCCCATTGGCTTTGCTTGTCAGAAGGTCGCAAAAGGGGACTCTCACGTGACCCCGGGACGTTGCCACCGTCATAAGTACGAGTCAGTTCTGCCAAGTGTCTGAATTTTGATCACACGATCCTTGGGGACGCTGCAAAGGTCGTAAGCGTGAAAAAAAAGTCATGTCTTTTTTTTTTTTGCTGTGCCATGGTAACCTTGAAACTATCTATTACTATCGGCTTGCTCTACAGGGCTGTTGTATCGCTGATTGACAGAATATGTTAAACCCAGTGTTCTGAATTCTCCAAAGAGATACATACAGGAATGCCAAGGCTGGAAAAGAGCACAGTCGGTGATACATAATTATAAGGAAAATATCCCAAGACTTTATTAATGCAGTGATGTCATTGTTCAATTTTCAAGGTGCAAAATGGAAAGAAAGAAAAAAAAACTTTGCTGGAAGCTTTCAGTGGGTTTTTAACTAGAAGGCACTCAAAGCAAGAGAAAAATATTCATTGATAGATATATAGCATAATATGTCTGAGAGCCATCAGAGATGATTCAATGGAAGACATTCATTGCCCTTAAGCCAGGGTTTGCTGCAATGTAGGCTTGTGCCTATGCTGGGTTCAGCCTGTGGATTGACGGCTTCTAAACCAGGGTGGTCAGTCTAGAAACCTCCGAGGACCCCTTTCAAAGGAGCGGGGGTCAGGTAGCCGAGGTTGAGCTTTCAAAAAGAAGCACCTGGCAGTGAGGCATATAATTTTAATAAGCAACATAAATAAAAGATGATTTTGAATACCTAAAAGGGGGGGGTTAACGGTTTGCGCGTTTTGTCCGCTACTAACTGTGGCCTGTTAAGTTTCCTGTCGGTTTATTTCAGAAATATTTCTGCACTTCGCCTAAGGTTTCGCCAAATTGCCATCTGTATTTCGGCCAGCTTTGCCCATTTTGTAACGATGTTCTCGTTTTTTCTAGGCATTCCGACGGATTGGGATCCTCGAGTGAATACGTTAAGGTAGGGAAGCCATTCTCTCTCCTTTCTCCTCTTTCGGTAACCTGGGATTACAAGGCATCTGGATCTTATCGATGCCCTCAACCCCGCCCAAAATGCGTTCCTTAAGCTTTGACGCTCGCACTTCATTGCTTCGGCTTGGGATATCTGGGATTTCAGGATTTGAACCTGTCATGATAAGACAGCAGGTTGAGCCCCTGACCACAGGACCTTTGTTTGGCTGGATGCCTGCTGGCCTTGCGAGGGTCACAATTGTCCTGGCGCAACAATTCAGGCCGCAGAGCCGCAAGCCTGACCGAAGGGTGAAGGAGGAGGCATAAATCTGGCCGAAGGAAATGAGAACTGGGTGGGGATGAGGATTGTAGGTTAAAAAAAAAACACCACACCGATTATTGCAAAGGGAGTAACAGAAAACCTATAAAGGTAAAGGTTTCCCTGCACATGCGTGCTAGTCGTTTCCGACTCCAGGGGCCGGTGCTCATCTCCGTTTCAAAGCCCAAAGAGCCAGCGCTTGTCCGAGGACGTCTCCGTGGTCATGTGGCCGGCATGACTAGACGCCAAAGGCGCACGGAACGCTGTTACCTTCCCACCGGAGTGGTCCCTATTTTTCTACTTGCGTTTTTTACGTGCTTTCGAACTGCTAGGTTGGCAGAAGCTGGGACGAGTAACAGGCGCTCACTCTGTTACGCGGCACTCGGATATATTCGACCCGCCAAACTGCCGACCTTCTGATCGACAAGCTCAGCGTCCTAACCCACTGAGCCACCGCGTCCCTAGAAAACCTATACGGGGAAGTAAATGAATGCAATGCTGGCAAAACCCAGCTTTGCTTGCAGCCGATCCCTACAAAGGGCACCAAAATAAATTTTCAGGCGGGCAACGCCGGCTTCTGCCTCTGCATAGGAAGGCGCCGTGCTCCGAAGCTGCCAAGCCTCAACCAGAAGGTGAGAATTCTTCTCCAACCACTTCAGTCCCTGCCAACATTCTTGGCTGCCTGGCATCGCGTTCCAACCCGGCTGCCACCTGGGTCCCCAAAACGGGCAAAAGGAAAGAGCTGGCAACTCTGCTTTTTTTTAGCAAGGGAGAAGCCACGGGGCTGAGGGGGCCACGTCCGTGGCCCTGAGAAGCAGAATTAATGCCGAAGCTGGAAAAGGGAGTGATGGTTGGCGGAGGCCGAGCCGTACTCCCCATGGGGACAGGCGGACCTGGGACATTAGGCAAGGAAATTAAGATTGCAATCTAAATGGGAGGGATTGCCAAGCAATTTGCAACCTGCTCTGGGGAGCGAAAGACACACACACACACACACACACACACACACCGAACGGCTCATGCTCAAAACAAAGCTGAGCGAAATGGCTGCACTTCAGGGAAATCATTCTCAGAATTCTTTGGAAATAATTCCAGCTATTTTGCGCAGCCCGAAAGAGAGCCACGGTTGCTGGAACTGGGTGTGTCTAGTTTAATGAAGAGAAGGACGAGGGATGACATGATAGCTGTGTCCAAATATCTCAGGGGCTGCCCCAAAGAAGAGGCAGTCAAGCTCTTCTCCAAAGCGCCCGAAGGCAGGACAAGAAGCAACGGAGGGAAACTCATCAAGGAGAGAAGCAACCTGGAACTAAGGAGGAATTTTCTGACAGTGAGAACAATTAACCAGTGGAACAACCTGCCTCCGGAAGCGGTGGATGCTCCGTGGAAGTTTTTAAGAAGAGACTGGACAGCCGTTTGTCTGAAATGGTGTAGGGTTTCCTGCCTGAGCAGGGGGTCGCTCCCAGGCTGTGGAACTCCCTGCCACAGGAAATAAAGCTTCCTCTCCCTCCTCTCTCTTTCAGCTGGAGGTAAAAATATGTTTCTTTAGATGGGCAGGCAGGTTTTAACTGCTGAGATTTTTTTTGGGAACGAGAGTCCTAAAAACTTCCCCTAATTTTAATTGGGCTCCGATCCATATAGTTCCAATTTCTCTCAATATGCTCTCAAGCTCTTCATTTGTTTTCCCCGCCCCCCCCCCAAAAAAAAAACATTACTTCTAAATCGTTGGGACATCTGGCTAAGGATGATGGGCACCAAATGCCCACTTTCCTGGCTTCAGAAAGCTCGCGCTGGGGAGAAAGACGCCCGTTCTTCCTCGTCCGGTTGGGCCACGAGCCCTTCGGCGGACAGTGGGGCAGATTCTGCCAGAGGGCTGGAAAAACTTAAAAAAGCAAAAACAAAAAAAAAACACACAAAACCCTGCTTGGAGACATTAAAATGATATTTAATGCAGCATTGTCGAGAATCAGCCACAAGGTCAAACCTAGCATAAACTCTGCATTGAGTTTAATGCCTGGCAGCAGTAGGTGAGGGTTTTAAAGATTGCAATCGCAGTGCCAAGCCATTTCTGCCGCAGCGCCAAATCGGGCGTCCCTCGCTTAAGAGCCTCCCTGTTTAGCAACGGAAATTCGGACAGACACACACACACACACAATCGTGGTCGTAAAGTTGAGGACTACCTATATAGGATCATTTTTCAGCTTCTAAGGGCAAATTACGGGGGAAGAAGCAGCTTTAGATGGGCACCGATGCTTTTATGTGTGTGCGTGCGCGCACGCGCGCGCTTTCCCGAACCCGCAGCCAGATTAGCACCAAACCAGGCTGATAATTCAGGGCTGACTTTTAGCCACGGGTGGTTTGTCTGTGGCAAGATCTTGCCCAGCAGCCCAGTGGCAAGATCTTGCCCAGCAGCCCAGTGGCAAGATCTTGCCCAGCAGCCCAGTGGCAAGATCTTGCCCATCAGCCCAGTGGCCAGATCTTGCCCAGCAGCCCAGTGGCCAGATCTTGCCCAGCAGCCCAGTGGCAAGATCTTGCCCAGCAGCCCAGTGGCCAGATCTTGCCCAGCAGCCCAGTGGCAAGATCTTGCCCAGCAGCCCAGTGGCCAGATCTTGCCCAGCAGCCCAGTGGCAAGATCTTGCCCAGCAGCCCAGTGGCCAGATCTTGCCCAGCAGCCCAGTGGCAAGATCTTGCCCAGCAGCCCAGTGGCAAGATCTTGCCCAGCAGCCCAGTGGCCAGATCTTGCCCAGCAGCCCAGTGGCAAGATCTTGCCCAGCAGCCCAGTGGCCAGATCTTGCCCAGCAGCCCGGCCGCCGCGACCGACAATCCCAAGTTTCTTGGGCTGCAACATCCGGACAGGTTGGACTCGCAGGAGGTTGTGTGAATGCAACGGGGGTCTGTCTGCCACTACTGCAGGGAAAGGCAATCCCCTGATGGGCGTGTGTGTGTGTGTGTGTGTGTGTGTGTGTGTGTGTGTGTGTGTGTGTACAGAGAACAGGTGGGAAACAAAGCAAAAAAAAAAGGGGGGGGGAGTGACCAAGCTGGGGTGGTGGTGGTCTTTGGAGACCGCAACCCAGGAATCAGCAGAGAGATAATGACCCCAACCTTGGTGGCATCCCGAGCATCCCGGGGCAGGGATGCTGAGGAGGCCAGGGGACCCCCCCTCCAACGCCCCCCCTCCTTAGGCTCCGCCCCCGCCCCGCCCCGCGATGAGGTAATGTGGGAAGCAGCCGCGGCTGAAGTTTAAAGCGCTGCCGCCGCCGCCGCCGCAGGACTGGATCCCCAGCCGGGTGCCCGCCGCCGGACGGAGCCATGACCGACCGCTGCAGCCTCTGGAGCGCCCTGTCGGCCGCCGCCTGCTGCTTCTACCGCGGCTCCTTCATGCAAGTGCAGGTGAGGGAGGGTGGGGGGGTTGGGGGGGCGCTTGGGACCCCCTCGCCGGCCGCTTTGCAAGCAGGCTTGGCTGGCTCTGGAAGCAAACGCTTGGGGTGGGGAAGGCGCAGAAAATTAAGGAGGAGGGGGGGGCAGCTGCTGCGGATGCATGAATTGGGTGGGTGGGGGTGGCAGGAGCATGCCTTCTCCAAAGGGGCTGCAAGGGGCTGCCTTTGTGTGGCTGCAGAAGCGGGAGCCGGGAGCCGGCGGAGTCTGGCTGGGTGGGTGGGTGGGTGGGTGAGTGGGTGGGCCGGCGGGAGGCAGCGAGCCAAGGGATTCCCCGCTTTTCCAAGCGAGCTTTCCCCGGCCGGATGCTTTTTTTTGGGGGGGGGGAGCATCTCCCCCACCCGTGTTTGCTTCCTGCGGGGATCCAGGTGGACGCGGCTTGGGTGGGTGGGTGGGTGGGAGGGTCCCTCCTGTCGGAAGGATGAGGGGTGGGCTTCCATTTCTGGATCGGGGGGGGGAAGCGAAATTCTTGGGAGGGGGCTGGCTCCGTGGGTCAGCATCCTTCAGCCATCCTCCCGGGGGGGGGGGTTCCTCTCCTCCCCCGCCTCTGTAAAAACCGGCTGCCTTCAGCCATCTCCAGCCTGGAGGGCCCTTAGGAAGTGTGCTCAGACTACAGTCCCCATCCTCCCCAGCCAGCGGGGAGGGGAGGGGTTGGAGGGGTGTGTGTGTGTGTGTGTGTATGTGTGTGTGTGTCTTCGCCCACCTGCTTGGCCTTCCAGAGGGAGAGGGGGTGAAGAAGGGGCCTCTGGAGGAGGAAGAGGAGGAGTGGGTGGGTGGGCGGGCTTGCCTTAAGGGTCAGAAAAACAGGTGGGAGGGAAGCGCTTACACACATACGCCCACTGACACCCACTGGCAACTCTGCTCCTCTTGCTTCTGTGCAGAAATCCGGGGTGGGTGGGGCAGCCCCCCCCTCCCATCCCGTCCCGTCGCCTTAGCTAGCTGGGAAGCCTCTGCTCTCTTTGACCCAGGCTGGTTGCAGAGGTCAGAGGTCAGGAAAAGATCTCTACCCACCCACCCCCGCCCCAGCCTTGGGGGTGGGGGGCAGCCAAGCTGAGATTGACGTGTGCCATCAGCCCCTTTTCTTTCTCCTAGCCTAGCTGGAGAGATACTGGCTCTCCAGAAGGATTTGCAAGCAGGGAATCCCTGGGGCAAGGGAGAAGCAAGAAGAATAGAGATGGACCGGAAAGAAAAGAGGTTGGACTACAGTTCCCATGCTCACTGAGCCATGGGAGTTGCAGTCTTGCCTCTTGAGAAAGGGAAGAGGGAGCCAAGTCGGTCTCTCCATCCCTCCGTCGTATCCCTCCCTCCCATCCATCTATCAGACAAAGATAGGCATAAGGGGTGCCCTTAAAGAGAAAAAAAATAATAATTGTACAGTATTCCGATTGGAAGGACGGAAAAAGAGTGTGTGGGTTTGACACAGACACCCCTGTGTGTGTGTGTGTGTGTGTGTGTGTGTGTGTGTGTGTTCAAATATCAGTTGCCTATGATGTCACTGGCAATGCAGGACTCCGAAATTTACATCTTGCCCTCACCCTGGGGCTGCAGCTCGTCATGCCTTGAATGACAGCTGCCTTCCCCACCCACCCCAGTCGCCTCCGTTTGGTCTCCTGCTTTCCTTGGAGGAGAGGGGGTGGTGGTGGTCCTAGAGGGAGTTACCCTTTGGGGAAGGGGATTTCTGCTCCAACAGCACTCCCACTATTTCACACGCCTGCCCCCCCCCCCCCTCCTCCTCCTCCGGTTTAAGCAGAACCTCAATGCAGGGGAAGAGATGCTAAGAAAGAAAGAAAGAAAGAAAGAAAGAAAGAAAGAAAGAAAGAAAGAAAGAAAGAAAGAAAGAAAGAAAGAAAGAAAGAAAGAAAGAAAGAAAGAAAGAAAGAAAGAAAGAAAGATCATAATTTTAAGGGGGCTGGTGATGACGTCCTTGCCAACCAGCGGAAAGAATGAAAATGATTTCTACGCCCACCCCTTCCCCTAAGCAGAATTTTGGCATTTTCTTAGTCATGCCAGCCAACCTGGGAAGTAGCCGAGCGGGGGAATTAGCTGCTAGCAGGATCCTTCAGCAGAAGCATTCCAGATTTTAAAAAAGGGAATTGCTGGAAGGGAGCAGATTAAACCTGGTTAATGCAGCTCATCGGAACTGTCCGCGGTGCTTAAAAAAAGGGTCTTAAAAACCAGCTAAGTTGAAAAATTTTAAGAGAGTTCGCAGGAGGCTTGTAGGACTTCGAAGGAGATGGCTTGGCCCAACCTCAGTGGGGTTTCCACTGACTTAAGGTCAATTCCTGGTGATTAGATGGTTTGTATGAGTATGAGTTCTGAGGGGTTTTTTCCCCCCCCAGTTCAAAGATTTGGGATTTTATTTTATTTTTGCTCATCTCCCCTTGAAGTACTGACCCGGTCTAAATGTTGTTAAAGCAGGAACCAATGAAGATTGGTTAAGGGTGGCAGAGAAGAGATACATCAAATTTCGGCCGAAATATTATTTTGCTGACGGTGGTGGAAAGGGCAGACTAGCAGAACTGGGCCACCACCTATAATATTTTAATTATTTTGCTATTATTATTATTATTTGCTTCTTGGCTTAGAATTCAACCAGAGAAGGTTGGTGCTGAAGACCCAGAAATTTGGTCTATCTTTTATTTACAGGTACAACCTCAGGGACTCACACGCTAGGTGGAGGCTCCATCTCTGGTGTTAAGAGAAACAGGAGATGATGGGTTTGGCGTCTCCTCTTTATGCAGGGACTTATCTTGCCGCGGTGAAGGACTCTGGGTTCCGATTCAGCCCATTTCTTGGCATTTCTCTCCGGGAACCTTATACCAATCCCACGTATGTCAACTCAGAAAGCAGACAATGTCCCTTCATCTCCTCCACATCTAAACATCCGCTGCCCTTGAAGTCTATCCAGATTCGATCCTGGAACCCACTTGATTCCTTCCATCTATTGATCGGGCAATTCAGAGGCTGATTTGCCTGGAAAGAATTTTATTCTGACTTCTTGTGCCCTTCTTAAGAGCTTTGTGAAGCCGGATGGTTGGCCATTTACCCAGATTTAAAACTGGATTTTTGCCCACTTTTTTTTTCTTTCTTCAACAAGCCACTTTCCAACTTGGCTTGTCAGAAGCCAACTGGGAAGGGCACAGCCCGGGACCCTGCAACTGTCATATATACATACCAGTTGCCAAGAGCCCCAAATTTGGATCACGTAGCTGTGGGGATGCTGGGATGGTCGTAAGTGACATCTTGCAAGTCACTTTTACCAGTGTCGTAACTTACGATTCATTTAATGACCATTCTAAGTCGAGGACTAACTGTACAGCTCCGATTTGAGCAGCATATCCTTTTTATTTTTTTGCAGCCTCTTGTCTCCCTCTCTGCAAAGATTGGGGTTCCAGAGCCCCCACACATACATAATTGCAGAACAGGGCCCTGTTTTAACATCTGGTCCTCTTGGATCAGTTTTGATCCTTCTCTGGCCCAACCATCATGGGCGACGTGGACGACTAATAGATTTGCTGGAGCTTTCCCCAAACTAGATCCTTGCAGACATCACACCTCTCCGGAGTAACACCGCTGGGATCCGCCACCCGGCCCTTTCTCTCCCCCCCCCATAACACCTAGGCTCCCCACCTGTTCTTTGGGGTAGAGACCTCTTTGCATATGTCAGTGGGTCTGGTTGCCTGCCTTGATGAACTCTGCGTGAATGACTTGGTGTATGTGTGTGTGTGTGTGTGTGTGTGTGTGTGTGTGTGTGTTTCAGCTGACAGCAGCATCTCTGCCTCTCCCCACCAATGGCAGCGCAGCCGGTCTTTGAAACCATTACATCATTGGCAGCCAATGGGAAGCTGGGGAAGGGATGCAGCATTTCAGAGCGAAAGGGAAGGGATGGAGAAAGCCCATCGGGTGGAATCCAACTCTCGTGAAACGGCAAGCCCTGTTTGTCTAGCTGAACTTCCTTTGGAGCCATTGAATCAAAGGGAATTTGAACCCCTGGCTCTTGTGCCCTCTCCTCCTCCTCCTCCTCCTCCTCCTCCTCCTCCTCCTCCTCCTCCTCCTCTCTCTTGGCCTGGGTCAAAGGCAGTTGGGCCCCAGGGAGCCAAGACATGACATCATTGCCTCCCCTTTCCCCTGGAGAGGCTGGGCAGAAATGGAGAGGGTGGGATTGTATGCTTAAGGCTCAGGTGTGGGCCAGGAAGGCAAAACTCATCTTTATGCAGAAGGTTCCCTATCAAAATCTGTCATTATTATTCATTACCCCAGCAGGCTTCAACCACGGAGGGGATTAACCCTTGGCGGGAGAGAGACGGTTTGTTAAAGCTTTCCCCCACGACTCCCAAAGAAAGCAGATCCGACCTTTCCTCCTGCTCCTATTTCCCCCCCCATAAACTCTCCCCACACAGGCAGCAATTAGCACAGACCCCTTGACGAAGCCCGTCCTTTCCGTATTTGCACCCCGAATACGAAAGCAGCAGAGTTATTATCACATGAAGGGTTAGGACTGCTTTGTAACGCCTTGGCAAGGCCACACGAGGAATCCTGCATCCAGTTTTGGTCGCCACACTATAAAAAAAAAGTTGTTGAGACTCTGGAAAGAGCGCAGAGAAGAGCAACGAAGATGGTTAGGGGATTGGAGGCAAAAGCGTATAAGGAACGGTTGCTGGAATTGGGTCTGTCTAGTTTAACGAAGAGAAGGACGAGGGGGGACAGGATAGCGAGTCTTCCAATATCTGAGGGGCTGCACCAAAGAAGAGGGAGCCAAGCTATTCTCCAAAGCGCCTGAAGGCAGGACAAGAAGCAACGGATGGTAACTAACCAAGGAGAGAAGCAATCGAAAACTAAGGAGCTAACGTCTCGACAGTCAGAACAATTAATCAGTGGAACGACTTGCCTCCAGAAATTGTGGGTCTTCAAGAAGAGACTGGACAACCATTTGTCTGAAACGGTATAGGGCTTCAGGCCTGAGCAGGGGGTCGGACTAGAAGACCTCCAAGGTCCCTTCCAGCTCTACTCTGATTGATTGAGCTTGTATCGCAAACGTCACAATGCACGCATTGTCATCCGCAGCATTTAGGAATGGGCGTAAGGTGTGTCAGGTAGCTTGGACAGTTGACAGTAATTGGCCCAAAGTCTTCCAGAGTCTGGGGCCAGTTTGGCTTGTGCAGATCCTGGTCCAGCGTCTTAATACTTCGCCATGGCGATCGGAGCAGTAGAAAAAATAGAAGGGGAAGAATTTTGCATGTGCTCAGCGTTCTCTCTCTCTCTCTCTCTCTCTCTCTCTCTCTCTCTCTCTCTCTCTCTCTCTCTCTCTCCCTCTCTCTCTCTCTCTCTCTCTCTGTCTCTCGGCTGCGAGGCTCATCTTCATGGGTTTTATTATTTTTTTTCTCAGCTGAATGCACTCAGTTGACTAGGTAATCAGAGCACCGAGACTCGGAAGGGCCTCGGCGGTGTCTGCCTTCCCATCACGCCACTGTTGGGATCATGTTAATTTCCCACGTCTTTGTAAATGCATCCTCCTCATGCCTGCGAAGGAAGCAAGCGTTTGCACCCACATACCCGTGCGCAATAGTTGGCAAACAGGTTGGGATTCATTCTGTGGGGCACGCAAGAAGTCTGCCCAGTTTCTTCTGGCTTTGTTGGCTGACTTGTCGGGTTGTTAGGAAGATTGTGAGCCAGGAAACCGTTTTGTCTCCAAAGGGGAGAGAAAGCAGAGCTGGGTGGCAAGCAATTAAAATTCCTTCTTTGGTTCAAATGATGCTGTCATCCCCTGCCAATTTTTTCCCCCTTTTTAAACGAGGTGGAAGTCATGCTGTTGAATTATTATTGGTTGTTGTAGAAACGTTCCTCCTTCTCTAAGTGGTCTTCTGAGCTGGTGGGTTTAGGGTTTGAGGACCTCTCCTTCGAGCCAAATGCTAGTTCAGCTTATTACAACATTGCTACAACATAGGGTGGCACCCATCTCTAAATCCACGCGCAGTAAACACCGAGACGATTGCCAGCAGAATTCAACGGCAACTCCGAAAAGCTAAAAGCAAAGAGGACGTTTAAAAAAAAAGACACACACACACACACCCCAGCTACTCTAGCAGCTGAAAAAGGGCTATTTTTTTAAGGGGTTGATGCCATTAAAGAGCACAGAATGGTGGGTAAACATTTTAGGAGGAGGAAGGCAGAAATGAGCCTTAACTTCACCATCAAGGTGGGCTTTCTTCTATACTGAGCGGGTCTGCCCCAAGCCCCCCCCCCCCCGTGCTCACGAGAGCAGGGGAGGGAAGCAGCTGCTGCAATAATTGGTCAAGCAGGGTGGCGGGCGTGTGGTGGCCCTGCTGTGTTTGCCTGCTGGCAAAAAAAAACAACAACGTTGGCTATCCTCCATCCCTCTCAAGATGCTGAACCCACGTCAGTGTCTCCCCAAATAACCAGCTCCGTGCTTGGAGAAGCAGAAGGAGGATTGCATCCTGCAGGAGAGTGACGGGTTACGAGGGAGACAAGCCTTCCAAGGAGGAGACTTGTTCTGGCTTTGGCTGCAGCCACTGGCTCCAATGCGCACCAGTCCAGGCCCTGGACAATCGAGCGGATCTCGCAGCCGAGGCGTCTGCTGCCAGCCGCCCATGCGCCGCCTTCCAAACCACTTCAACAACTCATGTTCGCCGGCAGGCCCGTTTCCTTTTGGCTGCCTTCCCATGTTTAGCAGGGATACGGCAACCGCGATTGGACGCGATTCAGGCATCGCCCCGTTCGTGCTGAACCGAAGTGGCCTTGCCGGTCCGCCGTCGGTTTGCGTTTGGGCGGCCTTTGCTTAAATGCGTCGCGAAAGAAAGAGCTGGGCCCAGCGTGGTTTTCTGCCTCAGAAGTTAAAAACAACAACAACAAAAGCCCCATGGTTTGCAGCAGTGAAGTTAGATTGCGTGGCGGTCCTGAGACAAACCAAGTTACTCAACTGCTCCGGTTTGCCTTTCAAACATAAGTGGACTGTCCGATCCAGCTAACTTTGAGGAATCAATCCGCCAGTCCTGTTCTTTTTTCCTACTCCACCTTTTTTAGTTTAAAAACAAAAAAACACCATCAATCCTTTTTTCTTCAAGAGCTTCTGTTTTGAGGTGTCACAAGCATCTCTTCGGGGGGGGCTCTCTTCAAAAGCTCTACCTTTCATTTGGGGGGTGGTCGGCGGCTGACTTAAAAAGTTCCCTTTCTTCTTCTCGGCAGTTCTCCAAGGAGAAATACATCCTCGACTCTTCCCCTGAGAAGCTACACAAGGAGTTGGAAGAGGAGCTGAAACTCAGCAGCTCGGACCTCAGGAGTCACGCCTGGTATCATGGCCGCATCCCCCGGGAGGTGAGACCTTTGGCACCAGGGCACCACGGGCCAACATGGGGTCGGGAGTTGGGTTGATCAAGAGAAGGGAGGGCAATCAGCTGGGTGGTGCTGGTGTCGCTCAGCCTGGTTGGAGAAATGGAGGAACGTGTAGTTGACTCTTTCCAGAATGAGGAGGCTGACGGTGTAGACGTAAATAAGACTGCACCACGAATTACAGGCCAGGTGGAAAGATTAGAAAATTGGTTTTTTAATGATTGATGTAAATTTGTTTTGTCTGTAATTGTTCTTATTGGGTATTTTTATTGATACTACTGTTATGGATATCAAGCGGATGCTGAATTTAATTACGGCAGCAAGACTTTTAGTAGGGCAATATTGGAAGAAGGAAGAACTGCCGATTATAGAAGAGTGGACTGTAAAAGTTTCCAACTTGGAGGATATGGCAAAGATTTTAGTGTACTTGGAAGACTATTTGCAACAAAGAAATACTGTGGAGTAAATATGGAACTAAAAAATAATTGTCCAGCATTTGAATAATTATTGATGTGATATTTATACTGCTTGGAGTTAATTTATAAGAGTTAAAGTGCAATAGTTTTAATAGTTTATGATTGTTTGCATAAGGTAGATTATGATTGTTTGTATTCTTATACCCTGTACTTAGCTCTGGGAAGTCGGGGAGGGGGGAGGGGGAAGGGAGGGAGGGGTTGGGGAGGGTTGGGGAGTGGGTAGGGGGTGGGGAGGCATTGTGTTTTGTTTGTTAAAAATAAAATGTATTGTAAAACTTTTAATTAAAAAAAATAAGACTGCACCACCTCCTTACTAATTGGGTTTTTTTTTAAGTTACCTCCTTACTAGTGGTTTTTTTTTTAAGTTACTCATTGATTTTTGTATTTATATTATTAAGCAAGTTTGGGCTCATCTCACGGACGGTTCTCATCCCCATCTGGATTTATTTATTATTTATGTGTAATTTTGTTTCTCCCCCAGGTGTCGGAAAGCCTGGTGCAAAGGAACGGGGATTTTTTGATCCGCGACTCGCTCACCAGCCTGGGCGATTACGTGCTGACGTGCCGCTGGCGGAACGAAGCCCTCCACTTCAAGATCAACAAGGTGATGGTGAAATCCGGCGAAGGGCGCACCCACATCCAGTACCTCTTTGAGCAGGAGAGTTTCGACAACGTCCCGGCCTTGGTGCGCTTCTACGTGGGCAACCGGAAGCCCATCTCAGAACAGAGCAATGCCATCTTCTATTGCCCCATCAACCGCACGTTCCCGCTGCGCTACCTGGAGGCCAGCTACGGACTGGCCAATGGGAAGCACAGTAGCTCCCATAGCCACCCTGGCCAGAAAGGGGGGCACATCAAAAGGAGGAGCATCACCATGACGGACGGACTGACCGCGGACAAGATCACGAGGAGCGATGGGTGTCCCACCAGGTAAAAAAAAAAACTCGGAAAAACTCCCATCTTGGAGGATATGGAGGCTCTTGCCCACATCCCAGAAGTGTGTGTGGGGGGATTGTGGGGCAAATCCTGAGTTTTGCAATGGGGTTTACTCCAGCCCCAATGGAGGAGTTAAGCTGGAGAAAGACGGCTTTGTAAATTCAACCAGACCGGAGTTTCCGCTTTTCGAGGAAATGCAATTTCTGGGTTTCTGGGTTTCTTGTTTCAAAGCAGCCCTTCCAGCTGGGCTTCATTCAGTGGCCCCCATGCTACAACTCTGCTCAGTTCTTGGGGGGGGGGTGGATTTTCACCCATTTTAATCTCTTCCTCTCTTAGTGTCTCCTTGCCGCATCACCGGGACATCATTCGGAACTGCGCTGTCAGTGTGGACCAGATCCAAGACCTCCACTCCCCAATGTCACCCATCGCCGAGACCCCAGCCACTCCGGCTTATAGCACTGGTAGGCAGAGCATTGTTTAAAGGGGGGCAAAAAAAGTTGTTAACCTGTACAGTACAAAAGATAGGTTTCAAAGATTCGAGACTGCATAATGCCTTTCAACTAACCCATTTTCTGGGATTTGTATCACGCGTCCAACTAGAGAGGAACCTGCCTCTAACTACAACAACGCCCAAATGACAAAATGTTTGTTGTAGACACCGTGACACAACTTCAACCCTTTCGTGCGTGTGCTGTGATCTTGCAGGCAAGAATTTTGGGGCCTGCGATGTTGCAACACCCATTTTGTTACTTTCCTCTTGTTGCTCCACTGTGCAGAAAGTGGTCTGTCCGTCCACAAGCACACCGGTCAGCTGGCTGCTTGCGGGAGGCTGAACCACAAAGATTCTAGCTGAAGTTCAGTTTTTTTTTAAGCTTGTGAGAATGTAGCCTCCAGGTTTTCCCTGACCCAGATAAGCCTCTTGTTTTAAAGTCGCAAGCAGAGTATTCCACCATTAGGGAGGATAGGGTGATGATGAAATAAATTGTAATTGTCTAAGGGTGACTTGTAAGATGTCATTCTGTTCATCGGAGACTTTAAATTTAAAATGCACTTAGACCAGACCACCATTCCAATTGGATAGTCTTTTCTTTTTTTTTTTAAAGCAAAAATCATGCAGCGAATGTGATTATCTTAAAAATTATGACTCGAATGCCGAAGGCTCCAGTTTTGTAGCTTTAAGCTGAAGCTGAAACATTTGGATCCGCACTTACGAAGATATAACATTCCTAACTTTACCAGTTAAACCAATTCCCCCATACATCTATTTGAAGAGTCCTACTAAGTTCATTCAGCTAGTAGCAACACCACTTTAACTCATATTTTTTATTTTTATTTATTTTAATCCCATTTATATCCCGCCCTTCTCCGAAGACTCAGGGCGGCTTACAATCTAAAGCACAAATCAATGTGCTTAGCAATAGCCTTCATTCTATGTCTATGCCTGCTTATTAGGGCTTTCACACACACCCCAAGCGGCATTATTACAAAGTCAGCTTAATATCACGGGCACAGTGTAAAATGTGCATTTCAGTTTCACATGCGCGCACTCTTTTCAGAGAAGTTGCATAATGTTGTGCTGAACTGTTCCTTCAGGCCCTGCAAATATGCAACCTTGGTTAAAAGCAGGTTTTTCTGCTGCTTTCTTTCTTTCTTTCTTTTTTTTGCAGTTACTCGTCTCAAACCACAAGCGAGCCAAGCTGGCAATGGCGCCGCCCCGTCATCCCCGGTCATCCGACGCTCTAGCGAGCCGCAGCTATGCCAGGGGAATGGCAGTAAGAGTGAGCTGTCGGACAGCACCTACTCGACCTCTTCCCACGGATGCTCCAGGGCGTCCCCTTCTCCGTCTGCCAGCAGCTACAGCGACCCAGATTCAGGACATTATTGCCAGCTTCACCCACCCTCTCCGGTCCAATGGGACAGGCCAATGCCCGACAACAAAGTCATGCCAACCAAGAGTTACGTGGAGAGGCTAAAGGGGGACGAATGCCAGCGAGGATTTGTCCTGAACGGTTCCGAAGGAGAAGCTGGGCCCAGGAAGAGGCTGGAGCAGGACATGATAGGCTTTGTGGTCCCAGTGGTGGAAAGGACATCCTCATTCAATCCGGCACTCTTCCACTCCTTGCTTATTCCGGGGGAAAACAAACCTCTGGAAATGATGGTGCTGAAGAAGATCAAGGAACTGCTTGCCGAAGGGGACGCCAGGACTCTCGCCAAGCATATCACCCACGTGGATTGCCTGGTACGGGGAGGGGCACAGTGGGAGGGCTCGATAGGAAAGGGGATGCTCTGGCCTGGTCCTTTTCAGAGCCAATAACTGCGTCAGGCAATCCGCTTGGTCGCCTCTCGGCGGGGAGACGACGCAACCTGCACATCAGCAAGAAAGTCCAACTCAGTCCCGCTCGGAAAGGCATCGGGCGGAAAATCCACAAGATTGCTAGAGGGAAGGGATTGCATGATCCCCTAGTCAAGATAAGAAATAGTTTACTATCATCTCTGTAGTCGTTGCTCAGCCCTCTCCCAAGCGTTATCTTTTATTTCTAGCACAGATTTTTGGGAAATGAACCAGTGTTTGCTTTTTTCAAGATGGCGGTGTTTTCTTTAATCAGAGGCTAGTGGTGACCCATGTGTTTGGAAAGTAAGATCGAAATAAAGAAGGGAGGCTGTAGAGGTTAAGGTCTCAGTTAGGAACTGCGAGGCTGGGAGTTCTAGTGCTCCCATAGCCAGGTGCCTTTGGATTATTTTCTTTCAAACCAACTGGTGACAAACAGAGAAAGATAATTTAGGATTTTGTCTTTTTTGCGGTCAGATCTGCTTAGCTTCTCTATCTGCCCAGCATAGATTGCTCCAGATAAATCATCTTCCAGAAAATTGGGGGTGGGGGGGTGGGAGGTTGGCATTTATTGTAGGGTCTCCCTCCCCATTGTGCCCCCCAAGGCAATTTCATCCCTACCTCATTTTTTCTTTAGAAAAACAGGTGTGTTTTTTTCTTTTGAAGAGCAAGGGAGAAGTTTTAATACTGGACCATAGTGCTTGGAGATGGTTCTCTTTCTAGATTTTAATACAGATTTTGTTGATTGTGATGGTTTCTCCATGTAAAAGGCTCCCCTGAATCAGGCAGCATTAAAAAAAAACCTGTAATAAAGCCAATTTAAACGCCTGTGCTAGCAGAGCGCCCCTTTTCAATCTTCTTGTGATCAGCTAAGAAACATAACAGCATCTCCAAGAGATACGAAGGGCATCTAACCGATTCTTACTGTCTCCTGGGCACTCTCCTTCCCTTGCGATTTTGCAGCACTCGTGATGTCATTATTTCACTCGGTGACGTCATGCGATCTGTCCTTCAAAGCTTACAGGGCGAGGCTATGTTTTTAACTGAATCGAGAACATGAGTCATTCCGAGTTGCGTAGGATTGGAGAGAGGTGTCAACGGGTTTCCTGATGGGAGAAAGGCATCCCGAATAGGGGGTTGTCACTGCCGAGATTGCAAGGCGAAAAGGCAGGAGCAATTTATATTTTTTTTAAGCCAGTCTTAATCCACAACTTATTTATTTATTTTTATTTTAATCCCATTTATATCCCGCCTTTCTCCGAAGACTCAGGGCGGCTTACAATCTAAGAAGCACAAATCAATGTGCTTAGCAGTAGCCTTCATTCTATGTATATGCCTGCTTATTAGGGCTTTCACACACACACCCAAGCAGCATTATTACAAAGTCAGCTTAATTGCCCCCAACAATCTGGGTCCTCATTTTACCTACCTCGGAAGGATGGAAGGCTGAGTCAACCTTGAGCCTGGTGGGACTCGAACCTGCACTCATTGCAGGCAGCTTATGACCTGCAGATTTACTTTTATCACACAGGGCAGGAGAAGAGGCAATAAACTTCAGAAGGATTATGTTGGGGGAAATCCTTAAAAAATGTATAGAGACTCTGATCCGGGTCAATAGACCAGAGCGTGCCTTGCAGAAGAAACTTTGGTTCCCATTTTTTTTTTTTTTTTGCTGAAGCAATTTTTCTTCTTGCTACAGGCCAGGTCCTCCTGGGAGCATGAAAGCATGGAAAGGCGAGATAGGAAAGCAAATTTATTGCAACCATTAGGTTTCCCATTTTTTCCCACCGTTCTTTGCGGAGATTCCCCTCTCCATCCAAGGACCGGGGAGATTAAACCACTTTGTCCTCTTTGTTGCAGGTTGCTAGGATACTGGGGGTTACCAAGGAGACCCAGAGGCTCATGGGAGTCAGCTCAGGGATGGAGCTGCTCACCCTGCCCCACGGACATCAACTTCGGCTGGATTTGTTGGAAAGGTAAGAGTGCAGAGCGTGACAAAGCAAAAGAGGCGAGAAGTGATGGGAAAGTGTGTGTGGGGGGGGGGACAGATGTTTGGTGGGGTTTTTGCCACTTCTTAGACACAGAATTTGGCCATTTCAGCAGAGCTTGCTTGCAGGTTTCTAGTCCTCAATACTCAAAGCGCTCGAAAGACATCTTGTCGCGCGGAATCCAGCCAAGGCTGCTAACAACACCTGATGGCAACTTCTTCCCTTTACGTCTTAGGTTCCACACCATGACCATCATGATCGCGGTGGATATTCTGGGGTGCACAGGCAGCGTTGAGGAGCGGGCCTCTCTGCTCCACAAGACCATCCAGCTGGCGGCCGAGCTGAAGACCATGGGCAACATGTACAGCTTTGGCGCTGTGATGAACGCGCTGGAGATGACCCAGGTATCTTTCAGGAAAGCTTCAAAAGATGGCAAAGATCCCTGGACATCCTGAAGCCTTAGAGAAGCTCTGCCTAGTCTTTACTTAAGTGTCACTCCAGATTCTTATTTTCTTATTATTTTTCTCCCCCCACTGCTGAGCTTCTTCTTGCACAGGCCCCTTATAAGACCATGCCACCTTCCCCAAATGCTATCTGCTGGGCCCCCCGGACCAGAGTCATCATCGTGCCCTGTCAGGTTAGTGTCGCTGACCCACAGCTGGCTATTTCCCCTTCTTCTTTTGCCCTTCAGATCTCCCGCCTGGAGCAAACCTGGATGGTTTTACGCCAGCGTTACACGGAGGGCGCCATTCTTTACGAGAAGAAGCTGAAGCCTTTCCTCAAGAGCCTGAACGAAGGAAAAGGTGAGCCGGGTAGCTTTTCGTAGACTGATTTTTTGCACACCAGCTTGGCGAGCGCACTCCGTTTTTTGTTTTAAGGAGTTCAAAGAATTGGTTTGCAACTTCCCTCGCTCTGCCTTTTCAGTGCGCACGCCCACAATCGCAGGTGCATTCCTGTTTTTTTTGCGCAAAGAGCTTTTCCATAAAATAAGGAGAGCTGAGAGAAGATAAGGGAGAAATGGGAATTGAGGTGCCTTCCAGAGCTTGGTCGGTTGAAATGAAATTATCTGAATCTGCCTTTTCTTGTCTAGTAGCCAGTGGCTTTAGCGGTCACTAACGTAGCCCTTAATTTATACATTTTGGGGAAAATCGGAATGGGGACAAAGGAAAAAAAGAAACCTTTGTGTCTGAAGAGGAGAATTTGTAGCTACTTAGATCAATAAGTAAGTAGAAGTATTAAGAAGAGGTTCTCCCCATCCTGTCCATCTTATTTCTGGGTTTCGGTATAGTTTTAAAATCTTAGTGTAGTTTCCACATTTCAATCATTTTTCTACTTGCTTTGTAAGGTGCCCAGAGTCCCCTTTATAGGGAAGATGGACGGCGTAAAAATTTAATAAATAAAGGCGGAATGTGCACCCTCCACAAATCCTTCTTCTAATGTTGCCCCCCCAAGCCAGGATTACAGATGATGCCCAAGGAGACAATCCAAGAGAAGCAACCCCCCCCCCTTTTTTATCCACAAAGACCCTCTAAAATTTTGAAAAGCAGAAGGCCTCCGCGGGGAAGGGCTGACCCTGAGGAGCAGTTACGTTGCTTGAATACCCAACCCCTTCTGTTTCTCCTTCCAGAAGGACCCCCCTTATCTAACACCACCTTCCCTCACATCGTGCCTCTCATTACTCTTCTGGAGAGAGACACGGCACTGCCGGAACACCCTGAAGCCTGGGAGAACATGGACAACAGCGTGGAGGTAGTTATGGCCCATCTGGAGGCAGCACGCACGGTGGCTCACCACGGGGGACTGTACCACACCAATGCGGAGGTGAAGCTGCAAGGTAAGTGATACAAGCTGAAGGCCACCTCAGAGGTGTGAGAGAATTAAGTCTGTGGGCCACAGAGGAACAGGGCAGGGAGGGCGGAGGGAGAGAAGCCCTAGAAGAGGTAGCTGGGCACTTCCAAGCAGCTAGAGATAACGCAGCTTATTGTTAGAGAAGAAGCAAAAATGAGCGAAACGGGGTGTTTTGTAGAAAGAGGGTTAGCGTTGCAAGGATGGACGTGGGAAGGACTTGGCTTTTTCAGGGCTGTACGAAAGCGTCTCAGACTTTGAATCATTTTGACGGGATTTCACAATTCCTGACTTTATACAGTGATGGCCCAAAGGCATCTTGCGGCAAGATGGGTGGCAAACAAATGTAGTAACTTCGATTTTGTAAAGGTAAAAGGTAAAGGTTCCCCCGCACATGCATGCTAGTCGTTTCCGACTCTAGGGGCCGGTGCTCATCTCCGTTTCAAAGCCGAAGAGCCAGCGCTTGTCCGAGGACGTCTCCGCGGTCACGTGGCCGGCATGACTAGATGCCAAAGGCGCACGGAACGCTGTTACCTTCCCACCGGAGTGGTCCCTATTTTTCTTCTTGCATTTTTTTACGTGCTTTCGAACTGCTAGGTTGGCAGAAGCTGGGACGAGTAACAGGCGCTCACTGTTACGCGGCACTCGGGATTCGACCCGCCAAACTGCCGACCTTCTGATAACAAGCTCAGTGTCCTAACCCACTGAGCCACCGCGTCCGATTTTGTACCTCGGCCTAAAAAGGTCATCCGAGAAATAAAGAGGGGACGGCTGGGTCCGGACCTCCAGAGAAGCAAGTAAAGCAGAGATGCTTGCAGCAGCAAAGAGATTTATAAAAAGTTTGAAAAGGAAAGAAAGGTTTAGAAGAGATGCTCGTTAACCGCTAGAGGGCATTTGTTGATCAGGATCCAGACAGAAGTGCGCCCTGTGGAAATTGCAAATCCTTTCCTAGGAGTTTGGTGCTGCTTCCCCCACGCCTGAAACTACAAAACTGTTTGGTCGTGACCCAGTTGTGGCGTGTAAGCTCTAGTCAGTGAGTAGGATGTGACCTCAGCAGTGGCCATTGTGTCAGGGTGTTGTGAGGGCACACAACCGATCAGCTTAACTAGTGGCGTAAGCTGTATTAACAACAAAGAATCTAAAAATGTAAATTTGTCCCGCTGGGCAGGATTTTATTTGCATTGTTGTCTCCTTGCAGGGTTCCAGCCACAACCGGAGCTTCTGGAGGTTTTTAGCACCGAATTTCAGCTCCGGCTCTTGTGGGGGAGCCGGGGGGCTGAAAGCAGCCAGAGCGAGCGCTATGAGAAGTTCAACAAGGTCCTCACCGCCCTGTCCCACAAATTGGAGCCAGCAGTGCGTTCGAGCGAGTTGTAGCCGGACAACAACGGGCGCAAGATTGCAACGAATGCGCCTGCAGCTCGCTTTCTGGCTGCAGCGGTTCTCGAGCCATGCTGAGGTGGCAGGGTTGGACCAAAAGGGATGCAGCTGAGACCCACACACACAAACACACACACACACAAAAAGAGGCCTTTCCAGCATGAAATACTGACAATCACTGGGTTGACTTTGTTCCTGCAAAACTTGACAACGACCGAGTTCCTCCAGGCAAACCATGGAAGAGAATGCACTGGCGGCCAAGCATGTTAGATATCAGCCATGCAGATTCGTATTGAAGATCTGCACCGCAGCTCATGAGAGCGGCAAAACGTCCGAGTTTAAATTCAGCAACGATTCATAGCCAATTTCGTGCCCGGGTTTGGGACTTCACAGTGGGGTTTGAAACCAAGAGTGCCAGAATCTTCTCTCTGCTCCTTCCGTTACTTTGAGGTTCCACCGTTCTCTTTTCCATCACCATGAATTGGAGAAGAGCAGTTTCCACCAGCTTTGGGGGCTAATCATGGTTTGTTTAGTGCCCCAACCTCAGAAGGACCTGGGTGACAAGGCACACCCCACAGACAGTAAGGCAGCCCCAAAATTTAGCTTTTCTATTTTCATGGGCATCTCTGATCATCGCTAACATTCAATCTACACCCAACTTAATCCATCGACCATAAGCCTCCCAGAGTAGCCCCATGACAGGATGGATGGTAAATAAATGTAATTATAAATTTTAAAAAAATCAGGTAAAGTTAGTCCACTGCCATCTTTCTTTCCAGGGATTCCCAAGTCCCAATCTCAGTCCTTCCATTGACGCCAAGTAACGTTCCTTTATTTTCTTAAAGTCTCTTTTTCTTTTGCTTCCCTCCATTTTGATGCAGGGAATGAGGGTGGTTTTGTAAATTAAAAAAAATCCATGTGGGGTGGATATGTACCTATAAATATATATATATATATATATACATATGTATTCAGATCTCATATGTAAATAATTGACATGGTTCTTTTCGGTCTTGTAAATGAATGTACAGATCCAATGAAGTGTATTTCCTCGATTCTTGCATACAATAAACTTTTATGCTTTTTTTCTTCAAAAGTACCGTAGGCTTCATGGTAGATTTAAACGCGCTTTCTCACTGCTGCATATGTCTTTTTGAAATGATCTATACAAATTTCTTTGGGAAGAATGGAACTGTGCCTTTTTTAAACAAGAACAGAAAGGAAAATGCCATTTTGGCACGTGGAGGGAACTGTCTCCAATTAGATCAAGGATAGATTGTTTTGTGACTACATGCCCTGCCTTTTTCGACATCAAACCCTTTTCATGTCCTAAAAATAATAATAAAAAAGCCTTTCTTTCCAAGCTTGAGCTTAAAAAAAAAGAGTAGCATTCTTTAAACCCAGTGAAGCTGACTACATAGGATGCAACTTGAAAAATGCAAATTTCTTGTCTAAAACCCAGATTCCCCATTTCGAAAGAGAAATAGCTCAAGAAGGGCCATTACTTATTTTAAAGAAAGAAAATGCTTTCAAATTCGTTTAAGAAAACCACTGGAAACCCTCAAAGAATTCCCTTGAAATGTGAAGATGGGTTGGTATTAACAAAAGCTTATTTTCCCCTAGAGTAGACCTGCTTAAAATTCGCAGGAAAAAAACCAGCAAAAACTTTTATTTTCCTCCCCAGAGCAAAATTAACCAAATTATCAAAGCGAGCCTGAAAGTGATTAGAAACTGAAACGGATTTCCCAGGGAGTACTGAATTGACTAAATGAAGTTGAAATTGATTCATTTCTTTTGGAAATTTGACTAAATTCTAATACTAAATTCTACTAATTTCTGAATGAAAATAAATCAGACATGAGTTTTGTTGGGAGGGCTTGACTTGGCATTTCTTAGGGCTTCTCTTGAGGAAGACCATGGTTTGTTTCGATCCTGGCTTGTTTTTGGTGCAAACATCCCCTTTTTCCTCCAGTTTTACATTTCCACCTGTTTTTCTCCCTTTAGCTTATTTTTCTTCTTTGAATTGCACTTTCAAGCTTTTTTTCAGCCACTTTCCCATGTATTTCTCCTTCATTTCTAAATAAACCCCACATTTGCCTACATTTTCTTCTCCTCCATCCTCTCCTGAAGCCATTTTCCCTTTAAAATGCCTTTTTTGTCTCCTCACCACCTCCTGCCTCTTTTATATACTTTAGTATTTTCTCAAACTCCTTCTCATAAATGTCTTGGGGTTTTTTTCCTTCTTTTTTCCCATTTTCCTTGAGATATTTCCCTATTTTCCTTCCTCGTAATTTTTTTTTACTCCAGTTTTCCTCGCGACCTATTGCCCTTCCCTAAAATAAATTAAAATCAAAATAATTTTAATCTCCCCGTCATTTTCCCCCCAATTTTTTCCCATTTTTCTTTAGCTCCTTTCCCTTCTTCGCTTTAGAATGTATATTTTTTTATATCTTTAATTCCTTTCCCCCCCTTCACTGTCTTCCAAGTGCTGTAATAATATTTATTTTTAATATATATTTGGTTCCAATACTTTTCCCCCCCTTTCAGAAACCGTTTTATTCCCGCCTTTTTTTTGAAAAGGAAAAAAAAAAGAGAACGGTTGGGGAGGCGGAGCCTTAAAATACCTGCCCTCGGCGAGCCCCGCCCCCATGGGGGCCCCGCCCCTTCGCGCAGCGGCTTGGCGGAAGCCAGGAATTCCATTCGCTCTCCGCCTGCGACTACGAGCCGGGCCGCGGGGCACGCCGGGAGTGGTCCGCCGCACGAGGAGACGCGGGAGCGCGCTTCCCGACCCTCTCGTGGCCAGACAGCCAGCATGGAGAGGGGCGGGGGCGTCCTGGCGGGGACGCGCCTGCTGCTGCTACTGCTGCTGCCTCTGCCGGGGCTGATGCTCTCGGACGCCCTCTGGGGGCCGAGCGCCTGGCATTGCAGCCTGTCGACGTCCTGCGAATGCGATTTCTGGCCTGATTTAACGGGTGAGGCTATGCAGCGGGTGGGCGGGCGGGGGTGTAGTGCTGAGCGCGGCCGCTGGGGGGCGCAGGGAAGCGAGTTCGAGTTCTACCCGCCCCCTCCCCATCCAGCTAACAGCCCTGCTAGGTAGGCTGGGATGAATAGAATAGCAATGAATAGAACAGCAATTATTTATTTTATTTATTTATCACATTTATATACCGCCCTTTTCCCGAAGGACTCAGGGCGGTTTACAGGGTGGTTAAAACAAAAAATACAAAAGTTAAAAACAGATTTTTAAAAAAATTATATCCGTCCCTGACCAAATAAAACCCCAGTTAAAATTAAAATTAAAATTCTCAGCCTGGGCCAGAGAGCTCGAAGAGCCAGGTCTTCAGGTCCTGGCAGAATGAACGGAGGTCGGGGGCAGTCTTCAGCTCCACTGGCAGCTGGTTCCAGACGGCAGGCGCCCCCACTGAGAAGGCCCTCCCCCTGGGTGTTACCCGCCGGCAATCTCTTACCGGTGGCACCCTGAGAAGACCCTCCCTGTGGGAGCGCACTGGACGAAGGGAGCTTGATGCTTTTTATATATATAAAAACACCAAGGTTGAAGACCCCATTCTACTGCCCCTGTCCTACCCTGCAGGGTTGTTGTGAGACACAAAGTGGTTCAATTTATGGGCTTTGTTTGGGGGGGGAGGGTCAACCCTAATTTTAAAGCCCAGGATCGGGCAAGAAAGTGGGGGGGGAGGAAATTGGGGTCACAGAAATAGCAGGAAGGGTGATACCAAGGGGCACTGGGCATCGTGGCATCGGACCTCGCCTTCTCAATACATATATGTGTGTATTTGTATGACTATTATTATTGTTGTTTTGTTATTATTAATTTTGGTCACGTTTACATAAGTGTATATTGGAGGTAAGTTACCCTTTTGAGAGCTGTATGCAATGAAATCTCATTTTAATGCATTAATGGACATTTAAAGTGACAATAAAGTTATTATTCTATTCCATTCCATTATTCTCTTCTCTTCTCCTCTATTCTATTCCATTCCATTTTTCTCTTCTTCTTTTCTATTCTATTCCATTCCCTTCTTATTCTCCTCTCCTCTCTTCTCTTCTCTCTTCCATTCCATTATTCTCTTCTCCTCTCTTCTATTCCATTTTCTTCTTATTCTCCTCTTCTCTTCTCTTTTCTCCTCTTCTCTATTCCATTCCATTCCATTCTTCTCTTCTCCTCTATTCTATTCCATTCCATTCTTCTTCTCCTTTTCTCTTCTCTTCTCCATTCCATCCCATTCTTCTTCTTTTTTCTATTCCACTCCATTCTATTCTTCTTCTCTTCTCTTCTCTTCTCTTCTCTTCTCTTCTCTTCTCTTCTCTTCTCTTCTCTCCTCTATTCTATTCTATTCTATACTCTCTTTTCTATTCTTATTCTTCGCCTTCTCTTTTTCCCCTCCCCAGGTCTCGAGTGCGAGTTAGCCGTGCGCCTGGTGGGGCAGCCTCTGGCCAGGCAGCTGGTCATCCAAAGCCTGAAGAAATTTGTGCAGGATCCCGAGCCCACCAAGCCCCTGATCCTCTCTTTCCACGGCTCGACGGGCACCGGCAAAACCTTCCTGAGCTCCTTGATGGCCCAGCGCCTCTTCCGGACGGGCCTCCGGAGCCGCTACATCCATCGCTTCTCTCCGTTGGTTCACTTTCCCCACGCTGACCACCTCCAGCAATACAAGGTAAGAGAGGCCGGGGTGGGTGGTGGTGGTGGTGGTGGTGGGTCTGTTCCTCACAAACCGCGTGCAAACGCGTTCCTTTTTTTAAAAATTTTTTTTCCTTCCGTGTGGCCGCGGAGCGGACGCGCCAGCCTTGCGAGGTGGGACTTTCGCCAAGCGGGACAGCCCTCCGATCTCCACCGTCGCTTGCTCTGCGGCCCGTTTGAGCCCTAGCAGGCTTGTCTGGTCGGTGGCCGGATCCCAGGTGAAGCCTGGGTGTGGATGATGGGATTTGGAGTTCCCTGCTTGGCTCATCCCGATCGGCAGTTTGTGAGCGTAGCTTTTCTTGGCCACCCTGTTCCAGTGTTGATTTCTCTCTCTCTCTCTCTCTCTCTCTCTCTCTCTCTCTCTCTCTCTCTCTCTCATTTTTTCCTTCTGCGTAGGACAACCTGAGAAGTTGGATCCAGGGCAACCTGACCCAGTGTAGCCGTTCTCTTTTCCTCTTCGACGAGATGGACGATCTGCACCCAGGCTTGATCGAGGTCATTGCGCCCTTCCTGGGACCTTCCTGGGTGGTGTTCGGGACCAACTATCGGAAAGCCATCTTCGTCTTTATCAGGTAACGAGGGCGGGGGGCGTTAAGACACAAGGCTGGGTGTCCAGAGTGAAAACGTGTGACAGCTAGTTAGAGAAATGAAACCTCTCCAGTTCTTCTGGTGTTTGTTGAGACAAAGAATAGAATAGAACTGAACAGAACAGAATAGATTGTAGAGTAAGCTAACTAGACTAGATTGTAGAATAGAATAGAATAGATTATAGGATAGAATAGGATAGGAAATAGAATAGAATAGAATAGAATAGAATAGAATAGAATAAATGGAATGGAATGGAATGGAATAGATGAATAGAATAGAATATAGAAATAGAATAGAATAGAATAGAATAGAATAGAATAGAATAGAATAGAATAGAATAGAATAGAATAGAATAGAATAGATGAATAGAATAGAATATAGAAATAGAATAGAATAGAATAGAATAGAATAGAATAGATGAATAGAATAGAATAGAATAGAATAGAATATGGAATAATAGAATAGAATAGAATAGAATAGAATAGAATAGAATAGAATAGAATAGAATAGAATAGAATAGAATAGAATAGAATAGAATAGAATATGGAATGTAAAATAGAATAGAATAGAATAGAATAGAAGAATGAAATAATTAGAATAGAATAGAATAGAATATAGAGTAGAGTAGACTAGAGTAGAATAGAATAGTAGAATTGAATAGAATAGGAATAGAATAGAATAGAATAGAATAGATGAATAGAATAGAGTAGACTAGAGTAGAATAGAATAGAAATAGAAATACAAATAAATAGAATAGAATAGAATAGAATAGAATAGAATAGAATAACAGAATTGGAAGGGACCTTGGAGGTCATCTAGTCCAACCCCCTGCTCAGGCAGGAAACCCCATACCATTTCAGACAAACAGCTGTCCAGTCTCTTCTTAAAAGCCTCCAGTGTTGGAGCATCCACCACTTCTGGAGGCAGGTTGTTCCACTGGTTAATTGTTCTAACTGTCAGGAAGTTCCTCCTTATTTCCAGGTTGCTTCTCTCCTCGACTAGTTTCCATCCATTGCTTCTTGTCCTTCGGGCGCTTTGGAGAAGAGCTTGACTCCCCTCTTCTTTGGGGCAGCCCCTGAGAGATTGGAAGACGGCTATCATGTCCTTCCTGGCCCTTCTCTTTGTTAAGACTAGACGTACCCAATTCCTGCAGCCGTTCTTTATACGTTTCAGCCTCCATCCCTCTAATCCTCTTTGTTGCTCTTCTCTGCACAAAGATGTATGGGAACTTTTCAAGGGCATTCTAACCGCGGCGAAGCAGGCGGTTCTCAAAACGAGAAGGTGTTTACGTGACCTCCGTGGACATCTGGGAGGTTCTCATTTTTAGATGTCTCGGGGTTTTAGAGTTAAGTTTTCCTTCACCTATATAGCAGGGGCCTCCAACCTTGCCAACTTTAAGTACTTGTGGACCTCAACTCCCAGAATTCCCCAAAGCTGCTTGGGGATTTCTGGGAGTTGAAGTCCACAAGTCTTAAAAGTTGGCAAGGTGGGAGGCCCCTGGCCTAAACCGTGTCGTGTATTCAATAAACCAGTAAGGTGTGGGAGAGGCAATCCTGCTGGGCTTCAGCTGCTCTCCTCTTGACCGTCTTAGCAATACGGGCGCGGAGCGGATTAACCGGATCGCTTTGGACCTCTGGCGGGAGCGCAGAGACCGCGAGGAGATCAGTCTTCGGGATCTGGAAGCGTCGATTTCGGAGGCCATCACTAAAGACCCACGAAGTGAGTTATCTTCGGAAGGAGAAAAAGAGGAACACTTTGGTGGGACCTTTGGGATCTAAAAAAACACCGATCCGCGGTGATTTGAGGGAGTCCTCGGCATACAACTCTGATGGACCCTGCCCGTTAGGGTCATAAAATGGGTCAGTCTCCTGCCCTGCCCAATTTCACTGTATTTTTTGTGGCGGCTCATGAAGCAAACATTGCCTTCGTAAGTATTGAACACAAATTAAATAATGGATGTCGACAAAAACATTGCAAAACACAGTCAATGTAAGTGCCGATGACTATGGGGGGAGGGGGGGGAGAGAAGGAGTGGGTGGAAACCCGACTACCAAAACTTTGGATCCGGCCTGTAAGTCCTAGCTTTTTCAGGTAGGTCGTATCTTCAGTCACTAAGCAATCAGTCATAAGTTGAAGACTATCTCTCTGCCTGTTTCTGCCTTCAGCAACCCAGTTTTGCCCGGTTTGGTAAAATTTGTGTGGCCAAGTTTAACCTTAACCCAAGTGGTTCTCAACTTGGGGTCAATTCACGTGACCGGACTTTGTTCGCTCAGCCATGTTTTGCAGTTACATTGACTGTCTTTTCCAACGGTTTTGTCGAAAACTCTCCCTTATTTGCGTTCGCGCTTAGGAGAAACGTTGTGAAAATTGAATTGCTCAATCAATCAGTTAGGATAGAGCTGGAAGGGATCTTGGAGGTCCTCTAGTCCAGCCCCCAGCTCAAGCAGAACCTATTCCATCTCAAACAAGTGACTGTCCTGTCTCTTCTTAAAAGCCTCCAGTGATGGAGCGCCCACAACGTCTGGTGGCAAGCAGTTCCAGTGGTTAATTGTCCTCGCTGTCAGGAAATTTCTCCTTAATTCCAGGTTGCTTGTCTCATGAAATAGAATAGAATAAAATAGAATAGAATAGAATAGAATAGAATAGAATAGAATAGAATAGAATAGAATGAAATAGAAATAGAAAATAAGGAATAGAATAGAATAGAATAGAAATAGAAAATAAGGAATAGAATAGAATAGAATAGAATAGAATAGAATAGAATAGAATAGAATAGAATTAATGGAATGGGGAATAGAATCTGGAAGGGACCTTGGAGGTCTTCTAGTCCAGCCCCCTGCTCAAGCAGGAGAACCTATTCCATCTCAGACAAGTATCTGCCCAGTCTCTTCTTAAAAGCCTCCAGTGATGGAGCGCCCACAACTTCGGGTGGCAAGCTGTTCCAGTAGTTAATTGTCCTCACTGTCAGGAAGTTTCTCTTTAATTCCAGGCTGCTGCTTCTCCTTGATTAGTTTCCATCCATTGCTTCTTGTCTTGCCTTCTGGTGCTTTGGAAAATAAATTGAACCCCCCCTCCTCTTCTTTCTGGCAGCCCCTCAAATACCGGAATCCTGCTATCATGCCCACCCCCAGTCCTTCTTTTCTCTAGACTGGCCATTCCCAAATCCTGCAGCCGTTCTCCACAGATCCTTGGGGAGGCAGGGGGGTGCACAATGTCATCACGCGGAGTCTGCAATGTCATGATTTGAAATCTTGAATTAAGTCTTCGGGGGGGGGGGTTGTCCGTGGCCACAAAAGGTATTTAAAGGGGATCCCGCGGTAGAGAAAAGGTTTAAGAACCACTGCCTTAATCAAACCGGCTTCGAAGCAAACATAGGTAACGTAGAAATTCCTGCCTGTAACAGTTAATTTCACCCTTGTCCTTTTTTTTTTTTCCTCGTCTCTTTCAGACGGATTCTGGAAATCCGGGATCTTTGAGCAAAACCTGATCGACGTCTTGGTGCCCTTCCTCCCCCTGCGACAGCACCACGTGAAGCAGTGCGTGGTCAACGAGATGGCCGGCCAGGGTCTTCCCCTTCGGCCGGAGGTCGTGGACAGGGTAGCCGGCAGTTTTTCCTACTTCCCCGAGGAGGAAAAAATCTTCTCCTCCACCGGATGCAAAACTGTATCTTCCCGCATCCCGTTTTTCCTATGACCTCTTCGGAGACGTTTGCCCCCCCTCCCGGTTTCCGGAATGGAGTTTTACGGTTTTCTTCCGAGCGATGAGCCTTCCTGGGTTCCGAAAAAGTCACTCGGAAGGACCAAGGGCCGGTTTTTTTTAAAAGGCAAGGAATGATGATGGCTCGATCAAACATGACCAGGCCCCCTTGCGACTTGGACCCGAAATCCGGCTTTTTAAAAAAACTCTTGAAGGAGAAGAGGATTCCGTGGGGAATCTTGCCTGGCTTTTAAAACCCTGTCTCTCGGATGTTTTGCAAATTCCTGCCGTTAGTGCCGTCGAATTAATTTGTGTGTGTGTTTTTTTCCCCCCCTACACGGTCTTAAAATCCTACCTCTCAAGTCAAAGGATGAATCTGGGGCACCCTATGATTTTTTTTCCCCCTTTTAATCCAATAAGATGTATTTTACAATTCTAATTCAGGGATGGGTGTGTGTGTGTGTGTGTGTGTTTTTCAGGGCATTCTCTGTTGTGTCAACCAGAACTTGACGGACTGAGATGTGGCTTGTTGCAACAAGTTACACAAAAATGCAGCTACTTTTAAAAGACTTCACAGAGCGAGAGACTGTTTTTCTTGGAGGTTTTGAGGAAACATCAGCCAAAGAGAGTATTTCTTCTCTCTCTCTCTCTCTCTCTCTCTCTTTCTTTTTTTTCTGTTCTTTTTGGTGCAGAACAACAGACTTGAACAACTAAGAGACTCCGAATAATATATTGCAATCCGCTCAGCGTTGAGTGCTGCTAGTTTTAAAAAGCGGGGAAGGTTAGAAATAGTGATAATTTTGGGGGGGGTTGTTGTTTTATCACGGAAATGGATGGCGTCTGAACAAAACCTTTGGGAGACGTACCAGCCCGATTCAAATCCGTGGCCCACAAAAATGTGGGTCCTTCTCTAGAGAAGATGGAGGAAGCCTTTGGAAAAGTAGAGTCTCAGAGCTGCAGGGAGAAAAAAAATACTTTGACGGCCCCTTCTTATCCTGAGTTTCTTGCTGAACTGGGCAAACAATAAATGTGAAAAACCTGGAGGTACCTCAAGGTCTTCAAAAGGTTGCTTTATTTAAATAATAATAATAATAATAATAAAACAACAGGAAAGGCACGACTTTGTAAAGTCTTTTCCAAAGTCTAGAAAAAAACTCGCAAAAGAAATAAGCTGCAAATTGCCAGTCCTTCTTTGTGGATCCTTGCAAACCCAAGAAGAAATCGCGAGGGGGAATAAATCCTGGTGCTAATTGCATCATCCCACTGGGTACCTTTTGCTATGTGGGTCTGCCAAAAGTCACTCTGAGACCCGAAGGGGAGAAAGGGTGGCATCACCCCAACCTTTTCCAAGATTTGGGGGTCCCGGTTACAGAAACGAAGCCTCTAGCCAAGCAAAATCCGGCAAAGGGATCCTACATTTTTTTTTAACGGTGAATCCAGATAGTTAAAAGTTGTGTGGGGTTGTTGTTGTTTTGTTGTTTTTTAGCAGGCGAGCTCAAAATGACTGGGAGAAACCCTGTGTGACTCGCTAGAAATTCAGGATATTTGGGGGAGGTTTCCGTCCCAAGGGCGGTGCTTCAGATGGGCCTAAAACTGACCCGACGCCGCCTTAAATTTTTCTCCAGCAGAACGGCTCCTTGGGGCATTGCTTGGGGGGCAAGCGAGGGCAGGGGTCTATCCAGACGGTTTTGGATTCCAGAGTCGGCTTATTTTGACACGCTTCCTTCAGCTCTTCGTCGGCCTGCGAGACACACCGGATAATTCGATAATTCCCGCTTTCCACCGCTTGACAACTTAGCGGTAGCGAAGTTGAGTTTGTTGGCCTCTTGCCTTTCGAAATGGGGCAGCCTCCGGGCAGACCTAAACTCCATTTCTTCTCTGACTTGAGAGAGTGGGAAGGGACCTTGGAGGTCATCTAGTCCAACCCCCTGCCGAGACAGGAGGCCTCATCACCCCAGACAAATCTGTTCCGTTTGGGAGCTGGGGTGAGATGGAAGGAACTGGTCCTCGCCCCTGGGGGTGGAGGGTCCTAAAAATTACAGCCAGCCCGTTTGTCTGAAGTGGTATAGGGTTTCCTGGCTGATCAGGGGTGGTGGGCTAGACTAGAAGACCTCCAAGGTCCCTTCCAACTGTTATTCTGTTAAAACAGGCCAACTGCGAAGCCCATTGCAACAAAAATCGTTAAAAAGAAACACAAAGCAATGGGTCAGGTGATCGTTTGGATTAAAATGCATCCAAATATACCAAATAATACACAAAAAGCCTTTTCCAGAGGAAGGAAAGTTCCTTTTGCGGTGTTCTGAAAGAGAACAAAGAGCTGGATAAAAGACTAAACACCACCACATCTTTTCCGACCCAGAGCTGTTTTCTTATTAGCTATATCTGTGACCTTCTGCAACCTGTTAGTGGTTCTGAGATAGCTATGAAAATCCAAAAGCCACCCTACTGCTGCCAGATTACAGGAGGGAAGGGCGTCATATAAATTTAATAAAAACAAATAAAAAAAATGAAATATCCTGTTTTCCTTCCCGGAGGCAGAGATACCTGGTGCGACTTTTGCTGACATTCGGCCAGTCTCTTCTGCAGCTTTTTTTCTTCAGAAACCTCCTCCTCCTCCTCCTTCTTCTTGGTTGCCGACGCCTCGTCCTTCTGTTGGTCCTCGATCTGAACGTACACGTTGGTTGGGAGTTCGGATCCTGACGATTTCAGAGGCCTGGAAGAAGGTGGAAAGGCAGAGAGAGAGAGAGAATGAGAAAGAGAGACACAGACAGGAGAGAATGAGAGAGAAAAGAGAACAAGAGAGAGAGAATCATCATCATCATCATTATTATTATTATTATTATTATTATTATTATTATTATTATTATTATTATTATTAATTTTATTTGCATACCGCCCTTCTCCCGAAGGACTCAGGGCGGGGAACAGGGCAATACATATTAAAAAAACAAGATACAAAAATTAAATACGATTAAACAAAATGCCCACGAATAAGTTAAAACACATTAAAAAGTAGGTTAAAACAGATTAATAAAACCCAACCCCATCCCATCAGGCCAGGCCAGCTTGTTCGAAAAGGTAGGTTTTGAGATCGCGCCGGAAGTAGCGGAGGTCAGGCGCCATCCGGAGCTCGACCGGAAGATGGTTCCATAAGTCCGGTGCACCCACAGAGAACGCCCTCCCCCTGGGGGCCACCAGTCGGCATTCTTTGACCGGTGGCACCCTGAGGAGACCCTCTCTGTGGGAGCGTATTGCGCGGAGGGAAGTTGACGCTGGCCGCAGGTGCTCCCCAAGGTATTCCGGACCCATGCCATGTAGGGCTTTGTAGGTCATTACCAACACCTTGAACCTCACCCGGAAGGCAACTGGAAGCCAATGCAGCTCGCGGAGCAGAGGTGTGACATGGGAGTGTCGGGAAACTCCCAACACAACTCTCGCGGCTGCATTCTGTACCAGCTGGAGCCTCCGTGTGGTCTTCAAGGGTAGCCCCATGTAGAGAGCGTTGCAGTAGTCCAGACGAGAGGTCACGAGGGCGTGAGTGACCGTACGTAAGGCATCCCGGTCTAGATAGGGCCGCAACTGGCGCACCAGGCGAACCTGGGCGAAGGGCGAGAGAACAAGAGAACGAAAGAGCCAAGAGAGAACGAGAGGAGAAGAAGAAAGAAGGGCAAAAGAAAGAGGAAAGAGGAAGGAAGGAAGGAGAACGAGAAAAGAGGATGAGAGAAAGGAGAGAACAAGAAAGGGGCAAAAGAGAGGAAGGAGAATGAGAGAGGAGAAAAAGAATGAGGAGAGAACAAGAAAGGGGCAAAAGGAAGGAAGGAGAAAAAGGAAGGAGAACGAGAAAGGAGAGAAAGAAAATGAGGGGAAAGAGGAGAGAACGGAGAGCGAGAAAGGGGAGAGAGAATGAGAGGAAAGAGAAAACGCGAGAGTGAGAAAGGAAAGAAAGGAGAGAAAGAAAGTGAGAGAGGATGAGAGAGGAGAAAGAGAACGAGATAGAAGGGAAAGAGGAGAGAACGAGAGACAGAACAAGAGACAGAGGGCGGACTCTGCCAAGCACCCTGAAATTTATCCTCGTTTTGTATCGGCCGGATCTTATTGATTGGGCTGCTCTTAATTAAGGGATGCCGGTGCTGAAAAAGAATGCAAGGGACTTGAGGTTGCCCAGAAACAAACGGGGCCCGTGCTTGTGCGTGCGTGTGTGTGTGTGTAAATCTCCAGCCCTGCAGACTACAACTCCCATCTGCTCTGGCGCGGTTGCCGGATTTACCGGCCCGAAAGCCGAAAGGCAGGAAAGAGATGGGTCCCACCATCTCCTCCCCCCTCCCCACAAACACCGGCTTTAAAAAAAAAAATCTTGCTTGGTGGCAACGGAGGAGGAGGGCAACGAGATTGGTTTGAGCGACCCCCCCCCTAAACATGTCTGCTCCCCCGCTCCCCCGAAATGCGATCAAGCTGCCCGTGGTTTCGATTCCACACCCCTGCAAAGGCTTCCCCCCCGCGGGGAAAGCTTTCAGCTTTCGATCCAGAAGAGTTTTGGTGAAATCGCCAACTTTGCTGTTGAGGAGGGACTCTGCGCTCTCTCCGGGAAACAGGTTACCCATCAGGGTCCGGACCTGGAATTCAAAAATAAATCACTTTTTTAAAAAAAAAATATATGAAAAACTATACTCGAAATGGAGAAGCTTCTATTTGTGGAGATATCCCCACAAATTTGGGGTTTGTTTTTTTTTTCCTTCAGCGTACAGTGTTTCTTACTTCGTACTGCTTTTAAGTGCTGGGACTTCAACTCCCGGAAAGCTTAAGGTGGGTGGACTTCAACTCCCAGAATTCCCCAGCCAGCATGCTTGAAAATGGGGGGGACTTCGACTCCCAGAAGCCTTAAGGTGTCTGGATTTCATCTCCCAGATTTTCCCCAGCCAGCACGCTTGAAGATGGGGGGACTTCAAGTCCCAGAAGCCTTAAGGTGTCTGGATTTCATCTCCCAGAATTCCCCAGCCAGCACGGTTGAAGATGGGGGGACTTCAAGTCCCAGAAGCCTTAAGGTGTCTGGATTTCATCTCCCAGAATTCCCCAGCCAGCACGGTTGAAGATGGGGGGACTTCAAGTCCCAGAAGCCTTAAGGTGTCTGGATTTCATCTCCCAGAATTCCCCAGCCCGCACGCTTGAAAATGGGGGGGACTTCGACTCCTAGAAGCCTTAAGGTGTCTGGATTTCATCTCCCAGAATTCCCCAGCCAGCACGCTTGAAGATGGGGGGACTTCAAGTCCCAGAAGCCTTAAGGTGTCTGGATTTCATCTCCCAGAATTCCCCAGCCCGCACGCTTGAAAATGGGGGGACTTCGACTCCTAGAAGCCTTAAGGTGCCTGGATTCCATCTCCCAGAATTCCCCAGCCAGCACGCTTGAAGATGGGGGGACTTCAAGTCCCAGAAGCCTTAAGGTGTCTGGATTTCATCTCCCAGAAATCCCCAGCCAGCACGCTTGAAGATGGGGGGACTTCAAGTCCCAGAAGCCTTAAAGTGTCTGGATTTCATCTCCCAGAATTCCCCAGCCAGCACGCTTAAAGATGGGTGGGCTTCAACTCCCAGAATTGGTACCCTCTTAAAAGTTGTTGGGATTGAGAAACTGGCAGAGAAGGACGAGAAAAATTAAGCCATCCTAAACATTCAGCCCCCGAATTGGTGGCCATCCATCTGGGGTCAGAGGTGAATCAAGACCCTGCAAGAGGTGGCTGGTCACAGACAGGTAAGTCCTCGACTTACGCCAGTTCATTTAATGACCGCTCACGGTTACAACGGCACTGGGAAAAGCGTCTTAGGACCCCTTTTCAGCCTTAAGACCGTCGCAGCGTCTCCGTGGCCGCGGGATCAAAATTCAGACGCTTGGCCGCTGACTCGCATTTACGACGGGGTCAGCAGCGTCCCGGGGTCAGGTGATCGCCTTTCGCCACCTTCTGACAAGCAATGGGGGAACCGGATATAAACTTGAACAGCCGTGTGTCACTAGTTTAGCAAGTGCAGTGACCGACTTAACAAACTGGGGCAAAAGTCACTTAAGAAATGTCTCGCTTGGCAACGGAAACTTGGGGCTCCGGCGTGGTCGTAAGTGGAGGACGGCACGCGCTCACCTCTTCCTTGCTGGGGTTCAGCAACAGGGCGCTGATCATGTCTTCCTTTGCTCCCATGAACTCTTGCAGGAACACCCGTGTCTTTGCCCTGTTCAGATAATACTTCACTTCCCACGGGTCATTCTCCACTGCGGAGGAGAAGTGCGTTTCAGCCTGCAGATACAGCCTGAAAAACACACACACACACACACACACAAACACAGGAAGGTCAATAAATGCATGAATCTCGGTCCCGCTTGTCTGTTTTACGGGACTGTTGCAAAAAAAACCCCAAACAAACCAAAAACCCAGACAACCGAGGGGAATAAAATTGGGATGACCAGGCCCTCCAGATGATCTACTACAGGGATCATCTTACAGGTCAAGCGTTTCCCCCTCCAGGGAAATCTTGCCCCGGGTCCTCCGACAGATCCCGGCCTACTTTCTGCGGAAGTCTTGCAATCCGGTCTCGTTGGAGAGCCAAGCGATGCGCCGGCGGAGTTTGGGGTCTAAAGGACGCAGCTCTAAAGCCTGTTGGTAATCCGCCATGGCAAAATTCAGCTGGCCCAATTTCAGAAAACAGTCTGCAGAGAGGGAGAGAGAGAGAAGAGAAAAAGAGAGAGAGAGAGAGAGAGAGGAGAGAGAGAAAGAGAGGAGAAAGAGAAGAGAGAGAAGAAAGAGAGAGAGAAGAGGAGAAAGAGAAGAGAAAGAGGAGAAAGAGAGAGGAGACAAAGAGGAGACAGAGAGGAGAGAGAGAAAAGAGAGAGAGAGGAGAGAGAGGAGAGGAGAGAGAAAGAGAAGAGAAACAGAAGAGAGAAGAAAGAGAGAGAGGAGAAAGAGAAGAGAAAGAGGAGAAAGAGAGAGAGGAGAGAGACAGAGAGAGACAGAGAGGAGAGAGAGAGAGAGAAAGGAGAGAGAGAAGAGAAAGAGAGGAGAAAGAGAGAGAGAGAGGAGAGAGAGAGGAAAGAGAGAGAGAGGAGAAAGAGAAGAGAGAGAGGAGAGAGAGAGAGAGAAAGGAGAGAGAGAAGAGAAAGAGAGGAGACAGAGAGAGAAAGAGGAAAGAGAGAGAGAAGAGAGAGAGAAGAGAGAAAGAGGAAAGAGAGAGGAGAGAAAGAGAGGAGAAAGAGAAAGAGAGGGGAGAGAGAGGAGAGAGAGGAGAAAGAGAAGAGAGAGAGGAGAGGAGAGAGAAAGAGAGGAGACAGAGAGAGAAAGAGGAAAGAGAGAGAGAAGAGAGAGAGAAGAGAGAAAGAGGAAAGAGAGAGGAGAGAAAGAGAGGAGAAAGAGAAAGAGAGGGGAGAGAGAGGAGAGAGAGGAGAAAGAGAGAGAGAGAGAGGAGAGAAAGAGAAGAGAAAGAGAGGAGAGAGAGAGGAGAAAGAGAGAGAGAGAGAAGAGACAGAGAAGAGAGAGAGAGAGAGAGAGAGAGGGGAGAAAAAGAGAGAGGAGAAAGAGACAGAGAGAGAGAGAGAAGAGAGAAAGAGGAAAGAGAGAGGAGAGAAAGAGAAGAGAAAGAGAGGAGAGAGAGAGGAGAAAGAGAGAGAGAGAAGAGACAGAGAAGAGAGAGAGAGAGAGAGAGAGAGAGAGAGAAGACAGAGAGGAGAGAGAAAGAGGAGAGAGAGAGAATCCATCAGCAGGCAAATGGGAATGGCTGTCAGGCCCAAAGAACCAAGAACGAAGCGCAAGTAGTTTATTGTCATTCGCCTACAGACAGAATCTTGCCAGGCTAAAGCAGTGCTCTGCATAACTACAGAGAGACTCTGTGAGTTGCTGGGGAAGGGTCCATCCTTGCCTTCTTCCTGCCCACCAGACATTCCCCCTCCCTGCATGCAACCATACATCTAATAAAGGAGAATATTTGTAGTTCAGGGTTGAAATGCGGGGCCCTTGGTGCTCTCTGAGCTGGGTGGTTTTCTTGCAGATGTTTCATGACCCAACTAGCTAACACCATCAGTGCTAGAAGGTTGGGTGCGAGGAGGAGGAGGAGGAGGAGGAAGAAGAGGAGTTCTCTGAGCTTGCTGGTTTTCTTGCAAAGGTTTCATAACCCAAGCTAGGTATCAGCAAGCACTGATCTTACTTAGTTGGGTAAGAGCCTTGGTGGAGCAGTGGGCTAATGCCTCCTTAAGTCACACCAGCTGCCTGCAATTAGTGCAGGTTCGAGTCCCACCAGGCTCAAGGTTGACTCAGCCTTCCATCCTTCACAGGTAGGTAAAATGAGGACCCAGATTGTTGGGGGCAATTAAGCTGACTTTGTAATAATGCCGCTGGGGTGTGTGTGAAAGCCCTAATAAGCAGGCATATACATAGAATGAAGGCTACTGCTAAGCTTGTGCCCTGAGTCTTCAGAGAAGGGCGGGATATAAATGGAATTAAAATAAAAATAAAATAAAAATAATGGAAGATCTGCAAGAAAACCACAAGGACCCCACAATCCTCCTCCTCCTCTTCTCTTGCAGATGTTTCATGACCCAACTAGCTGACATCATCAGAGCTAGCAGGGGGTGGGGTTTGCTCTCTCTACTAGCACTTGCCATTCCTTTCCAACACTGATGATGTTCCCTAGTTGGGTCATGAAACGTCTGCAAGAAAGCCACCCAGCAAAGAGAGCACCAAGGACCCCACAGTCCTCCTCTTCCTCCTCCTCCTCCCTGCAAACCCCCCTCCTCCTAACACTGATGATGTTACCTAACTGGGCCGCGAAACGTCTGCCCGAAAAAAAGCCACCCAGCTCAGAGAGCACCAAGGGCCCCCTCAGTCATAGACCTGGAGACCTTGTGCCTGCCCCCTTCCCCTCCCAAACACCACACCTTGTGCTTTTTCTCCGCAGAGACCACCAGAGGCAGGAGGTGACGGCGGGAAAGCCGAGACGCCTCCTTCACCTACCCCCTCGGTTAATGTAGAGGCCGAATTCGTTTTTCTCCCCTGTGATGGCTTTGTTCAGCAGCAGCACCGCCTCTTCGTAGCAGCCCTTGTAGTAACAGTGGACGGCAAAGTCGTTGTAGCTCAGCAGGACCTGCTTCTCGGCCTCACGCCGCACCTCGCTGGCCTCATCCGCTCGGCACAGCTCGACGGCTTTCAGGTAGTCATCGATGGCCGCGCTGAAGTCCTTCAGCCTGCGGAGGAGGGTGCCTCTTGCAGGATTGAGGGAGGAAAGCAAAGCGACAGAGGTGAATCCAGGGCGTTGGCAATGATTAACTGGGAGAGGGATCTCGGAGTCCTAGTGGACGGTCCCTTAAAGAGGAGCCAGCGGTGTGCGGCGGCTGAAAAATCCTACTAGGTTTTATTTGCCAGCTAGGTCTTATTTTCAGTGTCAAGTTTCCGATGTATGGGCTTTTCAAATGACTCTGAGGCATTGTTGTTGTTGTTATTATTATTATTGTTGTTGTTGTTGTTGTTATTATTATTATTATTATTATTATTATTATTATTATTATTATTATTATTATTATTTAAATTTGTATACTGCCCTTCTCCCGAGGGACTCAGGGCGGTGAACAGGGCACATATAAATAGAAAATACAAAAATTAAAAAAGAATTAAATAATCGCCCAGATAAAACAATAACAATATAAAAACCCATTAAAAACCCTAACCAGCCAACACCGACTGCGAGCGTCCCAGGAGATAGGAGGAGAACCACCGAAGAACTGGGCCTCCCACTCCCAGTCCCGTGAGACGCTGCAGCAGGATACCATGGTCGATGGTATCGAAAGCCGCCGAGAGGTCTAATAGGACTAGGACAGAGGAATATCCCCTATCCCGAGCCCTCTAGAGATCATTCACCAGCGCGACCAATGCCGTCTCCGTGCTGTACCCGGGCCTGAAACCCAATTGGGACGGGTCTAGATAATCCGCTTCATCTAGAACCAGGGGGAGCTGATGCGCCACCACACTCTCAACAACCTTCGCAAGAAAGCGAAGGTTGGAGACCGGACGAAAGTTATTCAACACAGCTGGGTCCAGGTCCCTTAAAAGTCCTTTATTTAGCCTAATACACCGGCAAATGCTTGCTCGAAGGAAGCTGGAATCTGAAATCTCCGCCCCTTGCACAATATATTAAAACCCAATTCTCCACCTTTCTAATTTTGTCATTAATCCTATTCTCCAATTAATTTAAAGAATCCGTTTCCCTTCCTTCCCTTAGAAGACCTGCCAATCTTCTTAGTTAGAGAGATGGCCTTGAAGGTGCCATCCTACTCATCTCCCCCCTCCTAACTTGAAACTAAAACAAGACACAAGTCTTAAAGCAATACACAAGTTTAACATGTGAAATAGCTACTTCTTCATCTCTTGTCAAGCAAGAACATTCGATGTGAGCAGCGCTGACATCCGGGGAAACACGGTCTGTGGCTAGGCATATATTTGCTGGCGCTTGATTTAAACGACGTTTGCGTCTCGGTGATCGCATGAGTGCTGCAGATGGCATATGCCAAATGAATAAAATAAATTATGATTTCTGCCCTGGGTGAGGGAAAACCCCAAGCCCAGAAACCCGACTTCAGTGGGTTAAGAGGGGTAAGAGTTCTCACAAGAGGTGCTTTTGAGCTACAATATGCGGTTCCAATCTGTTCTCCATCCCAACGTTCCTCTCTTTAATTTACACCTTCTGCGGAATGGAGGGACGGGGTCCCCCAGCGCCCAAACAGCCAGCCACACCTGAGGGAATGGACCAGGGAGACGCAGGTACCTGAAAAGGAAGTATTTTTCATCCAAGGGGTTGTAACTGATGGCTTGGTTGATCTTCAGCAAAGCCCCCTTCAGGTTGCCTTTGATAGCCAAGGTCACCGCAAAGTCTTTAGATCTCTCCGCCTCCTTGGTCATCTTCTTCAGCAGAAGCTGGGCTTCGACGTGGCCTGGATCCAACGCGAGGGCCTCTTGGATGTTGCAGAAACAGCAGCTTGCCTTGGAGGGGGGAAAAGCAGACTGTCTGAATCCATTTATATCGCATTCATAAACGTATGTTTAAAACATCATTCCCCCCTCCCATGGATTCTGCCAACTCCCGAGGAAGGAGGAGCGGATGTGGATTCAGCCTGCCTTAGGTTATTTCAAAGACCAAGGGAAACCTTTTGAACTGGGGGAACAAAGGGGAGGGTTGGGGAAGAAGGCATCTGACCTTTGTCTCCATTTGAATCTGTACAGGAAGAAGGCAATAACCGTAAAAGATCCGAAGTTCCCTTTTTCCCACGAAAGGGATGAAAGTGATGACACGAAGTAAATGATGGGGGGCTGACCAAATGGGGTTGAGGGCATGGGGTGGTCAATAGTCTACAGAGAGCCTCCATCGTCCAGGTCATGGTTGTCCCAAAGGTGCCTTTTCAGGAGGCAACTGGACTTTGTTTTATCCTTGAAGACGTCTCGCTTCTCATCCCAGAAGCTTCTTCAGTTCTTCAGGAGGCAACTGGGCTTTCCTTGGTTTTCCCTGAAGACGTTTCGCTTCTCATCCAAGAAGCTTCTTCAGCTCTGACTGGAGGGTGGGGAACGGGAGGATTTATAAGTGCCAAGTGGCCTCAGTGACTCTGTAAAAGGAGGCAAATGACCAGCTCTGTCTGCAAGGAGTATAAATCTTCCCATTCCCCACCGTCCAGTCAGAGTTGAAGAAGCTTCTTGGACGAGAAGCAAAACCTCTTCAAAGAAAAACAAGAAAGTCCAGTTGACTCCTGAAAAAAGCAGCTTTGGAACATGTGGTGGTTAAAGGAATTCAACTTCCTCCGATGCCAGCTGGAGAAGAGGAGAGGAGAGGAGAGGAGAGGAGAGGAGAGAAGAGAAGAGAAGAGAAGAGAAGAGAAGAGAAGAGAAGAGAAGAGAAGAGAAGAGAAGAGAAGAGAAGAGAAGAGAGGAGAAGGAATAGAATAGAATAGAATAGAATAGAATAGAATAGAATAGAATAGAATAGAATAGAATAGAATAGAATAGAATAGAATAGAATAACTTTATAGCCACTTTAAATGTACATATAAGGACTCCCTGTGTGTAATTAATGGGTGGCTGAGAGAAAGTTTCTCAAAGAATAATCAGGTTGTTTTTTTTCACCTTCCCAAAGTATTCGAAGAGACGAGCCCTCAGGACAAAGAGATCAGCGTTGTTCTTCTCAAGTTCCACCTCCTCATTGACCATCTGAAGGCAATCGTTGAATCGGTTCATCGCAGCCAGGCAGGCAATGCTGGTGGGGGAAAGGAGACTTTTAAGGTTTTACTTATGTTCAGAAAAGATTCTGACAGGCCCCCTAATCCTTCCAAGTTGTTGTTGTTGTTGTTCTTCTTCTTCTTCTTCTTCTTCTTCTTCTTCTTCTTCTTCTTCTTCTTCTTCTTCTTCTTCTTCTTCTTCTTCTTCTTCTTCTTCTTTTCTTCTCCTCCTCCTCCTCCTCCTCCTCCTTCCTCTTCTTCTCCCCCTCCCCCTCCCTCTCCCTCTCCTCCTCCTTTTTGCAACAACTCTAACCCCTTGCTTACCTCCTTATGCGATAAAGCGTGTTCTGAGGCTGGAGCTCGCAGGCGTGAGTGAAGGAGTGGAGAGCATCCAGATAAACCTTCTGCTCGTACAGAGACTGGCCCTGGGGAGGGAAGGGATAATGGGCCCTGTAAGGACCAGGTTGCAGGAAAATGGCCCTTCCAGTTTCCTCCCATCCATGCAGAAGTCTCAGTGCCTTTATTATTCAGCCAGGTGAGATAGTGCTGGAAAGGGGAAAGGAGGGAGGGGAGGGGAGGGAAGGGAAGGAGGGAGGGAAGGAGGAGAAAAAAGGAGGGAGGGAGGGAGGAAGGAAGGAAAGAAGGAAAAGGAAGGGAGGGAGGAAGGGAGGGAGGGAGGAAGGGAGGGAGGGAGGGGGAAGCAGAAGGGGGAAGGGAAGGCAGGCAGACAGGAAGAGAGGACGGTGACAGCCCTTTCCACAAATATCCTCAACTCCACCTGTATGAAGACAATGAAGGCCAGCCGTTCTCGGATCTCCTCCTTCGGCGATAGCCGATAGACCTTCCGAAGGTGCATGGCGGCAGACTGGAAGTCACACAGCTGGAGAAACGCTTCCGCTTTCTTCTCGTAAAGTTCTGCCTAGGGAGAAGAAGCCACCATGGCCTTCAGAAGCTCCTCGGTGTAGTTGGTCCAGCCTGGGGCATTCTGGGGAGTTGTAACCCACACCTCTTAAAAGCTGCCAAAGGTGTTGAGAAACACTGGCCTAGCCTCGGCTTCTCTCCCGGCGGGTGAATTCTCAGAATGGACGGGAAATTCCATCCCAGCAGGAGAACCAAGGCCTCGCCCATCACTGAGAAGGCCACGCGTGGATCTTTATTGTTTTTATACACACACACACACACACACACACACACACAGAGAGTCTCCATTTAATTCTTTGCTAGCAATCCAAAAATTTACACAAATATCAGCTGTCACTGTTGTGACTACAGCCTGTTGATGGCCTTGGGTTAGGCTGAAACAGGTAATAAGATTTGCCCCGTGTTTGGGGACTAGCAAGGTATTCTAAATACTTAACAAACACTTAACGTATATGTGTGTGTGTGTGTGTGTGTGTGTGTGTAAATTTTTTGGTTTGCTAACAAAGAGACACCGATATGATCATTTCAAACTTATCATATCGGTCTCCCTTTATTCTTTGTTAGCAAGCCAAAAAATTTACACAAATATGAGCTGCCACTGCTGTGGCTACTGCCTGTAGATGGCCTTGGGCTAGCTAGGCTGAAACAGGAAATAAGATTTGCCCCGTGTCTGGGACTAAGCAAGTGTATTCTGAATGCTTAACAAACATTTAACACACACACACACACACACACACACACACACACACACACACACAATTTATTTATTTATTTTAATCCCATTTGTATCCCGCCCTTCTCCGAAGACTCAGGGCGGCTTACAATCTAAAGCACAATGTGCTTAGCAATGTAAGTATGTATGTATGTATGTATGTATGTATGTATGTATGTATGTATATATGTATAAAATCTCCATCCCCACATCTACCTTGTTGGGATCCAGATTCAGAGCCTTGGTGTAGCAAGTGATGGCTTTCTCCCATTCCCCTTGGGAGAAGTAAAGCTGACCTTCCTGGCAACTAAAAATAAAAAATAAATAAAAAGGAAATCAGAGCTGTTGGGACCAGAGGCCCATCCTCCTCATCTCTGCCAGCCCCGAAGCATCTTTAAACATTTGGAAGAATTAAAGACCAACCATTTGCCCATCCAGACAGAAACATTCAATTTTCTCTTTAGACAAGGGGAAGATTATAAAAGGGAATAAGCATCGCTTCTTTCTCTTTCGGTTACTCCTGCCTAGATCCTCTTTGGGCCGATGGGAAGCCCAAATTATTGTTGTTATTATTATTGGTCTGTCGCACAGGTCGTCAGATGTTCAGACTAACCATCGAGTCCTTTCCAAAGTCTCACATCCATAAAAAAAAAGAAGCAATAGCAAGGAAGATTAAACAAAGCGACAGTTAAAAAAAAGAATAATAAAATAACCAAGGAAAAACAAGATGAAGAAAATAAGGAAAATAGATCGATATGATTAGTAAAAAAAAAGGCACAAACAAATGCTACAAGCCTATTTGTTCACCACCCCAAGACACAATTGCCTTCATTAATACAAACCTCACCCAGTTTTAAGCTAAGCTTTAAAAATTAAAGCAAATTATGGATTATTCACTTATCCTCATTTATTGTGTTTTAGGGAAGAGACAGTTAACACTTAAAGGTAAAAGGTAAAGGTTCCCTCGCACATGCGTGCTAGTCGTTTCCGACTCTAGGGGCCGGTGCTCATCTCCGTTTCAAAGCCGAAGAGCCAGCACTTGTCCGAGGACGTCTCCGTGGTCATGTGGCCGGCATGACTAGACGCCAAAGGTGCACGGAACGCTGTTACCTTCCCACCGGAGTGGTCCCTATTTTTCTACTTCTATTTTTACGTGCTTTCGAACTGCTAGGTTGGCAGAAGCTGGGACAAGTAAGAGGCGCTCACTCTGCTACGTGGCACTTGGGATTCGACCCGCCATACTGCCGACCTTCTGATGGACAAGCTCAGCGTCCCAACCCACTGAGCCACCGCGTCCCTTAGTTAACACTTACTGCTCATCTATTTTCCTCTTCAAAATGCTTTCAAAATCTCCTGCTCTCTGGGGGTTTTTAACCTTCATCAAAGTCTTTGTGGGTCCAAAAATACGAGTGATGGCTTTTTCCTTGGATTCCTGAAGCTTTTCTTCAGTGACAGCCGTGGGGAAGAGTGTCAGAACAACAGTTGACATCTTCACCTCCTGTAAGAGTAGGAAGGATGAAAAATTCAGCAGGTCCTCTGGACATATGCAGAGAGTTTTCCCCCCCGCAGGCCAAGTAGAGCCGCTTGGTTTTGATAGGAATATAATAATATAATAATATAATATAATATAGTAATGATAGGGATATAATTGGGTTTTAATTTAATTTCAGGGACTGTAATTTAATCATAGTTTTTAACTGCTTTTAATTTTTGTATGCTATGTATTTTAATTCTCCCTGTAAACCGCCCTGAGTCCTACGGGAATATGGCGGTATATAAATTTAAATAATAAATAAATAAATAAATATCCAACCTATTTGAGTAACTAACACAAAAGTGCCTCTTTAAAAGCACATTTCTACCCAGGGACGCCTTCGAAACCCCCCCCAAAAAAACTGGTTTGGTATTTCTGCAAAATTATTATGGGAAGAACTGCAAGGTATGGGGCAGGATTTCCCACATAATTTTGAGAGGAAAATTTTGCATGCAACATCACTACAAGGTGGCAGATGATATATAGACAGACAGACAGACAGCCTTTGTTGTCATTTTTTTTACTGTGGGCACAACGGCACCCATTAAAAATGAAATCTAGTTGCTTTGCTCTCAAAGTGTACCCGTGCATAACACACATTTAAACGTACTACATACAACATATGTATAGACCAACATCCTTACATATAAGTAACATATAAATATTACTCGGTCTCCATCTTGAATACATAACGGAAGGAGGAAGCTTGGGAGTTCACAAGGTTTAATACTGTATGGAACAAAGCTGTGGCTGAATCTGCATGTTCTGCTTCGGGGACCACGGAGCCCCTTCCTCCCAAAAAGGGAACGAGGAAAACAGGTTGTGAAGAGGGTGAGTAGCGTCCCAGACAATCCTGCAGACCCTGCTCAAGCAACGCTTATCTGCCATGTCCTGGATGGGAGGGAGGGAACTGCCAATGATCTTTTCTGCTGTCCTTACCACTCTCTGCACCGCCTTCCTGTCCGAAGCAGCGACACTTCAAAACCAGGCTGTGATGCTGTACGACAGGACGCTCCCAATTGTCCCTCTACAGAAAGTGGTGAGGACAGAGGGAGGGAATGTGCTTTTCTCATGCAACGCAGAAAACGCAGGGGCTGCGGTGCCCGCTTTACCAGTGTCTCACTGTGGAGCAACCAAGCCAGCCTACTCCTTAGGTGCACACCCAGGTATATGATAATTACCTCCACATGTGAATCATTAATGCACTAGAAAAGGGTGGCTGTGCCTGCCTTTTCTGATTCTGCTGCTATTCTCTCTATCAGTGCATCTCCTACTCTATCCAACCCATTTGCTCTTGGTTGGGGTGCAACCTTCTCACCTTCACTTTTGCTTTGGATTCTTCGACCTCTTCTTCCTCCTCCATTGCTCCTCCAGCCGCTCTGTAATTTGCGTCCCCTGGTCTCTATGTCAACAGCTCGGCGGGCTCAAACTTCCCTAGTTGGCTGCTAAAGAGCAAAAGAGGATTTTTTTTTTAAAAAAAGAGACTTTCTTGTCAGGCTTCCACGTCTTCAGGACAGTGGTTCGAAGGCACGGGAAGATTGCATGGAAGAGACTTCAGTGTTAATATTCTCCCAAGCCAAATTCGTAACTTCGTTCCTTATTACCCTGACTTTTTGGGGGAAAAAAAAACCTGGTTCAGCTCTTCCCTAAAAGGATTTTCAAAGCAACTTCCAGATTTAAAAGCTACCAAAGGGCCCCAGAAAACGAAAAGAAGCCAACGCACAAGGCCTCAGAGATATCTCTGAAAGAAGACAAGTGCCATCTTTCCAGGATTTTACACTGGTCTGTTAGATGCCAACCTTCTTTCCCAAGCACAGTTAGTCCTTGTTTTAACAGCTACCTCAGTTAGCAACGGTTTTCAGTTACGGCAGCGATCAAAAAGTAACATTAGGGCCAATCCTTGCATTTGGCACTTTTGCAAAGACTGTACAGCTTAAAATGAGATCAAAAGCACCATCACGGTTTCATTTAGGGACCTCTTTGCTTAACAACCGAGTTGCCGGTCCCAATTGTGGACACGAGACAAAGACTACGTGCACTTCACAAAATGGTTAACATCTTTACATGCCCTTTGTTCTGAGAGGTTGCCTTGGTTTTCGGTAAAGGATGTTTTCCAAAATGTTTTTTTTTTCATCTGGAAAACCGTCCCTCTGCTAGAACTGGGAACCAGTTTTGTCAGGCTGCCATACAGGAAAAAGCAGGCCATCTGCCTCACGGCTGCTTTTTTTCATTAAGGTGTCCCACGTTTTCAGCCATGACCCCCAAATCGGTATTATTTTTATTCCTATTTTAGTACACATATGACATGCATTTATAGTACAAATTTAGTAACTTTATATTATTTACTAAACAATATATTTAATATGTTTATTATTATGGCATGCATTTATAGTACAAATTTAGTAACTTTATATTATTTACTAAACAATATATTTAATATGTCTATTATTATGGTGGGCGCACAGTCAGCCAGACTTCTAGACTGGATTTGGCATTTTTATCAACCTACCAGTCCTTCCCAAGGTGGTATTAATATTGTTGTGGTTATTTCCTACGAACTCCTTCCCAAGGTATTATTATTGTTATTATTATTCCTATAAAGTCCTTCTAAAAGTAGTAGTAGTAGTAGTAGTAATAATTATTATTATTCCTATGAAGTCCTACCCAAGGTAATTTTTATCATCATCATTATTCCTATCATGTCCTTCCCAAGGTATTTTATTTTTATTATTATTGTTGCTGTTGCTGTTGCTATTATTCTTATCAAACCTGTCAAGTCCCAAGGAATAATAATAATAATAATAATAATAATAATAATAATAATAATAATAATAATAATAAACCACCACCTTTATTGTCAAAGTGCAACATGTGTACATTGAGATTAGATGAGCCTGCCCCCGTGCTCTCTCCCCCCAACACACAGTGACAACAAACCCTCCATCCCACCACACCATGTGAGCCAACTACACCACACACCGGCCTCCCAAGTCAATTCTGCAAAAATTCACAGAGATTATATCCCATTTAAAAGCCTAACAGCCCACGGATAAAAGCTATTTTTCAGCCTGTTGGTACGGCTGGCTATATTCCTATATCTCCTACCGGATGGTAGGAGAGTAAAGAGATACCGTCCAGGGTGTGAGTCATCCCTGAGAATATTATTATTATTATTATTGTTATTATTATTATTATTACTATTATTATTATTATATTATTATTATTGCTGTTGTTGTTATTGTTGCAATTGCTTCCTAGATGCCGTGGCTTTGATTTTTAAAGAGCAAAATAGCAAGTTAGGTATTTCTATCTTCCTAAGAATTTTGATTATATTTCACGGCTGTGATTTGCGCCTGACTTAAAAAAAAGACTCCAGCTTCCGTCCTTAAGCAAAATGGCGGCCGAAACCTTCCCGCCAGGCCTCCCGTGATAGGCCACGGGGCTAGTGACGTCACACTAACTGAACCAAGAGGCAAAGGCGGAGCTCGGCTTTTTTTTTTTTCTTTTCTGTTTCTGTTTTAACTTTACGGCCGGCACCGGAAGTGGGCCTTCGGGAAGGAGGAAGAGGCGAAGCGGAGAGGCCATGACGCGTCCTCAGCCCCTCAGACAACTCCTACGCTGGGCTCTGGGTCACCGCGGCGACGAGCTACAAACCGTTCGAAAACGGGTGATGGTAAGACAGCCGCTTTTGCTAGGCGACGCCATGATGGCCAGGCTCCTTCCGGTTTGGAGTCGGTCGCTTCCGGGTTGGGTGGGGTCAATGCGACCCGGCAGCCCAAAGAGGTAAAGCAAGCGTGGCAGTCACGTCAGACTTCCGGTTCTTTGTAACAGAAATCTTCCATATGCGGGCCGAGAAGGGAGAAGACGTTTAAATAAAAGACAGGTAGTGGGCCAGCTGTTCCTTCCAGATGTTTTGGACAAGACTTGCATTACTATCCAGATTAGATCTCAGCTTAGAAGAGTTGCAGCTGTTGTCCCCAGTTTCCACCTCTCCCAATGCAACGTTCCATCTGGCTGCTTTGCAAGCAAGGAAAAGATGGATTTAAAGGGAATTACAATTGGGGGATCTTGCCCAGCGTGCCTTCCAGATCTTGAGGTCCCAGCCCCAGCCCCGAAGCTTGGGGACAATGTGATCTGAAGACCATCTACAATATAGATCAGGGGTAGGCAACCTTGGCTGTTTTATGACTTGTGGACTTCAACTCCCAGAATTCTTGAGCCAGCATGGGGGAACTATGGCTCCCTCATGACTCGTGGACTTCAACTCCCAGAATTCCTGAGCCAGCATGGGGGAACTTTGGCCCCCCTCATGACTCGCGGACTTCAACTCCCAGAATTCCTGAGCCAGCATGGCTCAGCATGGAAACCTCTCCCTTTCCCCTCAGCATGGCTGGCTCAGGAATTCTGGGAGTTGAAGTCCACGAGTCATAAAAGAGCCAAGGTTGCCTACCCGTGGTATAGACCAGGGGTAGGCAACCTCGGCTCTTTTATGACTCATGGACTTCTGGGAGTTGAAGTCCATGAGTCATAAAAGAGCCAAGGTTGCCTACCCGTGGTATAGACCATCTGGAGAAGGTTAGAGTAGATCATTTAATCCATCCCTGTGGACCATTCATTCCTCCTCCTCCTTTGCAGGTGGCTGGCCTGGGCAACTACACGCTCCCTGGCACCCGGCACAGCGTGGGCATGGCAATGCTGAACCACTTGGCCTCCAAGCTGAATATGGGTGACCAGTGGAAGAGAGACAAGCAATGCTGCGCGGACATGGCGGTGGCCCGCCTAGGAGACGCTGAGCTTCTGCTGATGAAACCTCGCAAGTTCATGAACCTCAATGGGACCTCCGTGGTCACAGCTGGTACGACAGGCTCTGCTTCGTCCTCTTCACTTGCCAATGGAGGTCCACCTCCTTCTTCAAGGTCCATATGCTACCAGGCGGCGGAGCCGCGGGTTGTTTCAATGATGGTTTGTTGAATGGGAGTCACTCCGCCGTTCCAAGAACGATTCTTTCCCGTGGGTGGCCAGCTTTGGGTTACTCAAGTCGCCCTGTTAGTTTATGGGTCACGCGATGAATTGAACCGTCTGTGGATCACCAACCAAGAGTAGCACGTTGGTGGCTGAGTTAGGGATACAGTTAAGATAGAATGTGTGGTTTTCCCAACATTGTCTGCTGGGTCATATTGTAATGCGTGAATTATACAACATGGAGGGAAGGGGAAAGGAGTAAATGGATGAAGAAGGGAAGGGAGGGGAAGGGAAGGAAAGGGAGAAAATGGATGAAAAAGAGAAGAGGGGAGTAAATAGATGAAGAAGGGAGTAAATGGATGAAAAAGGGAAGAGTGTGATGAATCCACCTCGCAAAAACTAAACCTATTCAAACCAGTTGTCTCCAACTAGATTGGTCTCTCCCATCTCTGACCATCTCTTCTGTCGCCAGCGGAAAAATTCAGCCTCAATATTGAAGATATTTATCTGGTCCACGATGATCTGGATAAGCCTCTGGGGAAGATCTCCTTAAAACTGGGAGGCAGTGCAAGGTACCTGATGCCAAACAATTATATTTTTAGTTTATAGACACCCGCAGGCTCCTTAGTCGTAGTACAGGTGTTCTAAAGTGGCTGGCTCATTCTGGGCTTAGTGTGAGTTTAGCCAGGTCTTTTAAGTCACAATTAAGCTAGGATTACTGAAATAAACCCATCCTGAAGGAAAGCCAGGATCTCACAAGCCTTGTTTTCTCTTTCAGAGGTCACAACGGAGTCCGTTCCTGTATCAGCTGCCTGCACTCTGACGTAGGTCTGAATTTCGCTTTCCGATCCCTTCCTTACGCCCTCGTGTTGCCGTCGGAACTGCAGATCCTTGATTGCCAGTCCTGCGAAACGGCATCTCGGCTTACCGCGAGCGAACCCCCTTTGCCCGCTTGGCGTAGTTTATTTCTTGCTTGGGGGCGGGGTAGAGCCCGGTTAAAGAGGGCCACGGACGTGGTGGTTGCCAGGCTTAAAAAGCAACGCTGTGTGTGGTTAGAACTGCCCGTCTGCCTGCACGCAAGTCCTAGTCAGTTTCCCTCTGCTGAGCGGGGGATGCGAATTGGGGCAGGGCCCTCTTGAGAAGAGAAACGGCTCAGCTGATCTGATGATGCATGAGGGGTTCAGGGAATCTGTCCCCCAGGTGCAGCTTTTCCACGCCTTCTCTCTCCGCAGCGTATGGCGCGGCTGAGGATCGGCATCGGCCGTCCGACGGGGAAGGCAGCCGTAGAAGACTACGTCCTAAGCCAGTTTACCAACGCGGAGCAAGAGGTTTTGCCGTCCCTTTTTGAGCGGGCAACCACGATCCTTCTCCAGCATCTTCAACAGAATTGTGGCCAAAGGGAGTCCCCGGGTCCCTGCGATGGACTCGCCAGCCCCCCAGACAAAACAGAAGGCAGAGGGCCATCTCGAACCGACCTATAAGAACGGCCAAGGAAAGCAGCCGAGTGATGTGTTTGTGTGTGTGTGCGTGTGTGAACTGTGGCTGGGCTTGCCCAGTGGTTGCGGCTTTGCACAATGGACAAATCGTACTCCAAGAATTTAGGGTTAGGGTCCTCTAAGGGGCTGCGGCCGGATAATCCAACTACCAGACTGTGGTGAAAACGGGGGGGGGGTGTCTTACAAAAGCAAAAGGGAGGTTGAGGATTGGGCAACACACACACACACACACACACACGGCGTAATATTTTGTTCTTTGGTGCCCGTAGAATTACAGTTTTAGGAGAAACAAAATCATGTTTCTAGTTCTTACGAAGTCCCGCTTTGAATGTTTGTGTGTGGTGGGGGAAGGTCTTTCCTGATGCCTGAGCCGTTTGTGATGAGAAAAATGTAATTTGCACAGACAGTCCTTGACTTAATGACCGTCAGGGATCCTGCCCGTTAACGGCGGTCAATAAGCGAGGTGCCGGGGGGGTCGCCCTGCAAGTTATCCTGGATCTCCAGAGCGAATGCCGAGAGCCCAGACCGTAATCGTACAACCAGAGGGCCACTGCGAGGTGGCTGTCCGGATGCCGTAATTTAGAACCATCGTCCTAAGTTGAGGACTACCTGCGGTCGGTTCCTCCCCACCCCGGGAGCGACGAAGCGCTTCCCTTCTCCGCCCTTTTTGAAAAAGGAAGACTTTGGGGCGCCGAGATCGAAGGCTACCGTCCACTTTAATTTGGCTACAAGACAGGAAAAAAAGCAACAACAGCCAATTGGGGGTGAGTGGCAGGTAGCCCCCCCCCCCAGCACCTTGGCAGCGGCCTGTCACATTCTCCACCCCCCCCACCCCCACCCCCAGCCGGTTGGGTCTCTGCCAGGGATGGAGCCGTTCTCATTCCCCACTCCTGGCTACGAGGCGCTCTGGTTTGTTTCCATTTTTATCCGGGTTTGCACAGGTCAATTCCATGTATCTTTTTTTTTAAAAGAATAAAGCCACCGTGTGCGCGTGCCGTTTCCGTTCCCCCCACCCCCAGGAGGAATAGCTTCGGGCCCCCCGCCCCTGGTCTTCTGCCCTACTTGCTGAGCAGTTCCTGCCTGGCAAGGTGGGTCACTATTTCCGGCAAGTCTTCACGGATCACCACCTCCTCCGAACCTTGCCCGCTTTCCGCTGGCACGTGGGCAGCACTACGGGCCGCTGGGTTGCTGTGGCTGCTGCTGTGATTCTCGCCTCTCCACGACGATAAAGACTACGGAGGGAGAAAGCGGGGGGGGGGGGCGGGAGGGGGGGCGGAAGGAGGAGAAATTTAAGGTGGGGGTGCTGTTTTCATGAGGGCTACCGGCCCCGTTTTCTAACGGCTAGAACTCCTGCTTCAGGAGGACTAGACTCCTACTTGGCGAGGACTAGCGTCCTATTTCAGGAGGAGCAAATTCAATTTCATGAGGTCGAGACGCCCTCTGTTTCGTGAGGACTCGGCGCCCTGTTTCATAAGGACTAGAAACCCCAACCCGTTTCAAGAGGACTAGACGGAATCCTATGTCCCGAAGACTAAAAAAAACCTCTTTCAGGAGGAACAGAAACCCTCCGTTTCATTTATTTATTTTATTTTATATTTTAATTCCATTTATATCCCGCCCTTCTCCGAAGACTCAGGGCGGCTTACAAGCTTTAGCAGTAGCCTTCATTCTATGTATATGCCTGCTTATTAGGGCTTTCACACACACACCCCCAAGCGGCATTATTACAAAGTCAGCTTATTGCCCCCAACAATCTGGGTCCTCATTTTACCTACCTCGGAAGGATGGAAGGCTGAGTCAACCTTGAGCCTGGTGGGACTCGAACCTGCACTCATTGCAGGCAGCTGGTGTTACTTAGGGAGGCATTAACCCACGGCTCCACCAAGGCTCTTATATATAGCATAGTTTTAAAATGCAAAAATCCATAATATTAACCAAATGAGTTTTATAATAATTGAAAACTCTTAGGATCCCTATTTCACGAAATCCGAACCCCCTCCATTTCGGGAGGACTAGAATCCCTTTTTTCACGGAAGACTAGGAGCCCTCTCTTTCATGAGGACTAGAAACTCATTTGGACGAGGAGCAAAAGCCACGGAAGCAAACCACAGGGCAGCCAGCCTTCCTCACCTCCCGCCAAGGCCCGACCCTCCCCAGCCCCGCTGACCACCCACCTTGTTGGCGCTGCCGTAGGGCCGGAGGGGGATCATCTGGCTGGAGGAGAGGGACTCCACGGAGGGCAGGCTGTGCACCGGCTTGGGCAGCCGGAAAATGTTGCAGTGGGAGATGGTGCGCGAGGCCTTGGTGCGGCACTCGCTGGAGAAGCTGCGGAGGGAAGCGCCGGATCAGCCCCGGGCAGCGGAGGGTGTGGGTGCGCTTGTGTCGGGGTGCGTTTGCGGCTGTGCGTGGGTCTCAACCAGCGGGAGCCAGGCTGCAGACCCCTTCCCCACCGTCCTCCCTTCGGCAGCCCTTTCGCCTCCGTTTCCCGGGACCAGTTTTCAAGGCTGTGCTTCTCCCTTTCCCCGCTGCGGACAGAAAGTACACCTTATCCTTGACTTAACAGCCGTTCGTTTAGCGGCCGTTCCAACTTACACTGGAAAAAAGGGACTCGGGAGCACGGGTCACGCAAGCGCGGCACCATCCCCTGGGTCACGTGATCAAGGATCAGACACGTGGCAACCGACTTGTACTTACGACGCGGTTGCAGAGTCCCTGGGTAGGGGGTTTGTCGTGCGATTCCCCCCTTTGGCGGCCGGCAAAGTCAACGGGGAAGCCGCAGATTCGCTTAACCGCCGTGTGGCCACCTTTAACAACTGAAGGGTGGCGGGCAAGGTCGTAAAACGAGGCCGAACACCCCGAACAAAGGTCTCGCTTAGCCACGGAAACGTTGGGCGCAAAACAGGACGGCCTGTTAACGCCAGCCGTTCCCCGGGCACCTCAGCCCCATTTGCCAGCACGCAGCCAACGCTTCCCGGTTGGGTGGGGTTCTGCGGGGTCCCCGCCAACCTCCAGCTTTGGGGATCCCGCCGGGGAGGTGCCCCGCGGTCTCTTTGGCAGCTCTCGCACCTTCTGGATAGGTTGGTGACTTTGACCACCTTGCTCTCGATCCCGTGGAGGCCCTGCTGAGTGTCCAGGCGGGCGACGCCCCTTTGCACAAAATGGAGGATGCCCTGCAAGGTGTTTCTGCGCCGCAACTGGAACAGCACGTCAAAGTCCCCGCCTTCCTCCTCCGGCAGCGGCTGCTCCTGTGCAGAGAGGAGAGTGGTCAAAGGAGGGAAGCCCAGCCTGGAATGAAGGGGAAACGTCCTAGCGGCGAGGGCAGTTAACCGGTGGAACAGCTTGCCACCAGAAGTTGTGGGCGCTCCTGCAGGCTTTGGAGAAGAGACTGGAGAGCCGTTTGTCTGGAATGGTATAGGTCCTCCTGCTTGAGCAGGGGGCTGGACTAGATGACCTCCAAGGTCCCTTCCAGCTGTTATTCTATTCTATTAATATATGTTCTATTCTAATTTCTATTCTATTTCTATTCTATTCTATTCTATTAATATATATTCTATTCTAATTTCTATTCTATTCCACATATTCTATTCTATTCTATTCTATTAATATATATTCTATTCTAATTTCTATTCTATTCCACATATTCTATTCTATTCTATTCTATTCTATTAATATATATTCTATTCTAATTTCTATTCTATTAATATATATTCTATTCTAATTTCTATTCTATTCTATTCCACATATTCTATTCTATTCTATTCTATTCTATTCTGTTCTATTCTATTCTATTCTATTCTATTCTATTCTATTCTATTATTCTATTCTATTCTATTCTATTCTATTCTATTCTATTCTATTCTTCTATTCTATTCTATTCTATTCTTATATATTCTATTTTTAATTTCTATTCTATTAATATATATTCTATTCTATTCTGTTCTATTAATATATATTCTATTCTATTCTATTCTATTAATATATATTCTATTCTATTCTGTGAATATATATTCTATTCTATTCTATTCTATTCTATTCTATTCTATTCTATTCTATTCTATTCTATTCTATTCTATTCTATTCTATTCTATTCTATTCTATCCTGTATTTTATTATTCTATTCTATTCTGTTCTGCATATTCTAACATTTCACCCAGTAATAGTAAAGCACAATAAAATATAAACGTCCAAGTACGAACGTCAGGGCCAACTAACCGTTTAATAGAAAAAGCATTGTTTCTATTAAAAAAGAATCAGAGGAAGAAAAAGAGCTCAGATTGCAAAGGAAACTAACATTGTTGGTGTGACGCTCGGGTTCTTTTCGTCCGATCTGCACACACACACACACACAGACACGCAATGCAACTTGGGTTGTAAAAGAACTTTCCCCCGCTACCACCTGCTTTCAAATGTTCTAGTTGTTAAGCAGCACAAAGTAGACCTTACCTCCAGAGAGTAAGGGCGGCTCTGAAGAGGAGGGGATTTCTTTGTCCAAACTGGTTGCGAGAATGTCTTTAGTGTCCACACACACACACACACACACCTGCCTAAACTCCCGGCTTTGGGCCAGCCGCATTCAACCCGTCCTACCTGGCAGGGCTGTTAAGTCTGTGGGGATTAAAATGGGAAGGAGGAGCCCGGTCCGACCATGAGTGACACAAAACTCCCTCTGGCACAAGCGTGACTCCTGGCTGGATTCGAACTCCGGCTACAATTGGCGTCTCATTGACGCCTGGAGCGGTGCTGCCCCCCCCCCCCCCACTGCCGCCGGCATTCCCTCCCGGGGGTCCAGGTGGGCCCCCCCTCCCCAGTGGAAGGCTCACCACCAGCACTTCCTTCAGGCCCTGCGCCGTGTGCTTCAGCAGCCTCTCCGCGTTGGCCCGGCGCTGCTGCTCGCTCTGCAGTAACTTCAGCTGCTCGTGGTCCTTGGCCATCTTTTGGCCCAGCTCTTCTTTCAGCAGGCTGAGTTCTTCTCTGAGGGAGGGGGGGAAAAGGGAAGGAGAAAAAGGGAGGAAGAAAAAAGAAAGGGAGGGAGGAAAGAAAAGGAGGGAGGGAGGGAGGGGAAGAGAGGGAGGGAGACAGGAGGGAGGGGAGGAAGGAGAAAAGATAGGAAAAGAGAAAAAGAAAAAGGGAGGGAGGGAGGGAAGAAAGGGGGAGGAAGAAAAAGGAAGGAGAGGGAGAGAGAGAGAGGGAAGGAAGGAAAAGATAGGAGAAGAAAAAAGGGGGGAGGGAAAGAAAGAAAGAAAGAAAGAAAGAAAGAAAGAAAGAAAGAAAGAAAGAAAGAAAGAGGAAGGAAGGAAAAGGAGGAAGGCAGAGCGAGGGAAGGAAGGAAGGAGAAGATAGGAAAAGAAAAAAGAGGGAGGGAAGGGAAAGAAAGAGAAAGAAGGGATGGGAAAGAAAGAAAGAAAGAAAGAAAGAAAGAAAGAAAGAAAGAAAGAAAGAAAGAAAGAAAGAAAGAAAGAAAGAAAGAAAGAAAAGAAAGAAAGAGAAAGAAAGAAAAGAAAGAAAGAGAAAGAAAGAAAGAAAAAAAAAGAGGAAGGAAGGAAGGAAGGAAAAGGAGGAAGGCAGAGCGAGGGAAGGAAGGAAGGAGAAGATAGAAAAAGAAAAAAGGGAGGGAGGGAAGGGAAAGAAAGAAAGAAAGAAAGAAAGAAAGAAAGAAAGAAAGAAAGAAAGAAAAGGAGGAAGGCAGAGCGAGGGAAGGAAGGAAGGAAAAGATAGGAAAAGAAAAAAGGGAGGGAGGTAAGGGAAAGAAAGAAAGAAAGAGAAAGAAAGAAAGAAAGAAAGAAAGAAAGAAAGAAAGAAAGAAAGAAAGAAAAGAAAAAGAAAGAGGAAGGAAGGAAGGAAGGAAGGAAGGAAAAGGAGGAAGGTAGAGCGAGGGAAGGAAGAAAGGAAAAGAGGAAAAGAAAAAAGAGGGAGGGCGGGAAGGGAATGAAAGAAAAAGAAAGAAAGAAAGAAAGAAAGAGAAAGAGAAAGAAAGAGGAAGGAAGGAAAAGGAGGAAGGCAGAGCGAGGGAAGGAAGAAAGGAAGGAGAAGATAGGAAAAGAGGAAGAAGGGGGAGAAGAAAGATAGAAAGAGGAAGGAAGGAAGGAGAAAGAATGAAATTTCAGGAAAGAAAGATCTTCTCTTTCCCTCTCCTGCTGGGCCTTCCCTGAGACGGGAGACGGGAGATGCTCCAGAAGCCGCCAGCCTCTCCACCCTTCAGGACGCAGGCAGAAAAAGGGGCTCCGTCCTAAGGGACAGGAGAGGAATTTATGGCCGGGGCCCCGTCGTCGGAGTGTATCCCGCAGCTCCCGTCTCGCTATTCCGTCGCGAGCGGGGCAGGCGGGGAGATTTACCGGAGGAGCAGATTCTGCTGGAAGAGGGTCTCGCTCGACTTCTGCGCCTTGGCCAGGTGGGCTTTTGCCTTCCGCTGCTCCTCCAACTCACTCTGCAGCTCTTTGCATTTCTCCGTCAGCATCCAGATCATCTACCCGACAGGGAAGGCGTGCAAATATTCACATTTTGGAGTTTCGGCCCTCCAGCCCAGAGGAGCAGCCCGCGGTGGCTCAGGGTCAGCTTCTCCGGGGAAAGGAGAGTCTGATCCAGGGCGTTAAGAGGCGAGTCCTCGAATTATGACCGACACGGAGCCTGCCCGTCACGATCGCTAAGGCATCACGGTCGTAAAATGGGTCGGTAACATGACCAGCTTGAGTTTACAGCTCTGTTGGGAGCTTCCAACGCTTGTTTAGCAACCAGTTGCAAGCTGAGGACTTACTTTACTACAACGGTAGGTCTGTTTGTAGCTTCAAACACTCCTTTAGTGACCAGCCGTAAGCCGAGGACTACCTTTAATACAATGGTAGGTCTCTAGCTTCAAACACTCGTTTAGTGACCGGTCATAAGCAGAGGAATACCTTTAATACAACCGTAGGTCTCTTTGTAGCTTCAAACGCTCATTAAGCGACCAGCCGTTAAGTGGGCGCCAGAGAGGCCAACTCGGGGCCAAGGAGCCGGGCTGCTTGGCCCGGGGGGGGGGGAGCCGCCGTTGCTGACCCCGGGGGATGAAGGCACCTGCCTTCTGGTGGCCGAGGCTGTTCTTGACCATCTTCTTCTCGTTCTGCTCCAGCAGCTGGAGCTGCTTGGCAGCCTCGGCGTGCGCCCCCTTCAGGCGGTCGTTCTCCTGGATCAGCTGCAGGCTCTGCTCCGTCACCTTGGTCAGCTGCAGGCTGATGGCCACGTTCTCCCGGATGGTGCGCTTGGTGGTCTCCGCCATCTGGTTGTTGGCCACTTTGCGGAACTCGGCGGCCACGGCGTTCACCCGGTGCAGCATGTCTTTCTTCATTCTGTGGAGGAGGAGGGGGGGGAGGCTTACGCGTAAACGAGCCGACAGGCCGAACATATCCAACGTGCTGTCCTCCTCCTCCTATTTTGCCCACAGCAGCAACCCCTGCGAGGTAGGCTGGGCTGAGAAGCGGGGACTGGCCCAAAGTCACCCAGTGGGCTTTCATGACTAAGGAGGCACTACAACTTACCCTCACCTGGTGATTGGCCCAAAGTCACCCTGCTGGCTTTCATGGCTAAGGCGGGACTAGAACTCACCGTCTCCTGGTGATTGCCTCATGGCTAAGGCGGGACTGGAACTCACCGTCTCCTGGTGATTGTCTCATGGCTAAGGCAGGACCGGAACTCACCGTCTCCTGTTGATTGCCTCATGGCTAAGGCGGGACTAGAACTCACTGTCTCCTGGTGATTGCCTCATGGCTAAGGCGGGACTGGAACTCACCGTCTCCTGGTGATTGCCTCATGGCTAAGGCGGGACTGGAACTCACCGTCTCCTGGTGATTGTCTCATGGCTAAGGTGGGACTAGAACTCACAGCCACCCACTTTCTAACCTGGTTGCTTAACCACTAGACCAAACTAGGGCCATTGAAATCACAAGGAAGCAACTAATTTAGCAGGTAAAAAAAAATAATCCCCATTTTTTTTTTTTAAAAAAATGCCGGTTTAGAACGAGCTGCTGACCTCTCTTTATCGATCACGGCCTTCCGTTCGAGGTTGTAGATTACGTCCTTGTGTTGCTCCTCTTCCTTCCTCAGCTGGTTTTCCCGCTCGGCAAATTTCGCCAAAATCTCGTCTTTCTGCAGCCGGAATTCCTCCAGCGCAGCCAACTTCCCACCTGCGCCGGAGAGAGAAAGCATCGTTTCCACCGTGGATTCGTCTCAGATGCCAAACACACACAAACCCACCCCCACACACCCCCACAGACACACAGATGTGCATTGCTCGAAAGTGTGAATGCAGAACAGGATAGACTTTGATAAAACCTATTTTATCCGAACGTCCAGATTGAGTCCCACTTTTGTTCCATGCAGAATCAGCCTTCTGAACTCTCAAAGCTTCCTCTTTCCGCTTTGTATCCAAGATAAATAGTGATTAACATTTATACGTGTTTATGTGTAAGGGTGCAGCCGCATACATAGGTATGTACATAGCATGTCTATATGTGTGCTATGTATGTGTACACCTTTAAGAGCAGGCAATGCGATTTCATTTTTAATGTGTGCCAGTGGGCCCACAGTAGAAAATGACAACAAAGGTTATCTTATCTTATCTTATCCTATCCTATCACCTATATCCTATCCTATTCTATATCCTATTTCCTATCCTATATCTTATCCTATCCTATATCTTAGAATAGAATACAGCTGGAAGGGACCTTGGAGGTCTTCTAGTCCAACCCCCTGCTCAAGCAGGAGAACCTATTCCATCTCAAAAAAGTGACTGTCCAGCCTCTTCTTAAAAAACTCCAGAGATGGAGCGCCCACGATCTCTGGTGGCAAGCTGTTCCACTGGTTAATTGTCCTCACTGTCAGGAAGTTTCTCCTCAATTCCAGGTTGCTTCTCTCTTTGGTCAGTTTCCATCCATTGTTTCTCGTCCTGCCCTCTGGTGCTTTGGTGAATAATGTGACCCCCTCTTCTTGGTGGCAGCCCCTCAAATACTGGAAGACTGCTATCCTGTCTCCCCTATTTCTTCTTTTTTTTAGACTAGCCATACCCAAATCCCGCAGCCGTTCTTCGTATGTTTTAGTCTCCAGGCCTTGGATCATCTTAGTTGCTCTTCTCTGTACTTGTACCTTTGATTTTTCCTGCCCGGATGTAAAACTTGGCTTTTCTCCACGTTGAAACCCCATTCTTGTTCCGTCCCGTCCGATTCTACCCAATATCCCATCCTATCCCATCTTATTCTGTGCAAGTCTGCTCAGGCACTTCATTTCGCATTTCTCTCCAATGCCATTTATTATTATTATTATTATTATTATTATTATTATTATTATTATTATTATTATTATTATTATTATTATTATTATTATTATTATTATTATTATTATTTTAAGGATTGGACCGGATGCAATGGAGCTTACTTAGCAGCATGTTCTCCGCAGTGAGCTGGTCCTTGGTTTCTTGGAATTCGTGCCTCAGTTGGACCAGCTGGGTCTCAAAGGCGTCCTTCTCCAGGTCTTTGGCCTGCTGGAGGTTCTGCAGCTGGACGGTCAAGTCGGCGATCTCGTCCACGCGCTGGTTGAGTGCCTTCTTCAGGAAGGCCACGATCTCCTTGTTGTCCGTCAACATTTTCTCATATTCGCTCCGGAAAAGTTCTTCGCTTACCTGCAGCTGGTCCCACTTCTGCTGGTACCTGTGCAAAGCGACAGCCGCCACCCCACCCCACCCCACCCCAGGCGCCCCAGATCAATCTACGGGGAGTCCTCGACGTACGACCTCAGGTTTGGGTCACTAAGCGAGGCAAGTAGTTTCGCCCTGTTTGACGGCTTTTCTTGCCCCGTTTCTTACGTGAATCACGGCTGTCGTTCGGTTAACAACCCGGTTGTCGCGTGATTTGGGTTGTCAGAAGCAAGACAGCTTTGCTCTGCTTGACGACCCTCCTCGCCCTTGCCGTCCCCTGCGGTTGTTAAGTTAGTCACACGGTGGCTAAACGAATCTGGCTTCCCCACATTGACTTTGCTTGTCGCAAAAGGGGATTGTGTGACACACACACACACACACACACACACTGGGGGACACTGCGGCCATCGTAAATGTGAGTCGCTTGCAAACCAGCCCAGTTTTGATCACGGGGATGCCGCGACGGTCGTTAAGGACAGCTGGTCCTTACCGCACTTCACTTAGTGACTTGTTTCGAAGTTAACAACGGCCCTGGAAAAGGGGACTTATGTCTCTTTGTCACCCTTACAACGCACATGGTCACCTGGCCAAAATTCGAGCCCTCGGCAACTGACTCACATTTACGACGGTCGCAGCGTCTTGATCCCCTTTTGCAACAATGGGGGGAGCCAGATTCATTTAGCGACCGTGTGACTAACTTAACAACCGCCGGGGACAGCGAGGGCAAGAAATGTCGTAAGACAGGGCAAAACTGTCTTGCTTAGTAACAGAAAGTTCGGGCTTCATTGGGGTCGTATGTCAAGGACTTCCTGTACGAAAAACGGTGATACGTCATTTCCTCCCCCCACCCCGGTGCCATTGTGACTTCAAACGGCCACTAAACAAAAGTCTGTAAGTCGAGGACTGTGTTAAAACACTCCGACACCCACCACAATCTTCCCCTTACCAGGGGTCCTTGCTTCCAGAGGCGCGGACCTCTGTTCCCAGAATTCCCGGCCCTCGTGGGCATTACGGAGGATTCTGGGAGTCAAAATCCAGTAGATTTAGGGCTTTGTGGAATTGCAACTTTAAAAAACCCTCAGCCCTCGGATTCCTACAGCTGCTCCTGATGCACCATAAAATCTCCAATTTTTGCAATGAGGGGTTGGGGTGACTGGTAGAGGCTTTTTTTCCCCTCCTCCCCCCAAAAAATGGGTACCAAACTCGAGAATTTCAACCCCTCCACGAATAAATCCTCAGCCAGAAACCAGAATGAGGGAAGGAACCCCCAAACGCAGAGGGGTGTCTTGGCCAAACGTTGCCAAGCTCTGACTTGCCTTGCCCAAGATGGGGCGACGAGCTATTAAAAAAAAAAAATCCGATTCTCGGGTGCTTTCGATCCCGGTGGACCCAATCCTGTGTTTCGGCAGCGACTTGGGAAAAGAGAGACGACTCGGGAGCTGAGCAACGTCCGGATCCGAAATGAATTTTTTTTGGGGGGTTTAAACCACTTGGGGTTCACTGCCTTCCAGCCTGGCCCCCCCGTCCCACTCCACCCCGGTCACCCCGCAAACTCACCGGGCCAGGCGCCCCTCCAGATCCCGTATCTGGATCAGATAAAATTCTCGGCTATGTTCTGGCACGATACTGTCATCCACCTCTGGCTCTTTTGGAGCCTCTTCTTTTTTGCGCCCCCTTTTTTTGGGTGCCATGGCTGACCTTCCGTTAAAGAGTTCTGCCCTTCCGGAGAGGCGAGGGGAAAGAGAAGAAAAAAAAAAAAAGAGAGAGAGAGAGAGAGAAAGAAACGGGAACAGGGGCTCTTTAAAAGGCAGAATGCCGGCCCGGTTGCTAGGCGAAAGGGATGTACACAGCAACACAGCCGCGGAATCCAACAGAGCCAGGCATCCATTCCAGAACCAAATCTCTGTCTGGAGCATTGAAGGCGGCAGCGCCAGGATTCCACTCCGGGCCCAGCCTTTGAAGGGCCTTCCGCAAAGGCTTGGAATACAAAACCCCTCGTTCCCAGCCAGAGGGAATCTTAACAGAGCCAGGCGTCCACTCCAGAACCAAACCTCTGTCTGGAGCATTGAAGGCGGCAGCGCCAGGATTCCACTCCGGGCCCAGCCTTTGAAGGGCCTTCCGCAAAGGCTTGGACTACAAAACCCCTCGTTCCCAGCCAGAGGGAATCTTAACAGAGCCAGGCGTCCACTCCAGAACCAAACCTCTGTCTGGAGCATTGAAGGCGGCAGCGCCAGGATTCCACTCCGGGCCCAGCCTTTGAAGGGCCTTCCGCAAAGGCTTGGACTACAAAACCCCTCGTTCCCAGCCAGAGGGAATCTTAACAGAGCCAGGCGTCCACTCCAGAACCAAACCTCTGTCTGGAGCATTGAAGGCGGCAGCGCCAGGATTCCACTCCGGGCCCAGCCTTTGAAGGGCCTTCCGCAAAGGCTTGGACTACAAAACCCCTCGTTCCCAGCCAGAGGGAATCTTAACAGAGCCAGGCGTCCACTCCAGAACCAAACCTCTGTCTGGAGCATTGAAGGCGGCAGCGCCAGGATTCCACTCCGGGCCCAGCCTTTGAAGGGCCTTCCGCAAAGGCTTGGACTACAAAACCCCTCATTCCCAGCCAGAGGGGCCTGCCCTGGGGGATCCTGGAGGGAGGGAAAGAAAAAGAAAAAAAAGGGAGGGAAGGGAAGGGGGAAAAAGGGGGAAAGGGGAAAAAGGAAGAGAGGGAGGAAGGGCGGAAAAGTTGGAGGAAAGGAAAGGGAGGAGAGAAGGAAAAGGGAAGGGCAAAAGGGAAATGGAGGAGGGAGGGAGGGAGGGAGGGAGAAAAAAGAAAAAGGAAGGAAGGAGAAAGGAAAGGATAGGCAAGGAAGAGGGAAGGGAAGGAGAAAGGAAGGAGAAGGGGAGAAGGGAGGAAGGGAGGGCGGAAAAGTTGGAGGAAAGGAAGGGAGGAAAGAGGAAGAAGAGGGAAGGGGAAAGGAAAATGGGGAAGGAAGGAAGGAGGGAAGGAAGGAAGGAAGGACAGAGGAAGACTGGAGAAAAGGAAGGGAGGAAAGAGGAAAAAGAAGAGGGAAGAGGAAAGGAAAATGGGGAAGGAAGGAAGGAAGGAAGGAAGGAAGGAAGGAAGGAAGGAAGGAAGGAAGGAAGGAAGGACAGAGGAAGACTGGAGAAAAGGGAGGAAAGAGGAAAAAGAAGAGGGAAGAGGAAAGGAAAATGGGGAAGGAAGGAAGGAAGGAAGGAAGGACAGAGGAAGACTGGAGAAAAGGAAGGGAGGAAAGAGGAAAAAGAAGAGGGAAGAGGAAAGGAAAATGGGGAAGGAAGGAAGGAAGGAAGGAAGGAAGAAGACTGGAGAAAAGGAAGGGGGAAAGGGAAGGATCCAGGAAGTGGCTCTCCCATTTTTCTGTGCAAAAATCTTTATTGCATCAACAAACGTTTGGCCGGACTTGCCCGATGGAGACTCTGGTCCTTGCCCAGGGAGGCCTCCTCTCCAGTAGACGGGCCTCCGGTCCTTGCCCAGCCCACCATTCCGCCCCTCCCGGTGTCTCTTGGGGACAAAAAGCGAAATTCCAGCCCCAAATCCATCTTTTTTTTTTCTCCCCGGATAAGAGAACCTGGAAGAGAAGAGAGAAGGCACCGATGAGTCCCACAGGGCCTTCAGACACAACACCGGTCAAGGCAAAAAAAAAACCCCACGTCTCCCCCCCAAGCCAAAACTGCCAGCTTTCCTCTCCTTCATCCGTTTACTTTACTTTTCCTTTTTCTGTCCTTCTCTCCTTCCCTTCTCCTCCCTCCCTCCCTCTTTCTTTTTCTTTCTTTCTTTCTTTCTTTCTTTCTTTCTTTCTTTCTTTCTTTCTTTCTTTCTCTCTCCCCCTCTCCTCTCCTTCATCCATTTACTTCCTTTCTTTTCCTTTCCTTTATCTGTTCTCTCTTCTCCTCTTTCCCCTCTCCTCCCTTCTTTCTTTCCTTCTCTCTTTCCTCTCCCCCCTCTCCTCCCTCCCTTTTCTTTCTTTCTTCATTTCTTTCTCCCCTCCTCTCCTTCATCCATTTACTTTCCTTTCCATTTGTTTCTCTGTTCTCTCTTCTCTCCCTTCCTCTACCCCTCCCTTTCTTTCCTTTCCTTTTTTCTTTCCTCTCCCTCCTCTCCTCCCTCCCTCCTCTCCCTTCCTTTTTTCTTTTTTCTTTTTCTTTCTCTCCCCTTCATCCATTTACTTTCCTTTCCTTGTTTTTCTGTTCTCTCTTCTCCTCTCCTTCCTTTCTCTTTCTTTCTTTTTCTTTCCTTTCTTTCCTCTCCTCCCTCCCCCTCCCTTCCTTCTTTTTCTTTTCTTTCTTTTTCTTTATTTCCCCTTCATCCGTTTACTTTCCTTTCCTTGTTTTTCTGTTCTCTCTTCTCCTCTCCCTTCCCGTCTCCTCCCTCTCTTTCTTTCTTTTCTTTTCTTTCTTTCTTTCTTTCTTTTCTTTCTTTCTCTTTCTTTCTCTTTCTTTCTTTTCTTTCTTTCTTTCTTTCTTTCTTTCTTTCTTTCTTTCTTTCTTTCTTTCTTTCTTTCTTTCTTTCTCTTCTCCCTCACTTTTCTTTTTCTTTCTTTCCTTTTTTCTTTCCTCTCCTCCCTCCCTCTCCCTTCCTCCTTTCCTTTTTTCCTTTCTTTTTCTTTCTTCTCCTTCTCCCTCTCCCTCCTCTCCTCACCAGCCAGATGTTACAGCTCGTCCCGGGCTGCTGTGGGGAGGGAGCGACTGACAGGGCCCCTGTGGCTGATGCCGCGGGCGTCCTTCAGGGTCTTCCGCGAGCCGCTCCAGGCGGTTTCCCGCGAATCGTCGTCCCAGATGGTGGAAAACTCCGTGTCGCTCATCCACCCGGCGTCCCCTTCCCCCGCGTAATGGGCAGGATAAGCCAGGTAGGGCCGGATGGAAAAGGCCCGCAGGTCCCGGCTGCTGAAATGTCTTTTGTAATCCTCGCTGGGGGAGAGAGGAAAGGAGGGGAATTACGCACGGACTTTGCTGCAAAAACACAGGCAAGTCCTCGACTTACCCATCTGGAAAAGACCTTGTTTGCTGCTAAACCGGAAGTTCTCCTTAAGAAGCAAATAAACTCGAGTGCACCGGGTTCACACAAAATGAATGCCAACGAGCTTTGCGCCAAGGTCAAGGGCAGCTGGAAGGAAATCTGGTTACACCTATTGTAGAAAGCCATGGCAAATCTAGACAGCACACTAAAAAGCAGAGACATCACCCTGTCAACAAAAGTGCGTATAGTCAAGGCCATGGTCTTCCCAGCTGCAATGTATGGCAGTGAAAGTTGGACCATAAGAAAGGCTGAGCGCCAAAGAATTGAGGCCTTTGAACTCTGGTGCTGGAGAAGACTCCTGCGAGTCCCTTGGACTGCGAGGCGATCAAACCGGTCAGTCCTAGAGGAGATCAACCCTGACTGCTCTTTAGAAGGCCAGATCCTGAAGCTAAAACTCAAATACTTTGGCCACCTAATGAGAAGGAAGGACTCACTGGAGAAGAGCCTAATGCTGGGAAAGATTGAGGGCAATAGAAGAAGGGGACGACAGAGAAGGAGGTGGCTGGATGGAGTCACTGAAGCAGGAGGCGTGAGCTTAAATGGACTCCAGAAGATGGTAAAGGACAGGAAGGCCTGGAGGAACGTCGTCCATAGGGTTGCGATGGGTCAGACACGATTTTGCAGTTAACAACAACAAATTGTAGAAATGTTAGTCTTCGTGCCAGTGTATGGATCCAGCTTACACATTCCAGGTCAAACATCTATGGAGCCAGGGTTGCCCCCAAAGATGCTTTTTCAAAAGGCAACTGGACTCTGCTTTTCCTTGAAGACTTTTCCCTTCTCATCCGAGAAGCTTCTTCCAGTTCTTCAGAAGGCAACTGGCTTTTTGTTTTTCCTTGAAGACTTTTCCCTTCTCATACGAGAAGCTTCTTCCAGTTCTTCAGAAGGCAACTGGACTCTGTTTTTCCTTGAAGACCTTTTCCCTTCTCATACCAGAAGCTTCTTCCAGTTCTTCAGAAGGCAACTGGACTCTGTTTTTCCTTGAAGACTTTTCCCTTCTCATCTGAGAAGCTTCTTCCAGTTCTTCAGAAGGCAACTGGACTCTGTTTTTCCTTGAAGACTTTTCCCTTCTCATCTGAGAAGCTTCTTCCAGTTCTTCAGAAGGCAACTGGACTCTGTTTTTCCTTGAAGACTTTTCCCTTCTCATACGAGAAGCTTCTTCCAGTTCTTCAAAAAGCAACTGGACTCTTGTTTTTCCTTGAGGACTTTTTGCTTCTCATCCAGGAAGCTTCTTCCGTTCAGAACTTGAGAAGAAGCTTCTTGGATGAGAAGCGAAACATCTTCGGGAGGAGAAAAAAAAACCCCTCCAAAACTCCCCTTGCCTTTTGAAAAAAAACAAACCCTTTTGGACTTCCAGGTCAAACCTTCCTTGCAATTTCGGCTGTGGGGAAGACACCCTTTTGCCCTGCTCCTCCGCACTCAAGGACAGGAAAATTACACGTCTACGAGAAACAGAAATATTTCTAAATTATACGCTGCCTTCTTCCCTGTCCTGCCCCTGACACTGTCCTAATCTAAAACGAGTTGATTTCTGCCCATCAGGTCGGCGGGCTCCAAAAACCTTCTACCATTCACGGCTCATTTGGTCATTTGCAATAAGTCTTCTTCTCCTACCCAAGCAGCTACGAAGATCATCAAAGAGGACCTACCAAACTGTTCTCCATTCAGAAGGAGAATCAGAATAAGAGCTGGAAGGGACCTCGGAGGTCTTCTAGTCCAGCCCCCTGCTCAAGCAGGAGAACCTATACCATTTCAGACAAGTGGCTGTCCAGTCTCTTCTTAAAATCCTCCAGTGATGGAGCGCCCACGATTTCTGGGGGCCAGCTGTTCCACTGGCTGATTGTCCTCACTGTTGGGAAGTTTCTCCTTAATTCCAGGTTGCTTCTCTCCTTGACCAGTTTCCAACCATTGTTTCTTGTCCTGCCTTCTGGTGCTTTGGAGAATAGTTTGACCCCCCTCTTCTCTGTGGAGCAGTGGGCTAATGCCTCCTTAAGTAACACCAGCTGCCTGCAATTAGTGCTGGTTCGAGTCCCACCAGGCTCAAGGTTGACTCAGCCTTCCATCCTTCCGATGTAGGTAAAATGAGGACCCAGATTGTTGAGGGCAATAAGCTGACTTTGTAATAATGCCGCTTGGGGTGTGTGTGTGAAAGCCCTAACAAGCAGGCATATACATAGAATGAAGGCTACTGCTAAGCTTGTAAGCCGCCCTGAGTCTTCGGAGAAGGGCGGGATATAAATGGAATTAAAATAAAAATAAAATTAAAAAAATACTGGAATACTGCTATGATGTCACCCCCCCACTAGTCCTTCTTTTCTCTAGACTGGCCATTCCCAAATCCCGCAGCTGTTCCTCGTATGTTTTTGCCTACAGTCCCTTAATCGTCTTAGTTACTCTTCTTTGCATTTCTCCCCCCCCCCAAAGCCTCATATTTATCCTCAAAGAAAGCCTACAAAAACCGTGCCAAGTTATAGATTCGGCCCAAGGCCAATCTGATTTTTCGCAATTCCCCCTTGCTCCATTCCGCACGTTCTGCTTTTTTTTTGGAAAGACACGGTTGAGGTTTAGCAAAGGCAGAAGCTAACAAGAAGCAGATGAAGATTGGCTAGTAAGCACCAGCCCAGCTTGGATGGGGAAAAAAAACAAAACTCAGAATACGGGCTCCGTTTTAGCTTGTGCTAAACATAAATTGCTTTTGCATGCAGTCTGGAAGGGAAGCCAAATGGCTTGGCTGGGAGCCTTACAAGCTGGAAACTCATACGTTTTCCCTACTCCAATGTTACTCGCTCGAGCAGCAAGGAGTCTCGTTTGTTGGCGAGGTCACTTCTTACAAATTTGGAAACGGCCATTTCAGATTTGGGGGGGTCGGAGAGACAGAGAGATAAACTATGGACTTTCTTTGGCTGCAATAGCCTTTTTTTTTTACATTTCTTTTTCTTCCGTATGTCTCGCATTTCTCTTTCATTGCTTTGTTTTTACGGATTTGGTTTCCACCGCCATCTCGTGCTCTCTAAAGTCTTTCCCCACCGGCATTTTTCAACCCGAGACGCTCTGGATGTGGTCGTGGATTCCGACACCCATCGCTCTGAGCTGCACTTTCTACAGGCCACCCTCGGTTTACCACAGCTCCTTTAGTGAGCGTTGCAAGTCACAACAGCGCTGGGGGAAAAAAATGACTCGTGACTGGCTTTTCGCAGTCACAAACTTTCCATGTCAAAATTCGGACGCTTGACCAGGAAAGATATATTTCAGTTTGGAGGAGATGGATAAATTATATTCAGAACAAATATGGGACTAAAAAGTTCCACTTAGCTTATGAGTAGATTTTAGTGGGATATTGCTATTGGTACTTCGTTTGTAGTTATGTTAAAGGGGAGTTAAAGCACATTATGAATTTGGTTAATTGTACATTATGCATAATTTTTATTTAGAATATGATTATTGTAACTATGATCCTGTATTTAGCTCTGGGAAATGGGTGGGTTTGGGGTGGGAGGTATTTGGGGATATATTGTAAAATTTTGTTTTTGTAAAACTCTTTAATAAAATTTAAAAAAAAATTCGGACGCTTGACAACTGGCTCCTCTATACGACCTTCGGAGCGTCCTGGGGGAAATCACGTGATTTCCGCCCCTTTGCGAGGAAAAATGGAGCAAAATTCAAAATTCAGGCCTCCCTTCCCTCCTCTTCTGCAAAAAAGGAAGGGCCACCGTTCCCCCCCTCCCCAGGCATCCAACGAGCCAAAACTATCAATCCAGGCGCCAGCTTCTGCCTGTCAAAGGAAGCCCCCGGCTCTCGGATGCCTTTGCGCCCTTCTTCCCCCAGGCAGGGCGTCTCCGCACAACCTCAAAGCACCCACGAGAAACAAGGCAGAGACTCTGGCCAGCCAAAGCAAGAGACGGAGCCAAAATCGGAAGGCCAATGACCTCAGCCCTCAGCAATGAGGCTAGTTAAGGAGAGCCCGTCCATCTGCCCTCCAGATGACTCAGGACTGCAAAGGCCCACGATTCCCAGCCGGGTTGTGCAAGCAGTAAAAAATTCATCTCTCCCCCACCCCTCTTTCTCTCTCTCTCTCTTTCTCTCTCTTTTCTCTCTCTCTTTTCTTCATCTCTCCCCCACCCCTCTTTCTCTCTCCCTCTCTCTCTCTCTCTCTCTCTCTCTTCCTCACTCTCTCTCTCTGTCTCTCTCTCTCTCTCTTTTTCTCTGTCTCTCTCTCTCTTTCTCTCTCTCTCTCTCTTCCTCACTCTCTGTCTCTCTCTCTCTCTTTTTTTTTCTCTCTCTCTCTTTCTCTCTCTCTCTCTCTCTGTCTCTCTCTCTCTCTCTTTCTTTCTCTCTCTCTCTCTCTCTGTCTCTCTCTCTCTCTCTTTCTTTCTCTCTCTTTTTCTCTGTCTCTCTCTCTCTCTCTCTCTTCCTCACTCTCTCTCTCTCTCTCTCTCTCTCTTTTTTTTTCTCTCTCTCTCTTTCTCTCTCTCTCTCTCTGTCTCTCTCTCTCTCTCTTTCTTTCTCTCTCTCTCTCTCTCTCTCTTTCTCTCTCTCTCTTTTCTTTCTGCCTCCTTCTCCCTCTTCTCTTTTTCTTTTCTTCCTCCTTCTCTCTCTCCCTCTCCTCTTTTCTATCTCCCCCTCTTCTCTTTTCTTTCTCCCTCCTTCTCTCTTCTCTCTTTTTCACTCCTTCTCTCTCTCTCCTCTCCCCTCTCTTTCTCCCTCCTCCTCTCTCCCTTCTCTCCTTTTTCTTTCTCTTTTTTCTCCCTCCTTGTCTCTCTCTTCTCTTTTCTCTCTCTTCTCTTTCCCCCTCCCTCCCTCCCTTTCTTCCTCCTCCTCTCTCTCTCCCTTCTCTCCTTTCTCTTTTCTCGTTCCCTCGTCTCTCTCTTCTCTTTTCTCTTTGCCCCTCCCTCCCTCGCTCTCTCTCTCCCCTCTCCTCTCTTTTCTCTTTCTCTCTCCTCTCTCTTTCTCCCTCCTTCTCTCTCTTTTCTCTCTCTCTTTCCCCCTCCCTCTTTCTTCCTCCTCTCTCTCCCTTCTCTCCTTTTTCTCTTTTCTCTTTCCCCCTCCCTCGCTCTCTCTCTCCCCTCTCCTCTCTTTTCTCTTTCTCCCTCCTTCTCTCTCTCTCTCTCTTTTCTCTCTCTCTTTCCCACCTCCCGCAACCAGCAACATTAGCTCAAAAGCTTGCTTTGGCCCTATTTTTTACTAAAAGAACTGTTTTTTAATAAATAAATAAATAAATAAATAAATAAATAAATAAATAAATAAATAAATAACGGAACCGTTGCAGGGAAGAGGGAGTGAAAAGTGAGGGGGGAGGAAATAGGAGCTGCTATAAGATGTACCCGGTTTTCCTGAAAATAGGACCCAACTGGAAAAGGAGCCTTAACCTGACTTTTTTTTTCCAGGATGCTCGTAATATAAACCCTAAACCCCCCCCCCCCCAAAAAAAATAAGCCCCAGTTTAAGATCCTCAGCCAGACGGACTCATTTAGTACCGTATTTCCCTGAAAATAAGACCTGCCTGGAAAATAAGCTCTAATGCATCTTTTGGAGCAAAAATTAATATAAGACCCGATCTTATTTTTTTCTGGGGGGGGGGAGGGAGGAAAATATGTTAAGAGGGTTCGATTTTGGCTGGAGGAGTCGCGAAATGTTTCTCCAAGAAAAGGGGTCGAAACCCTAATAAATGCAAACTCCCCATCTCTGAGGTTTTTTTTTTTAAAAAAGCAGAATGAGGGAGAAGAAATGGACAGGGTGCAAAACAAAACCTCTCCCAGAAGGGCGGGGGAGAAATCGGCAGGAGACGGAAGGGAGGGTCCCGTAAAAGGGCTCAGCTGACTGGCTGGCACACCAGGTTCTTTCCCTTTTTTTTCTTTTTTTTTTCTCCTTTTGCCAACATTTTCAATAGGAACGTGCCCTTTTAAGAGGGGAGGGGGTTCCTCTCATTTCGGGCGAGGAGGAAGGTCAATCCTTACTTGGGGTGTTTGTCGTACATAATCGGCAAGAATTCATCCACAGGCAGGATTTTAGACAAGGGCCGTGCCTCGACCAGCTTCTGAGCCCCCCGTCGCGAGAGGACATAGGCCAACGTCCAGTAGGAATATTCGGGCACCACCAGATTGGGGATCTCCGCCACTGCTTCCTCCTTGTCGGAGTTGACTTGTTTCCTGCCCAAGTAGCTGAAAAGAGAGAAGAACAGAACAACAGAGCTGGAAGGGAGCCTGGAGGTCTTCTAGTCCAACCCCTTACTCAAGCAGGAGCTCCGATATCATAGTGGACAAATGGTTCTCCGGTCTCCAGGGATGGAGCACCCACAACTTCTGGTGGCAAGCTGTTCCACTGGTTAATTGTCCTCACGGTCAGGAAAATTCTCCTTAGTTCCAGGTTGCTTCTCTCCTGGATTAGTACGCAACTGTTGCTTCTTGTCCTGCCTTCAGGGGCTTTGGAGAATGGGTTGACCCCCTCCTCTTCTTTTGGATATTGGAACACTGCTATCATGCCACCCCCTACTATAGAATAGTATAGAACGACGGAGTTGGAAGGGACCTCGGAGGTCTTCTAGTCAAGCAGGAAACCCTGCAACATTTCAGACAAAATGGCTGTCCAATATCTTGTTAAAAACCTCCAGTGTTGGAGCACCCACAACTTCTGGAGGCAGGTAGTTCCACTGGTCAATTGTTCTCACTGTCAGGAAATTTCTCCTTAGTTCCAGGTTGCTTCTTTCCTGGATTAGCTTCCATGCGTTTGCGTCTTGTCCTGTCTTCCAGAATCACAAGAGTTGGAAGGGACCTTGTAGGTCATCTAGTCCAACCCCCACCCACCCCCACCCCCGCCCAAGCAGGAGACCTTACACCATTTCTGACAGATGGCAAATTGCACAAAGCACGTGACATACATCAGCTCCCAATCGAGTTGCGTCCGTTCCAACTCGTCCATCAGCTTCGCAAGGCGCCTCTTGAAGTAAGCCTCAAATCGGATGTCATCTTCCAGCACAAGGGATTTTTTTAGCCCTCTCTCGACCATCTGAATGACACGCACAGCAGACATCAGTGGAGATTGGAGGGGAATAATAATAATAATAATAATAATAATAATAATAATAATAAAAAATAATAACAACAACAACAACATCTGGCTGACTGTGTGAATAATAATAATAAATAAAATAACAACAACAAAACAACAACAACAACAACAACAACAATAATAATAATAATAATAATAATAATAATAATAATAATAATAATAATTGGAAGGGATCTTGGAGGTCATCTAGTCCAACCCCCTGCTCAGGCAGGAAACCCTATACCGTTTCAGACAAATGTTTGTCCAATCCCTTCTTAAAAACCTCCAGTGTTGGAGCGTTCACAGCTTCTGGTGGCAGGTTGTTCCCCAACCTGTTCTAACTGTCAGGAAATTCCTCCTTAGTTCCAGCTTGCTTCTCTCCTTGATGAGTTTCCATCCGTTGCTTCTTGTCCTGCCTTCAGGGGCTTTGGAGAACAACTTGACTCCCTCTTTTTTGGGGCAGCCCCTGAGATACTGGAAGATTGCTATCATGTCCTCCCTGGTCCTTCTTTCCATTAAATAAGACATATCCAATTCCTGCAACCGTCCTTCGTATGTTTTAACCTCCAGTCCCCTAATCATCTTTGTTGCTCTTCTCTGTACTCTTTCTAGAGTCTCGACATCTTTTTTTACATCGTGGTGACCAAAACTGGATGCAGGATTCCAGGTGTGGCCTTACCGAGGCCTTGTAAAGCGGTATTAACGCTTCACCCGATCTTGATTCTATCCCTCTGTTGAGGCAGCCTAGCACCGTGTTGGCTTTTTTGGCAGCTGCCGCACACGGCTGGCTCCTCTTTAAGGGATCGTCCACTAGGATTCTGAGTCTATTGCAAAAAGCTCCTCTGCTCTCCCCAGCCTGCTCTCCTTTAGTGTCGTGCCCGCTCAGAGGATCAACCCGAAAATTGGGAGGGTCTGGTTTGACTGATTGGAAACCCACCCTTCCCTGCTTGGCTTGAAGAACAGAATAAATTCGGTTTAAACGTTGAGGAACGGTTCGGCAGCCCTGCCAGAGTGAAAGCTGAATGATCCTGTTTGATGCTTAACGAACGGGAGAAGGAAAAGGATTAAACAGACCAAGGGATATAACTTGACTAGCAGCCATTTTTTTCCCCTGAGATGAAACATACTTTGAAATCAAGACATGTTTAGTTCTGATTTCGCTCATCCCGGTCACCAGGATGGCCTCGAAGAGCCAGGAGGGCGCTTGGTTGGAAAAAAGGAAAGACAAACCAGGTTTTAAACCTGGGTCGCACCTCTTTCCAGACATGGTGGTGACTGAGGAAACAGCCAACTTCCCCTTTGGTGAGGGTCCTCCCCGAAAAGGGGTCATAATATCCGGGCAGTAAGTCGACGCCGAGCTTCTTGATGCTGCTGCTATTCAGGGCTCTGGCGGAGAGAGAGAGAGAGAGAAAAAAAAAATCAAAGTATTGCTGTGCCTTTGGTGAGATTTGGAGACTTCAGGAAGGCGTTTGCGTCCCAGGCGGCGCTTAAAAGGCAAACTGCTGCTGAAGCTGGAGGCTTTGTCACAGCCTTTGGCAAAGCTTGGCCTTGCGTTCCGCCTCTTGGCCACCACCCGAACGTGGGTTCTCTTGGAAAGGCGGCACAAAGTCCAGGACCCCTGCCAGGTTGGGAAAGACAACGTAACCCATCAGCCACCTGCCGTCTACGGCGTCAACCAGCAAGGGGTCTATTTCCAGCTCGAAAAGGGCCTCCAGCATGCGCTGCCGCCGGTCCGGGCGTCGGGCCAAGTTGATAAGAAACACCTGTGAGAAAAGGGGGACAATGAGGCGTTAAGATTGGGAAGGGTCTTTCGAGGGCATCTAGTCCAACACACACACACAGACACACACACACAGACCCCCCCGTTGCCCAGTGCAAGCAAATCCGCTTGCTGTTCTTTCCCTCACCTCATCAAACCCGATCTTGGTTGGATGCTTTGGGGGGACGTAGAGGTGCCTGGAGCGGGACATGGG